>NC_048299.1:139151269-139277521 GCF_013100865.1 Trachemys scripta elegans
TTATCAAACTGTCTGTACTGGGCTAGCTTGATTATCACTTCAAAAGTTTTTTTCCTCTTAATTAATTGGCCTCTCAGAGTTGGTAAGACAACTCCCACCTGTCTATGCTCTCTGTATGTGTGTATATATATCTCCTCAATATATGTTCCATTCTATATGCATCCGAAGAAGTGGGCTGTAGTCCACGAAAGCTTATGCTCTAATAAATTTGTTAGTCTCTAAGGTGCCACAAGTACTCCTGTTCTTCTTTTTGAAAAGAAAGATTCGATTTGCAGGATAATTTTAAAAAGGTTCATCAGGAGATGCATATTTATGGGTCCCTGGAAGGGAAAGTTCATGACAGAAGACTATGAGACAGAAAAAGATTGTCTTGGATGGATGATGTGGTATCCTGGGTGGATCATATGGACTATTTTAGTAAGGCTTTTGATGCAGTGCCACATGACGTTCTCATAAGCAAATTAAAGGAAATATGGTCCAGATGAAATTACTATAAGGGGTGTGTGCACAGCTGGTTGAAAGACTGTACTCAAAGAGTAGTTATCAATGGTTCGTTGTCAAACTGGAAGGATATATCTACAGGTGTCCTGCAGGCTTGGGTCTGGTACTATTCAACATTTTCATTAATGACTTGGATAATGGAATAGATAGCATGCTTATAAAATTTGAAGTTGACACCAAGATGGGAGAGGTTTCAAGTGCTTTGGGGTACAGGATTAGAATTAAAAACAACCTTGACAAATTGGAGATTTGGTCTGAATTCAACATGATGAAATTCAGTAAAGAGAAGTTCAAAGTACTTAACTTAGGAAGCAAAAATCAGATGCACAACTACAAAATGGGGAATAACTGGTTAGGTGGTAGTACTGCTGAGAAGGATCTGGGGGTTATAGTAGATGACAAATTAAATATGATTCAACAATGTGATGCAGCTGAGAAAAAGGCTAACATCATTCTGTTGTGTGTTAACAGGAATGTCTTATGTAAGACACAGGAGGTAACTGTCACACTGTACTCAGCACTGGTGAGGCCTCAGCTGGAGTACTGTGTCCAATTCTGGGTGACACACTTTTGGAAAGATGTGGATCTAGCAGGGTCTGAATGAGCTCTCCCCGACATCTACTGATGAAGTGGAGGAAAAAGACTTAAGGAATAGGCTGTGTTTGCTTAGACCTGCCTTCTGTGCCTATGTGATCAGCATGATGGAGATGCTTTGACAAAATGATCACTTTTGGCTAGTGTTGGGTTAAAAATAACTTAATACTGAGTGCAGGGGTAATTACATGTTGTATCCTTACTGTATGAGTAAAGGGCAGCACAACTGTACTTAGCCTGCCCTGATTGAGGGGGTCACCCTAAACGGAACCTCACTCACTAAGCAGGGGGTATGGATGTCAAATCCCAGTGAAAGACAGAGACTGTGGGGACTGGTGTTCCTACCTGGTGGTGTGGGCTCTGCCTAAGGCGTCTTAAGCACTATCTCTATTGTTTATAGGCAGAGGTGACTAGACTCAGTTGAGAGTCCTTGGTTTGTTCTGTGATCACTAGAGGTGAAATCAGTAAGAGCCAGGTGCTGAGCCTGAGAGCTGGTGTGGAACAGTGTTACAGTGAAAAAGCCTGCACTAGCAGTAAGGTTTGCTACTACCTGCTGAGATCACTGAATGCTGGGTTAAGTGGTGGAACTTCAGAATGTGATATTGCATTAGAGAAACAGGTGTCAGCAGAGAAGCAGCAGTGGCAGAGTGAACCGCAGCGCAGCAGCCAATGGCAGCAGAGAGGCAGCTGTGAGCCAGTTGCAGTGGTGGCTGCAGCAGCTGAGGCGTTGCCGGATGCCTTCTCTGCCCTGAGGTGGGAGGTGACCTATGAACTCACCTCTGAATCTTTACTAACCAAGAACTGACAACTGTGAGTGGGTTGCAGTAGAAGGAGAGGGGAGCGGTGTGCTAAGGGGAATTCATTTGTCAGACTTTCACATTGCAAGATAAGAAACTGAGGCAAAGGACATTACCCAATACATTGTGGGATGGGTGTTTGCTTGTGGTCACATGCTTTTGAATTGTGGTTGTGGTGTTTTCTCAAATTAATGTTGGGTCCCCTTTTTCCTTTTAATAAAAGTTCTATTTTGTTTTTACACAGACTGAGTGTTTGAAGTATTGCTCTTAGATGTACCTAGGGGTGGTGTTTAGTTTTCTCAGATTACTGGGTGGATGCTCAAGCGGATTCTATTTTGTATTGTTAAGAAAAACCACTAGACATGGAGCCCAGCTCTTGTTACAGCTGACTCCACCTGGCAGAAGGGTTACATGGACAAATTAGAGAGTCCAGAGGAAAGAAACAAAAATGATAAAAGGTTTAAAAAATCTGCCCTATGAGGAAAGTTTAAAAAAAAACTGGGCATGTGTAGTTTTAAGAAATGAATATGGGGGTTGGGGAGCTAATAACCATCTTCAAATATGTTAAGGGCTGTTATAAAGAGGATGGTGATTAATTTTTCTCCATGTCCAGTGAAGGTAGGACAAAATGTAATGGGCTTAATCTGCAGCAAGGGAGATTTGGGTTAGATATTAGGAAAATACTTTCTAACTACAAGGGTAGTTAAACTCTGGAATAGGTTTCCAGGGGAGGTTGTGGAATCTCCATCATGGGAAGATTTTAAAAACAGGTTGGACAAACACCTGTCAGGTATGCTCTAGGTTTACTTGGTCCAGCAACACTGTGAGGGGCTGGAATTGAAGACTTCTCAAGATCCCTCCCAGCACTGCATTTCTATGATTCATCCACAAAAAATTAGGAGAGGATTGTACAGAATTGACTACCATGTGTGAAAAACATCCATTACTGCAGATGCCACATAAAAAGATTAACTCAATCAAGATTAATGGATTTAACCTATACTATGGAAAGTGATGTCAGAATCTGATCCTAAATCTTTGAATTTAGATATCAGAGATAAATTAAACATTGCCCTGGGCTTCCCTAACCCCCAATTAGTTGGGTTCCAGGTGGGTGTGATTTGAGAGAGGGCCTTCAGGAGAAGAATTGAAACCATCTGTTCAAGAGGAGGCAGTGCTGCTGTTTTAGGATTCTGGATGCAAAAAAGTATTATTGGATGTTAGACATTGTCATCTCACCTCATTCTTTCTGATACTCCTGATGCTACAATATTTTTGTTTAGAACTTGTCATTTAAAAATACAGTGATAGCTTGATTGGGACATTCCATTAGGCAACCTATCTTCCTGATTAAGCAACAGTTCCAGGTGGGGGTGGGGTTCAATGTAAGGTCTGAAAATAATCAAATGTTGGTTTAGAGAGAATATATGAAAAAACAAATGTTATTTACTACATTTCATCTTTATTTCTTTATTTTTATTTAGCATCTTTATTAATCAAATCTAAGAGTTTCAGTTTTGTTTAATTCTAGATTAAGCACCACTTATCAGAGGGCAAGTGCATTTCTGTTAAACAACATTTATGTTAATTTTGTCCCAACTAAGCAGCATTCATTGCCATTCACTATCATTAGGCTAAATTGGTTTTCTTGGAGACATCCCAATTAAGTGGATTTTACAAATAAAGGTGATATATTTATACATAGAGTAAGAAGAAAGCAAAGAATCTGAAATTCAAAGCATAGCTTCCTGAAACTGGCTGGATATTTGTTCAAATCTTTTTTTCTCAGTTTCAGTTTGTGGGATTTAGCATGCAAATTACATACTGAATTTGAAAATCTCAAACTAAAATTCAGCCTAACCCAATTAATTTCATATACCGTTAACTGGAATCCATTATTCTGTCCCGATGCACTTGAAACTTAGACAAGTTACATCCAAAACTTGGTATCCTGAAGGTTTCCTGAAGATTTGCAAATCTTGGCAAACTTGTTATGTTATCTCAAGTTGTAATTTAACCCAAAATAAAATAAATTTGACCTCTTTTTAGTTTTGATGACAAACATTTTGTGAAGTTCTGTTCAGAGACATCATGGACAAACCATATTGTACATTATAAACAGATTTCTAGAAAGATATCATGATATGCTAACAAGATTTCACAACTGAACAAACTAAATTGTGTAAAAGCAGTGCACTTCCAGTTTTCGTTATACATTAGAGGCAATTAGTGGGAATGTTTAGGAAAAGTTTACGTTGCATGTTAGATACATTGAAAAATAAAACAAAATAAATATGGCTGATGATAGTCTTCACATTTTAGTTCACACCACATATATTTAATGTGACATAGAATATTTCTGTTCAGATTGACTACCTGCCTTAGACGTCTTGGTTGACTGCATTTCAGTTGGTGCTTTAGAATCAGTGTAGTTCATCACCCTTTTACAATAATCAACAAGAGGCTTGACTATTGAGCACAAGAAGTTCAAATGGCAATTTTTGCTTTCTATGTAGTATGTGTGTGGGCTGTCTCTTCTGACATGGCTCCAAAGACTGCAGGACTGATCCAAAGCCCATTAAAGTCACTAAGATTATGGCTACACTGCAATGTAAAACCAGGATTAGTAGAACTCAAGTTAGCACACCCCGGATTTGTTAACCTAGAGCAGAGGTCGGCAACCTTTCAGAAGTGGTATGCCGAGTCTTCACTTATTCACTTTAACATAAGGTTTCATGTGCCAGTAATACATTTTAACGTTTTTAGAAGGTCTCTCTCTATAAGTCTATATTATATAACTAAACTATTGTTGTATGTAAAGTAAACAAGGTTTTCAAAATGCTTCAGAAGCTTCATTTAAAATTAAATTAAAATGCTGATCTTACACTGCCGGCCCACTCAGCCTGCTGCCGGCCTGGGGTTCCGTTCACCTAGTTTGGCAGCGGGCTGAGTGGGGCCTGTGGCCAGGACCCCGGCTGGCAAAGGGCCAGCAGCCGGGACCCCAGTCCGGCAGCATGCTGAGCGGCTCAGCCCGCTGCCGATCTGGGGTCCCAGACCTGCCCACATAGAGTGGGTACATACCTTCTCCCTGGTTCAACCCCATTCTCTTCCTCTCTCTCTGCACTGAGCTGAGGGTGGGAGTGCACTGAGCACAGGGTTGAGGGTGAAGGAACAGGCTGGGGGTTGGGGTGCAGGGTCTGGTCAGGAGATAGAATGAGAACAGGCTCAGGATTGGGGCAGGAGGTTTGGGTGTGGAGCGCTTACCTGGGACAGCTCCCATTTGGTGCGAGGGGTGCAGGTGGAAATGTGGGGGGAGGGGTGCAGGAGCTCCCATTTGGTGCTCAGGATGGGGATGTGGGGGGTGCAAGAGTCAGGGCATGGTCTTTAGGGGGGCTGGGGATGTGTGGGGGATGCAGGAGTCAGAACAGGGGCTGGAGGTGTGTGAGGGGGTGCAGGAGTCAGGGCTGGGGTTGTGGGGGGTGCAGGGGTCAGGGTGTGGGATGGCTGGGTATGTGTGTGGGGTGCAGAAGTCAGGGCTGGGGTTGTGGGGGGTGCAGGGGTCAGGGCAGAGGGCTGTGTGGGGGGGCGGCTGCAGGAAACAGGGCTGGGGTGCTCGGCTTGTGGGGGTGCTCCCACTCCCAGCCCCCTGCCATGAGCGGCTCACGGCAGGGGGCTGGAGGGGATATGTCCCGATTCCCCCCTTTTTCCCAAGGCCCCATCCCCACCTCTTCTCTGCCTCCTTCCCGGAGCAGTGGGCCTGCTGCGGCTCTGCTTCTCCCCCTTCCCCTCCCACTCCCGCTCACAATGGCGATCAGCTGATCGGCACAGGGATGGAGAGGAGGAGGGGCAGGAAAGCACCACGTGGGGGGAAGAAGCAGGGGAGGGGGAGCTTGGCTGCCGGTAGGACCAAGCTTCTGCCTCCTGCCCCCGCAGTAGAGAGCAGTGGGCGGGGGAGCTGAGTGGGGCCGGGATCCCAGCAGGTGGCAGGCAGCAGCGTGCCATTAAAAATCGGCTTGCGTGCCGTCTTTGGCACGCGTGCCACTAGAGCTTGAGTGTCTACACTAATTTGTAATCCCAGGTTAAGCATTGTTAAACCCTGGGTCCCAACCTGGTGTTCCAGTGTTTATACTGGTTTATGTTGGCCTCAGTCCAATCACCCTTATCTCAGACTTTCTTAGCACCCTCCCAAAATGTGGCCACTTTAGCTCCTTGTTCATGCTGCAGTGTGGGCAAACTTGAATGTCTAGAGGACAAAGAAAGTCATCCCATGAGATTGTGGGATACTTTTGTTGGAATCCCAGAGCACAAGTCCAGAGACGCTGCATCTACATTGCAAAATAATAGGGAATAGGGCTTGAACTCTGGGTCTTAGCTTGACTTAGGCTCAGAGCCTTGAATCAATACAATTGGTGTGTAGATGGAGGAGGTAGGCTTGAGCCTGAGTTTAAAGCTTGGGCTTACATTGCAGTGTAGGCACACACTGAGAGTTTTTCCATTGGCTTTAGTGGGCTTTGGGTTAGGCCTCTCAGACACATTTTAAACTGAGCCAAACCCTGAAGAAAATACTGTTTGTTTGTTTTTAAATGGGTACAAAGAGGTGGGAATTACTTTAATATAATTTTGCTATAGTTCTGTGTTTGAGGATTTTTGGGTTTTTTTTAGTTTATGGGAAGGAAAAGGAGGGTGGAATTAAGGACTATAAAAGGGGTGTTTATATTTGAAACATAATATGTTAATACTTAATGATTTTTTACTTTTTGCTATTATATTTCAGCAGCTGTAATACAATGTGTAATTATAGTTTCTGTATTCTTTCTGCATAAATTACTTTTGTGGCCCCTTAAAGAGACAAGGTGGGTGAGATAATATCTTTTACTGGAGCAACTTCTATTGGTGAGAGAAACAAACTTTTTAAGCTTACACAGAGCTTACTCCATTTCATGGACTCTGTATAGTATACACAGAGTAATATACAAGTTGTGATATAAATGTCTCCGGTTGTGGTAAATTATATGCTATTACATTGTATTCACTGAGATATAGTGTTTACTGTATAGATATTACTGTACTGTAATACCAATACAAAACTGGGCAGATAAGTTATCTTCATTCAGCCTTTATTTTGGCATTTCTTTGACTTCTGAGGACTTAATTGTACAAATCTAACAATGCACTAACAGATTTCATTTTTTATTTAGCAGTCTTTAAAGTCATGACCACATCTTATCTTGGACATGAATGCATATCTGATTGTAAAAAAATCTATTCTAATAATAACATTATAAAAGAGGTTTTAAAAATATATAGTATTACTTGATAAATAGCTTGTGCACAGATAATTGACTGGATCATAATGTACACACCCAAGGAGGTAAAGTTAAAGTTGTACATTCAATCTTACCTTTCACATTTCCTGCTTTCTGAATAATTAACTGTGCAAACACTTTTGCTTTTAGTATTAGATAATAATTCCAAATGTTTATCAGGACAACTTAGTTTGAATGGAGCTTAACCTTTAACCTTTTAATTAAACCCTGTAACTTTATTATTTGTCCTACTTAATATGAACAGTATCAAAAATGGCAATGAAAGATCAGCACTGTTTTTCAGATTTGATTTTATGCCATTAGCCTCCAATCATGCAATTGACTTATGCAGGGAAACTGCTGCACATGTGCAGAGCTAGTGTATCCACCCATACTCTGTCAATTGCAGGATCAGGGCTTTAGAAAGTGTTCATGATTATAATACAGGAAAGGCATATGGCAGCACTAATTCATGGCCAGTTATTTTGTGTATACTGTATTTAGACAATTTATTTTCAATAATTTTGGAATCCCAGGGATTCCAAAATTAGAGGTGGTACATTGTAAAATGTGTTAATGAACAGTGAAAAAATAGGTGGCATTTTGTAATCATTCCTTCCTTATCATTTGCTAGGTGCTGCACAAACATAGCTCAAAGAGATGGTCCCTGCCTCAAAGAATTTATAGTCTAATGGGGTCAGTCCTGAACTATGTTTTTTTTAATATATCATAATCATCACTGAGAAATCTGAGTGTCTAATGAAGTCAATGGGTCTTTTGACTGAATAGAGAGTGAAGGATTAGACACTTAAAAGCTTTTATTTTAATTGAATGTTTTAAATGGATGTTAATAGTTTTTATGACATTTTAAAGTGCCCTAGTGCTGCAACATAGGGGAGAAAATATATATTTGTTACTATTATTAACTTCAGAAATATAGCAATACAAAAGTTCAGGGACCAAGGCTCTCAGTTCTTTCTCATCCCTTGCTCATTCTTAATGCAGGCAAAATTCAAAATCAGGTCAATGGGAGTTTTTCTTAAATTAGGAGCAAGTAAAGATTGGAGGATTGTGTTCTCTGGAAAATAAGTTGTAAATATTCTAGATGGAGCTGGTAGCACTGCCTCTTCTTAAATTTGCCCAACGTTTTTCTTTGTACGACCTCATTTTCAGTTGTTTATAACATTGTCTTTCAGGCCGAACTTTTCCACCATGGATGTCTGCATTGGGCTAATTATTTTTGGAATATTTCAGCAAAAAAGATTCAGCCATTTCTGAGAATTTCATTAGTCAAAAAATCATGTTGTTTGGCCGATGTTTAAAAAAGAAATCTTACAATCATTTAGTTGATAAGCTCTAGTTTATTCATGCTTTGGAGCAGGGACATAAAATTTGGCAGCGGGTCATCCTGGTGTCAGGAATGTGCCTTTTGCTTTTCCTTTGAAAAACTGCCCAAAGTTGGTCAAGTTATAAACATTTAGAAAATCTCAGCTCTACTTGCTTAGTGAGGCTTATTAGATCTTTGCAGATAAATTCTATTAAGTTGCTATCTGCAGAGAGCAATCTCCCGCCTGGGGTTGAAGGGCTGAGCAGAAAATGCCCAGCAATGGCTATTCCTGGCTGCCAGGGGCCACTGATCGACCTGAGAGCAGGGAGATTGTCTTTCAGTGCTCCTCCTGTTAGCTGTATCTGGATAAGAGACTGGACTGGAAGCCAGTGAGGGGGTGGAGGTGACAATGAGAGTTTTGGGACTTGGATCCATGTTTGGGGGAAGACAGTATGAGACCAAAAGGATGGCCATACTGGATCAGACCAGTAATCCATCTAGGCCAGTATCCTGTATTCCAACAGTACCCTGTATTCAGAGAAGGTGAACAGAACAGGGAAATTATTGAGTGAACCATCCTGTGTCTTCCAGTCCAGGTTCTGGCAGTCAGAGAATTAGAGACATCCAGAGCATGGGATTGCATTCCTGACCACTTTGGCTGATAGCCATTGATGGATGTATCTTCCATAAACCTATATAATTTTTTTTTGGAAGCCCATTAAAGTTTTGGCCTTGAAAACATCCCCTGCCAATGAGTTCCTGCCAATGTGTGAAGAATTTTTTCCTTATGATTATTTTAAACCTGCTGCCTATTAGTTTCATTTAGCGACTCTTGGTTCTTGTGTTATATGGAGGGGTAAATAAGACTTCCTTGTTCACTTTCTCCATACCATTCATGATTTTATAGACCTGTATTATATTCCCCCCAGTCATCTCTTTTCTAAGCTGAACAGTCCCAGTTTTTAAAATTTCTTCTCATATGGAAGCTGTTCCATACCCCTAATAATTTTTATGCCCTTCTCTGAACTATTTCCAATTCTAATATATCTTTTTGGAGATGACTAGAACTGTATGCAGTATTCAATATGAAGGTGAACCAGGGATTTATATAGTGGCATTATGCTATTTTCTCTGTTACTATCTTTCCTAATGGTTCCTAGCATTCTGTTAGCTTTTTTTGACTGCTTCTGCATTGAGCGTATGTTTTCAGAGAACTATCCGCACTGATTTCAAGATCTCTTTCTTGAGTGGTAACAGCTAATTTAGATCAAATCATTTTCTATGTGTAGAGATTATGTTTTGCAATGTGCATTGCTTTGCATTTATCAGCATTGCATTTCATCTGCCATTTTGTTGCCAGGTGCCCAGTTTTGTGAGATCCCTTTTTGTAACTCTTCACAGTCAGCTTTGGACATAAGTATCTTGAGTAAGTTTGTATCATCTGCAAACTTTGCAACCTCACTGTTTACCCATTTTTCAGGTCATTTTTGAATATGTTGATCAGCACTGGTCCCAGTACAGATTCTTGCAGCACCCTGCTATTTATTTTTCTCCACTGTGAAAACTGACCACTTATTCCTGTTCTTTGTTTCCTATCTTTTAGACAGTTACTGATCCATGAGAGAACCTTCTCTTATCCCGTGACTGCTTACATTGTTTAAAATGGCTTTGATGAGAGACCTTGCCAAAGGCTTTCTGAAAGTCCAAGTACACTATATTGATTGGATCACCCTTGTCCACATGTTTGTTGACCCTCTCAAAGAATTCTAATGAATTGATGAGACATGATTTCCCTTTAAAAAAACTTGTGTTGACTGTTCCACAACATATTGTGTTCATCTATGTGTCTGATAATTCTGTTCTTTATTATAGTTTCAACCAGTTTGCCTTGTAGTGAAGTTTCAGAGGGGAGGGGATCTGGGACTGGCTGGTTAAAGAGAATAAGACATAGAGCTGGAGGTGGGAGAAGACAGGAGGTAATTGATACTGAAACTGTATGAGACAGGGAAGGGGCTGGTTATGTTTAGGAGGGCAAAGTGTCAAGGAGCCTGGAGTGATGAGAATGGAACTGTGAATTGAGATGAGGAGAAGATTTTTGTCTTGGACAGGAAGCCTTGAGTTGCAAAACTAGGGCTAGCTGGACAGGAGAGTGAGACTGGGATGTGGAGCCTGAGGGTGGTGACTGGGACTAGCCAGGTAAGGAGACTGGAACAGGGAGCTGGGGCTGGAGGAGAGGCAGGACTGGTTCAGGAAAAGTTGGTGGGGGCAGGAGCAAAAGGCATCAGATTTGAGGGAATCGGGGCAGAAGCATATGTGGTCCCTAGACTACACTCTCCTCCAGAAGCTTGAATGGCACCCTAGAACATGGTGGCTCATCATTCCTCTGCTATCAGCAGATATCTGTGAAACCCACTGGCAAAAGATGTATCTCATCACCCTCTAGTGCTAGTCCATGTAGAGTGGGGTGGGCAAACTACAGCCCAGGGCCTGCATCCAGCCCTCGAGCTCCTGCCGGGGAGCAGGATCTGGGGCTTGCCCGCTCTGGTGCTCCAGCCAGGGAGCGGGGTCAGGGGCTTGTCCCGCTATGTGTTTACCATGGCTCCATGCAGCTCCCAGAAACAGTGGCATGTTCCCCCTCCAGCTCCTACATGTAGGGGCAGCCAAGTGGCTCCGCATGCTGCCCCTGCCACAAGTGCCGCCCCTGCAGCTCCCATTGTCTGGAAACCGAGGCCAGTGGGAGCTGCGGGTACGGCGCCTGAGGAAGGGGCAGCGCACAGCACCGCCTGGCCATGCCTCTGCGTAGGAGCCGGAGGGGGGGACATGCTGCTGCTTCCAGGAGCCGCCTGAGGTAAGCACCACCCGGAGCTTGCATCCCTGACCCCTCCCATGCCCCAACCCCCTGCCCTAGCCCTGATCCCCCTCCTGCCCTCCAAATCCCATGGTCCCACCCCGAAGCACCTTCCTGCACTCCCAACCCCACCCCAGAGCCCACACCACCAGGCAGAGCCCTCACCGTCCACACACCCCAAGCCCCTGCCCCAGCGAGGAGCCCCCTCCCATACCCTGAACTCCTCATTTTTGGCCCCACCCCAGAGCCCTCACCCCCAGCCAGAGCCCTCACCCCTTCCTGTACCCCAATCCCCCATTTTGTGAGCATTCATGGCCTGCAATACAATGTCCATACCCAGACGTGGCCCTCGGGCCAAAAAGTTTGCCCACCCCTGATGTAGTGGATGACAACCTACTACTGCAGTCAGTCATTCCTTTAGCTCAGAACACAGAGGCCGAGGGATGTTCTGTGCATCTGAAGGTTCCAACCCTGCTGATGAGCCCTCTGAGTAACAATATGATGCCACATGATTGGGAATTTCAATTCCCCCCCCCCCAATTTGCTTAGTTAAAAACTTCGCAAACTACACAAACAAACAAATGAAAAAAATTGTTAAAAGAATACAACGTTGCAAAGTCAAGTACTCAAAAGTTAGGAAAAAACAGACTTAAGTTTGCCTCTGCCATCTTTAATTACATCACATACTATTTTTCCACAGGACACCTGCCTTGTTCATTGCACAAGATGGACCCACTGAATAAATCAAGGTTGTGCAGTGAATGAGGCTGTTGTCTGTGGGACCCTAGCCTCATTTGCTGCAGTCGTTGGAAGGTGTACAGTGGATGAGATGTAAAACTATAGGGAGAGAAAGGATGGTCCCTGTCTCAGCCAAAGAATTCCTATGTGATGCTAGGTCTTAATCCAAACTAGGTGGTCACTAATTGTGTGCACTAATTTCTGGGTGTCCAGGTTGAGACCCTGGGGGTCTGATTTGTAGAAGTGCTGAGTGTTCAAAGCTGTAACTGAAGCAGCTGTGATCTGTGCTCTGAACATATAAAGTGCTATCCAGTTCTAAGTACTCCGAAATATCAGGTCATAGGCATCTCAGATTGGGCACCCAAAATAGTGGATATTTTTCATCTTAATCTCTCTGTGCCTCTGTTGCCCATCTGTAAAATGAGGATGATAATACCACTCACCTCGAGGGGTATTGTGTATATAAATTCATTAATGTTTGTGTAGCACTTAGTTACTATAGCGTTGGGTGTCATAGAAAAGCACATAAAGAAATTAATTCTGAATTTTGACAGGGTTTGATTATTGTGCAGAAAACAAGGGAAGGGGACATCTATTCAACAATGAGGATAAAATAAAATATTGAATAGCTGTCTCATTGAGGGCTTTTCTACTGTTGAAATGCTACAGCAGCACCGCTGCAGCTTGCAGCTGCACTGCTCTAGTGCTTCAGAGTAGACACTACTTATGCCAACGAGAGGGGATAATCCCCAAGAGGCACTGGCTAGTGCTGTCTACACTGGGGGTTAGGCTGGCTTTACTATGTTGTTCAAGGGTATGGATTTTTCACACCCCTGAGCAATGTAGTTGTGGTGACCTAATTTTTAATGTAGACCAGGCCTTAGTGATCATCATCCATTCTGTGCCCTGTAGTAGGTGTAGGTCTTGTAGAAAAAAACAGTATGTAATCATGTACTTAAAGACTATTATAAATCATATGCACAAAGGGCTGCGTTAATGCTTTAGGGGCAACCATAATACTAACACTTCCTAACTTTGGAGTACTTTGACACCTTAAAGATTTTTTAACAGTGTTTTCTGTATAATTCAAAATCCTTTAGGAAAGGAAAGGATTGTTTTAAAAATAGGCTGTTTGACAAAAAAAAAGAAGACAAGCGTTGTGGAATTTTATGGAAATCATTAACAGGGATGGCCAAATTGGTTCTGATAAAATAAGAACTCCCTTGACTTTTGCTCAAAATTTGAGACTTTTATGGAGGTTTATTAAGTTAGCTCCCTTTGCATAATACATCAGTTCCAGCTTTGTGCCAGGTTTGGAAGTGTCATAATAGAGCGAGAATAGGGCCTGACCCTGCAAACTTTTTAGTCACTAGTCCCAATGAAGTCCTTATTGAGGAAGATGTTTTCCTGCATGTTCCTCTCTCTCTTCTATTTTCATTTTTCCTCCATCTAATCAGACCCATTTTACAAAAACAATATACATACTTTATTTAAAGATTAAAAACTTTCCATTCTGTCTTTTAAGATGTAGAGAAGACTGACTAGCTGAAGGTAAGGACAGAGGAGATGATAGGGTAGTTATATCAAGCATATCAAGGACAGTAGCTCACAGTAAGAAACGCTTAACTAAGAAACCTTAACAAAATAAAATCCCACTAATGTAGGATACTGTCATTGTCACCATTTACCCCAGCTTTCGTCTTTTGTAGGAAGATTGAGATGGTTAGGGCAAGGCAACTGTAGCATCAGCTGAATAGCTCCTATTTTCTTGATCCAGTTCAGCCTTTGTTTAAGTGAGAGTATAGTACAGAGATGATGCCTCTTGTTCTGGCTGATGTTCTTTTCCTACTGATAGGCAGAGTACAAATGTCCACATTGATTCTTCTTGATTTGTTAGCGGACTTTGATACATTGGGCTATGTAATTTTGTTGACCTGTTTGTAGACTCCAACTGGGATAGATGGTACCATTATTGATTGGTTCCATTCTTTCCTCGTGGAGAAGACCATGAGTATGGTTTTGAGCAATTGTTCATTTGAAAATAGGACTCTCTTGATTGTAATTCTTCAAGGTTCTAGTCTGTTGCTACCTCTTAATACACCCTTCAAATACCTTTGTGGTATTGACTGTGATCTTTAAAGTCCTAAATGTTTTGGGTTCTAGCTGGCCCAGGCAACTGCTCTTCTCTCTGTGTAAATGTGACACTTGTGTTTTCATGTACTAGGTAACAGTCATCCTGGCATGTGGCCCCCTCAGATCCTTTCTGTAAATACTTGAGCATTCCCCTGCTCTGATGATAATTTTAATGCAGCTGGAGATATAGGAGGTCCCACTGAGAAACTTCAAAAAGGTTCACCCAGAGACAGTATAGATAGTATGTCAGGCTGGCTAGAAACATAAATAGGGCTTATTGCACTGGTGATTCAGTCCAAGCCCTAGACCTGGTGACCACTGTCATTTATCATCTTCAGAAGAGGAGATGTGGTTTCTCCAAGGATCCCTTACCACTGCCCAAAAGGGGGATGGAGGTATGAAGAGGCCTCTTTTACTCACTTTGAGGGGAGATAAATTGAAAACAAAACCCCAATGGCTGCCTCCAACCTTGGTTCAAAGAAGGAGTTGAATTAATAGGAACCCCAAAAGTCTCCTTGCAGCCTAAACAAAGATAAAAATATGGAGCTTCCCTTCACAGTTCCTAAAGAAACAGGGAATTGCTTTCCAAGCTTCACACAAGCATGCAATGTAACGATGGAAGGGAGTGAGGAAGCTACCTCAATCCCACTGCCCAAAGGAAAGGTGTTAGTGAGGAAAATCCCCTACACATCCTTTTGTGTCTGTCCAGGTGGGAATGAACAGAATCCTTGTACCCACTCTCTGAGTGGTAAGCAGATGGAAGGTATGTTGGGTCTGCATTCTACCCCTGCAGCCATGAACAGGAGTGACGTTTTGTATGAGGTTGTGGGCCTATCACAGAGTCTGATGAAGAGATGGGGATTTAGTAAGGAAAGATGGCCTGCGAGAATCACCATGTGTTTGTTTGGGAAAGCACCCAAATAATTTCATGCTTACCTGCACATTTTGAGGGGCCTCTTTTTTAAAGCATTTATTTCAGCATTGGTACTGGGGTTTACGTGCTTATTATTTCATTCTCCTTTTCATCCTGGAATCATGGCAAGGATATTTAAAGTTGGGAAAAGATTATTAGTTCAACTGGAAAAATCAGAAATCCGCAGGGAACTTTTGGAAAGTGTTTAATACTCCATGGGTTCAAACACATTGCTATTGAAGTCAATGAGATTGTCACTTGTTTTCTCTGGGAATAGGATCAAGCCCCATATTCATTCAGAATGTGACTCCATTACCAAAACCACTATTGCATTACCCATCTATAAACCTGACATAACTCTGGGAACAGAAGCGTATCTCAGTACAGCTGCCTTTTTGAATGGAGTTTTCAGCCAGTCCTCCAAATGCATGAAATGCACTTGCACTTTAGTTGGTGGGGTGGTAAACTAAGCAAGTGTTAATCTCACTTCAGAACTGAGCCTGTAGTAATATATTCTAGGGACCACACACAGTCATGTTCTTGCTGATGTTCTGCTCCATTTGTGGCTTGCAGCAATGTCAAATTTGATAGAATTTTGATTTCCTATGTATAGGCAGAATGATGAGGATAAGAAGGGACAAGGGAGGCAGATCTCAAAATTAGTTTAGATCAAAGAGAGAACAATGGAAATAGCCATGTTTTTAATACTGTCAGTATGTCTGATTTGACTTCTCTGACACTCTAATTGGAGATCAAAAGTGGGTTGGTATGGTAGGGTGCAAGGGGTTCTTTTACTTTAAGGCCCTTTATTAATACACTGCTTGGTAACCAAGTGAAGCTAATGATAAACATATTACATTTTAAACGTAAAATAAAAATGGCATTCTTCATTTAATTAATAGATTTCTAGCGATAATTATCACATTTTTACATGATTAGAAAAATGGCCATTATGTAACTGAAGGCATAATGCAACATTTATGACTTGCCAGTTTTTTATAAGCACAGAAAATCAGTGCCATTTTGCTAGAAATAGAGAAATTTGGTAATTATGATTAGAGCTTTTTATGACAATTCAGACATGGTTAAACAGCAAATGGCAACATCATTCATTTGCTATAGCATGAAAAATAATACCCAGCTATCATCTTCTTGATTAATTTTACCCATTACTTCTTCCTTGTGTGTCAAATATGTATTTTACAAAATAGCTTTGCCATTTCCCTGTAATACTAATTCTGAATAATGGACAGTTTTAACAAGTGACATTCCTTAACCCTTAGTACTAGCTACTCCCTGATAATGGGTTGATGACCCATAATGGCTGGCTAATTTCCAAGATCTTGATAGAACCACTGGAGATCTATCGAGATGGAGGGAAAATGTGCTTTTTCCAATTAGCTTAATATGGTAGGAAAACCTGTTTAACACCTTTTAAATATATTTAAATTAGTGCAAACCAGCAGTGTTGTAGCCTAACACATAGGGTATTTAGATTTTCAGAAAGCTTTTGACAAGGTCCCTCACCAAAGGCTCTTAAGCAAAATAAGCAGTCCTGGGATAAGAGGGAAGTTTCTCTCATGGATTGGTAACCGATTAAAAGCTGGGAAACAAAGGGTAGGAATAAATGGTCAGTTTTCAGAATGGAGAGAGGTAAATAGTGGTGTCCCCCAGGGATCTGTACTGGGCCCAGTCCTATTTAACATATGTGTAAACAATCTGGAAAAAGGGATAAACTGTGAGGTGGCAAAATTTGCAGATGATACAAACCTACTCAAGATAGTTAAGTCTCAGTCAGACTGTGAAGAGCTCCAAAAGGATCTCACAAAACTCGGTGACTGGGCAACAGAATGGCAGATGAAATTTAATGTTGATAAATGCAAAGTAATGCACATTGGAAAACATAATCCTAACTATACATATACAATGATGGGGTCTAAATTAGCTGTTACCACTCAAGAAAGAGATCTTGGAGACATTGTGGATAGTTCTCTGAAATCATCCACCCAATGTGCAGCGGCAGTTGAGAAAGAGAACAGAATGTTGGGAATCATCAAGAAAGGGATAGATAATAAGACAAAAAATATCATATTGCCTCTATATAAATCCATTGTATTCCCAAACTTTAAATACTGCATGCAGATGTGGTTGCCCCATCTCAAAAAAAGATATATTGTAATTGGAAAAGGTTCAGAAAAGGGCAACAAAAATGATTAGGGTATAGAACGGCTTCTGTATGAGGAGAGATTAATAAGACTGGGACTTCTCAGCTTGGAAAAGAGGCGATTAAGGGGGGATATGATAGAGGTCTATAAAATCATGAATGGTATAGAGAAAGTAAATAAGGAAGTGTTATTTATTCCTGCTCATAATACAAGAACAAGGGGCCATCAAATGAAATTAATAGGTAGCAGGCTTAAAACAAACACAAGAAAGTGTTTTTTCATGCAACGTACTATCAACCTCTGGAACTCCTTGCCAGAGGGTGTTGTGAAGGCCAATACTATAATGGGGTTCAAAAGGGAGCTAGATAGATTCTTGGAAGATAGGTCCATCAATTGCTATTAGCCAGGATGGGCATGAATGGTGTCCCTAGCCTCTGTTTGCCATCTGGGATTGGGTGACAAGGCATGGATCACTTGATGATAACCTGTCTGTTCATTCCTTTTGGGGCACCTGCCATTGGCCACTGTCAGAGTACAGGATACTGGGCTTGATGGACCTTTGGTCTGACCCAGTATGGCCATTCTTATATTCTAAGCTCCCAAGGACTACAACAAGACCAACTAATATGACTTAAAAGTTATTAAACTATGTGTACATGGCTGTTAAAGAGGTTTTCCAATCATGTTAATCTAACCAAATTTTGGGGAAAGTACCTTTTTTCCCCTCCAGTGTAAACGATGCCTGCAGGAGCTAAATTTGGGAGCATGGAAGAGCAAACTGCTTGGAGGTAGATAGAGACAACTCAGAACACAAGAACAACCATAGTGGGTCAGAAAAATTGTCCATCTAGCCGAGTTTCCAACAGCAGCCAATGCAAGGTGCTTCAGAGGGAATGAACAGAACAGGTAATCATCAAGTGATCCATCTTTTGTCGTCCTCTTCCAGCTTCTGGCAAACAGGCTAGGGACACTCAAAGCATGGTGTTGCATCCCCAACTATTCTGGCTAATAGCCATTGATGGACCTAGCCTCTATTAACTTATCTAATTCTTTTTGGAACCCTGTTGTAATTGTGGCCTTCACAGCATCCCATGGAAACCATTTCCACAGGTTTCCTATGTATTATGTGAAGAAGTACTTCCTTTTGTTTGTTTTAAACCATCTGCCTACTAATTTCATTGGGGGAACCCCTAGTTCTTGAGTTATGAGAAGGAGTAAATAACACTTTCTTATTCACTTTCTCCACACCAGTCAAAATTTTATAGACCTCTATTATATCACCTTAGTCATTTCTTTTCCAAGCTGAAAATTCCCATTCTTTTTCATCTTTCCTCAAATGAAAGCTGTTACATACTCCTAATAATTTTTGTTACCCTTTTCTGTACCTTTTCCAATTCTAATATATCATTTTTGAGATGGGGCAACCAAATCTGCACACACTATTCAAGATGTGTGTATACCATGGATTTATGTAGCAGCATTATGATATTTTCTGTTTTACTATCTATCCCTTTCCTCATGGTTCCTAATGTTCTGTTAGCTTTTTTGAATGCCACTGCACATTGAGCAGATTCATAGATTCATAGATTCATAGATTATAGGACTGGAAGGGACCTCGAGAGGTCATCGAGTCCAGTCCCCTGCCCGCATGGCAGGACCAAATACTGTCTAGACCATCCCTGATAGACATTTATCTAACCTACTCTTAAATATCTCCAGAGACGGAGATTCCACAACCTCCCTAGGCAATTTGTTCCAGTGTTTAACCACCCTGACAGTTAGGAACTTTTTCCTAATGTCCAACCTAGACCCCCTTGCTGCAGTTTAAACCCATTGTTTCTGGTTCTATCCTTAGAGGCTAAGGTGAACAAGTTCTCTCCCTCCTCCTTATGACACCCTTTTAGATACCTGAAAACTGCTATCATGTCCCCTCTCAGTCTTCTCTTTTCCAAACTAAACAAACCCAGTTCTTTCAGCCTTCCTTCATAGGTCATGTTCTCAAGAACTTTAATCATTCTTGTTGCTCTTCTTTGGACCCTTTCCAATTTCTCTACATCTTTTTTAAAATGCGGCGCCCAGAACTGGACACAATACTCCAGCTGAGGCCTAACCAGAGCAGAGTAGAGCGGAAGAATGACTTCTCGTGTCTTGCTCACAACACACCTGTTAATGCATCCCAGAATCATGTTTGCTTTTTTTGCAACAGCATCACACTGTTGACTCATATTTAGCTTGTGGTCCACTATAACCCCTAGATCCCTTTCTGCCGTACTCCTTCCTAGACAGTCTTTTCCCATTCTGTATGTGTGAAATTGATTTTTCCTTCCTAAGTGGAGCACTTTGCATTTGTCTTTGTTAAACTTCATCCTGTTTACCTCAGCCCATTTCTCCAATTTGTCCAGATCATTTTGAATTATGACCCTGTCCTCCAAAGTAGTTGCAATCCCTCCCAGTTTGGTATCATCCGCAAACTTAATAAGCGTACTTTCTATGCCAATATCTAAGTCGTTGATGAAGATATTGAACAGAGCCGGTCCCAAAACAGACCCCTGCGGAACCCCACTCGTTACGCCTTTCCAGCAGGATTGGGAACCATTAATAACAACTCTCTGAGTACGGTTATCCAGCCAGTTATGCACCCACCTTATAGTAGCCCCATCTAATTTGTATTTGCCTAGTTTATCGATAAGAATATCATGCGAGACCGTATCAAATGCCTTACTAAAGTCTAGGTATACCACATCCACCGCTTCACCCTTATCCACAAGGCTCGTTATCCTATCAAAGAAAGCTATCAGATTGGTTTGACATGATTTGTTCTTCACAAATCCATGCTGGCTGTTCCCTATCACCTTACCACCTTCCAAGTGTTTGCAGATGATTTCCTTAATTACTTGCTCCATTATCTTCCCTGGCACAGAAGTTAAACTAACTGGTCTGTAGTTACCTGGGTTGTTTTTATTTCCCTTTTTATAGATGGGCACTATATTTGCCCTTTTCCAGTCTTCTGGAATCTCTCCCGTCTCCCATGACTTTCCAAAGATAATAGCTAGAGGCTCAGATACCTCCTCTATTAGCTCCTTGAGTATTCTAGGATGCATTTCATCAGGCCCGGGTGACTTGCAGGCATCTAACTTTTCTAAGTGATTTTTAACTTGTTCTTTTTTTATCTTATCCGCTAAACCTACCCCCTTCCCATTAGCATTCACTATGTTAGGCATTCCTTCAGACTTCTCGGTGAAGACCGAAACAAAGAAGGCATTAAGCATCTCTGCCATTTCCAAGTTTCCTGTTACTGTTTCTCCCTCTTCACTAAGCAGTGGGCCTACCCTGTCTTTGGTCTTCCTCTTGCTTCTAATGTATTGATAAAAAGTCTTCTTGTTTCCTTTTATTCCCGTAGCTAGTTTGAGCTCATTTTGTGCCTTTGCCTTTCTAATCTTGCCCCTGCATTCCTGTGTTGTTTGCCTATATTCATCCTTTGTAATCTGTCCTAGTTTCCATTTTTTATATGACTCCTTTTTATTTTTTAGATCGTGCAAGATCTCGTGGTTAAGCCAAGGTGGTCTTTTGCCACATTTTCTATCTTTCCTAACCAATGGAATAGCTTGCTTTTGGGCCCTTAATAGTGTCCCTTTGAAAAACTGCCAACTCTCCTCAGTTGTTTTTCCCCTCAGTCTTGATTCCCATGGGACCTTACCCATCAGCTCTCTGAGCTTCCCAAAATCTGCCTTCCTGAAATCCATTGTCTCTATTTTGCTGTTCTCCCTTCAACCTTCCTTAGAATTGCAAACTCTATGATTTCATGATCACTTTCACCCAGGCTGCCTTCTACTTCCACATTCAGATGCTTGAGAACTATCCACAATGACTCCAATATCTTTTTCTTGAGTGGTAACAACTAATTTAGACCCCATCATTTTCTGTGTGAAGTTGGAATTATGTTTTCTAATGTGCATTGTTTTGCATTTATCAACTTTGAATTTCATCTGCCAGTTTGTTGCCTATTCACCAAGTTTAGTGATATTTCTTTGTAACTCTTCACAATCTACTCTGAACTTAACTATCTTGAGTAATTTTGTATCATCTGCAAATTTTGCCACCTCACTGTTTACCCCTTTTTCCAGATCATTTTTCAATATATTGAACAGCACTGGTCCCAGTAAGGATCCCGGGGAACACCACTATTTAGCTCCCTCCATTCTGAAAGCTGGCCGTTTATTCCTACACTTTGCTTTCTATCTTTTAACCAATTACTGATCTATGAGAGGACCTTCCCTCTTATCCCATGACTTCTAACTTTGCTTAAGAGCAAGTGAGGGAACTTGTCAAAGGCTTTCTCAAAGTCCAAATACACTATTAACTGGATCACCCTTATCCATATGTTTGTTGACCTCCTCAAAGAATTCTTATAGATTGGTGCAGCATGATTTTTCTTTACAGTCTGATTCCATTTTGGTTTAGGTGAAGGTCACCCCTCCTGTATAGGCTCCTCCTTTCCCAAAAGCTTCCCCAGTTCCTAATAAACCTAACCCCCTGCTCCCTGTACAATCATCTCAAAGCCACACATTGAGATCCTGCATTTCTGCCTGTCTAATTAGCCCCGCACATGGAAGAATTTCAGAGAATACTACTATGGAGGTCCTGAACTACAATGTCTTAGCTAGCAGCCTAAATTTGGTGTCTAGGGCCTCTCTCCTACCTTTCCTTATTTCATTGGTACTACATGTACCACAACCACTGGCTTTTCCCCTACAATACACATAAACCTCTCAAGAGATCTGCAACCTTTGCACCTGTCAGGCAATTCACCATGTGGTTCTCCCAGTCATCATAAACTCATCTATAAAGGTTTCTAATTATTGAATCCCCGTAGCAGGATGGTCACCCCGTTCCAGCCCTGAAGGGGTTAAAGCAGCCCTGCAGAGGGCCACAGCTGAGAAAAGGTAGGCTGATGGGGAAAGCAGCCACAGCTGTGGCCAGCTTAATCAGGGCCCAGTTAGCCCTTATAAGAGGGCAGTGGGCCAGAAGCTAAGAGACACACTCTCTCTAGCTTTCTGAGAGAGAGAGAGAGAGAGAGAGAGAGAGAGAGAGAGATATGGACGGACGGACGGACGGACGGACGGACGGACGGACCTGGCTGCCTGGGAGCTGAGAAGGGTCTCTGAGGGTACCTGGGGAAGGGCAGGGGGAGCTCCAGCCAGGAAAACCCCCAGGCTGCAGGCCTTGCTTAAAGGGCCAAAAAGATACTGGGGCTGCAAGGGGGCAGCCCAGAGATAGGCAAAGGCAGCAGGTCCTAACCCCCCTTGCCAATGATGAGTGGTTTACAGACTGCAGTCTATCTCAGTGAGCAGGGGCTAGATTGTGACTGGTAATAGCCACTGAGGCAAGGTGGTGATAGAGGGTTGGGGGTTCCCCTGGGTGGGGAGACCCAGATTCTGGGTTACTATGGGGGCAGAACCCTGACATAGAGGGGCACTGTGGTCTGGGAGGGACATAGGGGCCAGCAGCAGGCAAGACACCAGCCTGCAGAGGGCAATATGGGCTGGAAGAGCTAATTCCTAGGGTGACCAGCAGGAGGCGTCACGCCGGTGAGTCGTCGCATTGCTACAATCCCCCATGATGATTGCTTGTCTCTTCCTAGTTATTGGAGTTTCCTCCCCCGGAGAGGTATCCTCAGTGAGAGGGGACATTATGACATTAGAAGGAAGGATCCCAACTATGGGATCATTTCCTTCTGCTCCATTTTGATCTTCTCCTTCCCTTAGATTTTCAGCCTCCTCAACAACACAGAGGCTGTCAAACTTGGGGTGGGACTGCTCTACTGTGTCCTGAAAAATCTCATCTAGGTACCTCTCTGTCTCTTAGTTCCTTCAGTTCAGCCATTCTGATCTCCAGAGCCTGTACTTCTTTCCTGAGAGGAAAGAGCTTGTTGCGCTGAATGCACACATCTGCCGCCCACCCACAAGGCAGGTAATCATACAGTCTGCATTCAGTGCAACAAACTGGATAGCCCCCTCTCTATTGCTGAACTTGTGCCTGCATTCTGTTTACTTCTGCAATTGTTGTTGTTGGCATTCATTTTCCTGTTTTTGTTCTGTTTTTAATTGGAGGGGGGGATGTTCATTGCCTTAATTTTAAAGAATATCAGGTGTATCCAACTCTCCACTCATTTTCAGAAAATTCCCTGTTAGCTACTCCTGTTCACTAGTCAGGGCCGGTTTCAGGCACCAGCTTAACAAGCAGGTGCTTGGGGCAGCCAAGGGAGAGGGGCAGCACCTGGGGCAATTCGGGGGTGGCAGGTCCCTCATTCCCTCTAGGAGCGAAGGACCTGCTGCTGAACTGCCACTGCAAATCGCGGCTTTTTTTTTTTTTTTTTTGCTTGGGGCGGCAGAAATGCTGGAGCCGGCCCTGTCACTAGTCCCTCTGATCGGTTAGCAAGTGGCTTTTAAAAGCCCTGAGTAGCCCCACCCCAGGGTTAAGGGTTAATGGGTGCTAAAGGGTGTAGGGGTCAAAGCCTTGTTAAAAAGCTGTCTGCCTTGCATAGCAGGCTGCTAGGTTCAGCACATGGCACCTCAAACAAACAGATCACACTATATACTTCAGTCAAGCAGCAAGCGCACCACAAACATACACACGAAAAACAACAAACTCACCCCAAGGGGTCACTCAGTGACCTTTTTCTGAAGTGATTCCTGAGTGACCCATCATCCCACATGGGAAGTCCTTGTCTCCTCTCCTGCCTACCCTTCTATTGCTGCTGGTGCCCAACTATTGCTAGCTCTCGTCATTTATTCAGGCTGCGACCAGTAGCGTGCATTAACAGTAAAGCTTGGGTATAGGAAGGAACCAACATGGATGCCTCTGTACAGACAGAAGTGTCCTACAGCACTATGTATAGTGTGTTAATTATTCACCAGTCACAAGAGAAGTTAAAGGAGAGGTTTGCTGTGTTCAGGAAAGAAAGTAAATGAGTGGGAGGCAGGTAGAGCTCTTCGGAAAAGAAAGGGAAAGCGAGGAACTGAAAACAGGTATCCTCTTCTTGCATCCCTCAGTGCAGAACCCTGAGGATCAGTACATTTACTTTCTTTCATCCGAGGGCTAATATTGGTTTGTTCCTGAACACACAGCCACACAAACTATATATACACTATGATGAGGTGTTCAGTCTACACTAGCCCAGGAAGGATTAATGTGCCTGAGAAGGGGCCACATAACTTGATAGGCCACACCTATTAGGCTTGTTATGCAATCCCTGACTGATAATGAACCTCCTCTGAGCAGGAGCAGGCAGAGCTAGTATAAAACCAGGAAGTATGCCATAGAAAAAGGGCTGGCTGGCTGAGTCTGAAGGTTGGCAGGGAGACACCGAGAGCTGGGACTTGGAACTCAGGGATGGCTTGGGCTGGTGACTGGTTCATTGAACAGAGATAGATGTATAGGTTGAGAAGGAAAGGCTGGAAGTTATGCTGGAAAATGAGGGAGAAGAAGCAAGGAATGCATTCATTTTAGGCAGAAGGAAAAAGAAGGAGCAGATAGGGATGGAAAAGGTTTTACACCTTACAATTATCAAATCACTAGCTGAAGATGTGAAGACAAGTGATTTTAATCCTTGAAGACAGCAGAATGGATTAGGCTAAGTATTGGAGAAATATTAAGAGCTAAGAGTGAAGGGCGAAGATTTATTAGTATGTTCACATAAGGAATAGTCTGAGAAACTTCTCAAAACTACAAATTTAAGAAACATAAGAGTAATTTACAGCTACCTAAATGTATGACAGAAGCAAGAGGGGTAATGTATTGGATTCCCCTAGACATGATTGAGGATGAAATTAAAAGGGGTATAAGTGAGGACCAAGTGCTGTTTGTTAAGCAGCTGATTAGCAGGAGAGGGGGAGAACACAAACCAGCCACAGCCATTCAAGTAACATTTAAAGGTGCAACAGTACCCAATAAGGTTAATAGAGGATATCAACTCTTTTGGATTAAGCCATATATCCTGGCCCCTTTGAGGTGTTATAAATTTCAAGGATTTGGGCATGTGGAAGCTGTCTAAGGGGAAAATAATCTGTGGTAAATGTGAACAAGAACACTTGTACATGAACTGTGTGGAAAGAACAGAACTAAAATGCAGCAATTGTGGGGATAAGCACAGTGCAGCACGCAAAGGGAATGTGGCAGCGGAACACGCTAGAGAGATACAGAAATTTAAAACAATCCACAAAATATCTTACGAACAAGTGTTCATAGTAGAATGTGGAGAAGGAGGAAAATGCAAATGAGGGAAAAGAGATTCTGGTACAACAACACAAAGTTCAGGTTAGGAAAGATAATATAAGGGGAATAAATGAAGATGTATTGCTTGTAGGAGGAGAGAAATGTATAGCATTTATAATAGTGATTAATTGCACTTTACAGACAGGGAAGAAGAAAGAATAAAAATTTTAACAAGAGGCAGAAAAATAATTGCATATAGGTAATCTTTCGATAGACCGTATTCATGCAATGAAATTAATAATTTAGTTTAAAGCAACATGGTTCTAATGGTTGTTTGCTGCAGTGCACACCATTTAATAACACATGGCCAGGAAATAAAAAAAAATCTTTCGAAATGGAAGCAAACTTGATGTGATGTGTATAAGAAACATGGTTATTGAGAACGTATATTTAGGCATTCAGGATATGATGTAATCAGACATGACAGAGAAATAAAAAGAGGAAGGAGGGTCTGTATGCTTGTAAAGGAAAGTCTGTTACATTGACTTAGAAGTACACAACTTTAGTTTTGAATAAAATGCTATTGAATTCCTCTGCAGAATAGTAGCAACTTTATTCCAATCTATAATGTTTAAAATCTATGTAAAAAACTAGACAATCTAGAATTGGAAAAGTTAGTTAAGGGTGACAAAGGACCATATATTATTTGTGGAGACCTTAATAGCCAGAATGAATCAAGGGGAAGCAGGACAACTGATTGTATTGGCAAATGCCCGGAAGAGTTCATTGACATGCACAACTTGGTATTGCTCAATACTGGAACACCTATTAGGTTTAATTTGCTGGATGGAACCTTTTCATGTTTAGATCTGGGAACTGCAACAAACAATACAGAAAGTAAATGCAACTGAGAAATCTATAAAGAAGATGGAATGGAAAGTGATCACTTCTCTATGCTAATTACATATCAAGGCCAAGGTAATGTTGAAAACACTGAAGGAATTCCTACCTGGAGCATTAGAAAAGCAAATTGGGGATTCTTTAAGAGAAAATGTGCTGAGTATCTTAGTACCAATTCTGTAAATTATAATCTAGAGAAATTTCATGATAATATAATAAAGGTAGATGTAGCAACAGCCAATCTAGCTATATGTAAGAGATCAAATTGCAACAAACTCAGAATGCCAATTCCCTGGTGGAATGAAGATTGTAAAGCAGCAATTAAAGAAAGAAATAAGGCACAGAAACGAGCAAAAAATACAACAAATAGCAAGGATTTAATGAACTATAAAAGATGTAAAGCAGTGGCACAAAGACTTATTAAAAAGGCAAAGAAAGAGCTGGAGAAAGCATTGTGGGAAAAATCAACAAAGAATCCAAGGTTTCAAAGATATATAAACAAGTTAAAAGAATGAATGGGATATGTAGTAAAAAAGTTATATCTGGTCTTATAGTAAATGATAAAGTTGAACGTTCTAACTTAGGAAAAGAGGACATTTTAGCAAAAGAGTTCCAAAAAGTTAGTAGTGATACAAATCAAAGTAAAGAGTTTTTTTTGGGGGGGAGGCGGGGAATGCTGAAAAAAAATTTGAACTCGTACATGGCTGGGTGAAATATAAAGATGATGTACTGAATGACAATTTCAGTATACAGGAACTAAAAAAAAAGTAGACAAAAGTAAAAATACAGCCCCAGGTAAAGATAGCTTATGTAATACAATGCTTAAGTACCTACTGGAAGGGAGTTTAAGTTTTATTGAAATTATATAATATATGGGGGAAAGGAATACTACTGGCAGAATGGAAGCAAGTGGTGATTATAAGATAGGAAAACTTGGCAAATTAGGCACAATACCTGATGCATATAGATCTATTGCCCTCACATCATGTGTGGTCAAAATTATGGAAAGAATGATAAATGAGAGATTAGTAGCATACTGGGAAAAATGAAATTATAAATTCTACAAAGTAATTTCAGGAAAGGAAGATCCACCGTTGATCATATTGTAAGCTGTGTTGCACAGTTGATCATATTGTAAGATTAGAAACAGAAATACAAAAAACATGAGGAACAGAGTTTATTATATTTGTCTTTTTTGACATTGAAAAAACGTCTGCCATACTATGGAGGGAAAACTTGCTGTGCCAACTAGCCGCAACCGGAATAAAAGGAAGACTGTTCTGGTGAATAAGAGATTTCTTAAGTGATAGAACCATACATGTCAGGGTGGGGGTAGCTTTGTCAAATATGTATAAACTTATTAATAGCACTAGACATGGGGAGTGTCATCAGCTCAACTCTGCATTAACATTATGATTAATGATCTCCTAGAGGCAGGAATAGGTACTATTCTATTTGTGTGCCATATGGGCCAAATATAGAAGATGTAAGAAAGCTGTGGAGAGACCCAATGAGGCTCTTGAGGGGTTTTCAGAATGGAGAGATACTTGGAGATTTAAGTTCACTTATTAAAACAAAGGAGAATGATCTTCAGAAAAAGGAAGTTTGGGGAAGAATGAAGCCTATATCTCTTTACAGAAAAAAATACAGGTAGTTCAAAATTTTACATTCTTAGGAGTTATGTTCAATAATTAACTTGGAAGGGTCATATAGATAGGCTGAAGCTGTTTAAAAGTATTTCTGGGAACAACTAGGGTGCAGAGAAGAATACGTTGCTGATGCTGTTTAGGGCATTAATAAAACCAGTTACAGATTATGGATGCCAAGTCTTTAAATTCAGTTCTAAATCAACACTTAAAAAAACTTGAGCCAATACAAGCCCAAGCTCTGTGAATTCCATGTAGTGCAAGTATTTTGACTCTGATGTATGAGTTGCAGGTAGCAACTGGAGAAATGCCTATAAATTAAAGGATGAAATTGTTAGATTTAACCTTTTGAGCTAAGGTTAATGGAAATAGGGAAGATAAAGAGTACTAAACAAATATGAGGACTGTTGGGAATTAGGTAGACAAGAAGTAAGTGGCTTCCTGTTATGGGGTTCTCACTCACTGCAGGTTGTGCCTCCTCCTGGCTGCTCGGTGAATTAGCTCTCTTCCACGTCTGATGCCTCCCCTTGTGGTATCTCCTGTTGTCCTCTCTCTTACTCTGTGGCACCTCTTTCACTCCAGGAACTGCAGCCTCCTCTTCATGACTTGGTCCTCCAGCCAGGTCACTATGAGGTTTCCCCTTCCAGGGTTCAGAGTCTCGCTGGACCCAATGTCCAGACAATGTCACTCCGTCAATGGTTGGTAAGGGAGCCTGGGACTGCCCATGACTCTAGGCCCCAGCCCAGGGACCTTACAACACACAGCCAAGGTCTGTCAATCCTCAACCTTGCTGCTCACTCCTGGACTGCTTCCTACTTGCCTCCCACAGGCTTTCTTCTCCACCCTTCTCTCTTCAGAGTTTGACCCTCCATCAGGCCAGGATCCCAGAATCCTACTCTTTTCCTGGGTTCCCTTCTTCCAACTCTAATACACAGAAGGGAGACTACAGCCTTCCTCACTTCAGCCCTTTCTATTGCCAGCTTCCTGGCTTTATCCTAGCACAGCCCATACCTGCTCAGGTGAGCTTCATCCTCCAAGCAGGGGTTGCTTCTGCAGCCTAATCCTCTCATGTGGAGCCTACACACTAATTGGCCCTTTCTGAGCTTCCTTAACAGGGTTGGTGTGGCGTGAACACCCCATCACAGTGCCACAAACTCCCACATGCTAACAGGGTCAAAAGGTAGGTTTAAGACTTTCACTTGGGTAAAAAAGAAGGTCTTAAAGAAATGAAAACCTTTATTCATGGAAAATCAAACTATTGCTGGATGGTTGCCTCTCCAGTTGTGGATTTGGAATTAGATGATAAAACAAAGGAAAGAGCAGGATTGTCAAATATTATAACTATGATTTATGAATTTATATTTGGCAAATGGGGTCAGCATTGCCAAATCTAAACTGACGGCTCTAGAGATGACAGCACAGGTAGGGTGGGAACAGCCTTTGTATCCCAAATTGATGGGCATATTTTTGGCATTGACCTGAATAAAGGATATATGCCCAACTATGATTGTTATCCTATTTGACTCTTTATCAAGTGTAATGGAGATTAGAAAGGGAGCCTCAGAAAGCAGGAATGACTTAATCAATGAAATACTGTTCTTAACTGCAGAGATAGTACACTGGGATATACATATAGTGTGGATACCAGGCAATGAAATGGCAGGTAAAGCCGTGAAAAATGCCTTACAAATGAGGGGGTGATATAAAGATCCCTCTGAGTAAACAAAACTTCAAAAGTTTAAGAGAGAACTTAAGAAGGAATGGCAAGAACTAAGGACCAAATTGAAAAAAAAGATGAAGATTCTATGAAATATATCCTAAACTTGAGGATAATGGTGTATTTAATAGCTATGATAGAAGAAGTGAAGTAATTATATTAGAGTGCTAACAAGTCACTGTGACCTGAGTTATCCTTTATATTTACTAAACAAGCACAAAGGCGGGTTATGCAACACATGTGAAGTCCAAGACACAGTTGAGCATCTGCTGTGGCAATGCAGGGAGAATTACACAAAAAGAAAGATTCTTTATGAAGGACTGAGATGCCTAAAAGTGAAAGAATGCCTAAAGCTCTGAAAGGACTGGTAAGAGTACCAGGAAAGTGGAGTAGCATTAAAAAAGTATTACTTCACATTTTTAAGGATACAGGACTGGGTGAGAGAATATAGATTTTTGCTTGTGTGAAAACTGTGGTAGGTGGCAGTCACAGCCTTACCTGCTGAGACTGCTGCATCATAAAATGACAAGAAAAGATGAGAAAAGAAAAAGGGCTGTAGTGTGGAAGCCTGAAGTCACTCTCTGGATTTAGAGAGGGAAAGGAAGAAACCCCAGAGGAGTGTAGAAGCCTTGGGATCCAGGCCCGGAAAGAAGGGTTTATTGAGAAGGGTGGTGGAGTGGAAGCCTGATTGAGGTGAAGTAGGAAAAAGCTCAGGGAAACAGCAACAAAATTTGGGATGGTGCAGACCTTGGCCACTGGTTTGAGGGGTCTTGTGCTAGAACCCAGAGTAGTGTGTACTCCTCTATCAGCCACTGGCACAGTGGCATTGCTTTGGATTGGAGGACTGCTAGGAATGATACCTGGTCAGCCAGTCCAATGAGCATCTGGAGTCATGAAAAGGAAGCACCGCAACTCCTGGAGCATGAGAAGTGCCTTAGCGTGAACAAGAGACAGGGGCATCAGAACAGGTGGAGCTATTACCCAGAGACAGTCATGAGGAGGCACCCCAGTGTTGAGTGGAGAACTCTGTGAGACATATATAATACAGTCTGTGTTCTAATATCATTAGTGCAGCATTAAAATTAGGAAATCAAACATTCACTAACATATACATACAGGAATAAGGAAGAAAATTCAGCCTTAACTTTGTCCCTTTGTGATTGTGCTTTAAAATTTGTTTTTTCTTAATATGTCAGCTAATATAATTCATATTACAAGCCGTTCTTAAATAGCTTACTGTATATACAGTAAGTTACAATGCAGTGCATATTGAGGTAATTCTCATTTGCACTTGTGAAAATCTGAAGAATCTCCATTGAAGTCAATGGAATAATTTCAGATTTACACTAGTATAACTGAGATCTTTAACTGACCTCTCAGTCTTGAGATATTTTGGCTTGATCTGCAAGACTTAGTGAGAGGAAAGATGGTCCTGAGGTTAGGCTGCTAGCCTGGGGCTCAATTTCATGCTCTGCCACAGACTTTTCATAGCCTTGGACAAGTCACTTAGTTACTCCATGCCTCAGTTTCCCATCTAAAAACAGTGCTTCCTTACGTCTTAGGGATGCTTTGAGGATAAATGCATTACAGGTTATGAAGTGCTCAGATATTAAAATAATGGGTGACATATTTTAAGTATGTTAGACTGATAGAGTTGTTTTGCAGTTTTTATTTGGAAAAAAAAATCAGTGTACTACTTTGAAAAGCTCGAGAGTTAAAAGTAAGGAAGCTGAAACTTTTAATAAAATATTTACAACTCAAACAGAGCAGTTCATGGCAGAGGGATCTATGAAATGCTTTAATATGAATCCATATAAATTTAAATACTGAACACAGCATTCTGGATTCTTCAGAGTTAAAAGGAAGGGGGCTGAGGAGAAGGAATTCTCTCTGGTGATCATCTAGTGGAGTTGCTCCCCAACAGTTATGTCATGGGGGCTGGTTCTGTCCCTACATGGAAAAGTCCAATGGGGCTGGCTCACCGATCTGGGCAATCTGTTGGGAGACTGAGGCCATCCAGTAGGTACTCTTTCGTGATCCATTTCTGGGCCATATCCTTGCCATTGAAAAAATGCTCCACTAAACCCTCATTTCAATCTCTGCATGAGCATGAATATGACACATTAGTTGTATTATCAATATTACAGAAATGCTGTCACTTGCCCAGCATCTCAGGCACATGTAAATTGATGGGGAAATTGCTTATTTGGGAGAATGAGGAAACATTTCTCTGGCAGATTGATTTCAGAAAAAAAACCCACTATATGGTGGCTGTTTACAGTTGCTCAAAGATTTGCAGTGTCTCAGGGGAGATTGACCAACTCACCTGCACTGTGGTGATTAATCTAAGTTTCATGATAAATTACTTTATCACATGGATATGTGAAGTCTGTCTATGTCATAGTCACTATAGCATACAAACAAATGCATTGCTCACTGTGTTGATTAGCTTTGAAAAGCCTTTTTTGCATTAGCGCAAAAACTCTCCCAAGTATAAATAGACATCATTTTGTTGAAGTCAGTGGAGCTGCACCCACTTACATCTGAGCTAAGCATTGCCCTACATGAACACAGTTCTTCATGTCCTACATAAGCTATTCATTATCATTTTCTGCTCTTTAGTAATTATTTCAAAACCTAGCATAAGATAATCAGTTATGAAATTTTGGGATTTGATTCTTCTACTCTGTTTTATATTCCTTCTCCAATTCTCATTCCAGAAATTTAAGACAATTTAGATTTCATACAGGGCTGACCTTTTCTTCCATTATGGATGTTCCACTTCTTCCCGTCATATATAGGTCTTCTTCTATGTCTTGAAATGTGGTGTTTATAGATTAATTAATTGTTACAAGCATTGATTTTAAGACTAATAGCCTGATTCTCCACTGCCTCATTCCTTGTGTAATCATTTACATGTATGCAGAGAAATAGAAAATGTCATTAAATCAGAGCGGTAGCATTTTATACACATCTTGTGCTCAACTTGCTAAGATTTAATGGACTGCATAGGGTACAAGGAAGTGAAGAACTAGTCTCTATATTAAATAAAGATTGATACAAGAAGACCAAATATGGAAAGAATTTTCTCAGGTATCTATGTAAATGGCTGCCATCATGACCTACCCCAGGGATGGAACTGGGGACATCCAGAACTCAAAGCATGAGTCTTTATAGCTTGAGCTGAAAAGTTAGCTTTTCTAACTCCTTGAGGGCTGCAACAAATTTGGCTCCTCTGTGGCTCAGGTGCAGAGAGGGACATGTAACGCTCACTGATCAGTGAGTTACATATACAAACAAGACTACACAGTTGTTTTTTAGTATCTCTTCATCTTTATATATAACAGTACTTTCGTTTTGTTTAATTCTGAGTTTAGCTGTTGAGAAGCTTCACTCCATGTTTCCATTGACACACAAGCTGTTTGAGTAAGTTTATTTCCTATGAATACCCTCACTGCCTTTAGCAGGGAAGGACCCTTGACTGGACAGCAGGGAATAAGAGACATCCAAACCACATGTCTGGCAGGAAGCTACAAGTACAGATAGAATACTAAAACTGTAATTAAATGTAGAAATCCAACCCATGCAGAGAATCAGTTTCATCTTGTTCCCCTCAACTTCACTCTCCCGAAATCTGGAACTTGAACTTGAGAAATCTACAGTGATAATCTCAAACTATTAGTTAGTTTTTAAGTAAGCTACCTTTCTGCATACAAGAGAATACAGATATGCAATAAAAAAATCTAGTTGATAAAATTAAATGGCAGCTCTGTACATGAAAATAACAAGTTAAGTAGAAAGCATTACTTAGAAATTAAAACTTTTGTAAAAGGAAAAGGAACTCTATTAAGTATTTGTTCAAGCCTAGAAAAAAATTATTAGTGTCAATGCTAGCCAAATTGTTATGTAAACTTGAGTTGAGATGAGAGCTGGGTCTTAGTAGTCTACAACAGAGAAATATTTATGGTATCATATTGGATTCCACTCCCTTTTTTTCCCATTTCTCTTGGCCCAAAAGAGAATGAATCATTTGACCTGTAGGGCATATTATTATTTATTTTGGACACTAGTGAATTTGTGTTACTGCAAATAGAATAAAACTCACAAAATATAGTCATGTATAAGTGGTTATAGTGAATATGGGTACTAAAGTTATGTTGCTGGATTTATAGGGAGATACACATTAAAATCAAAATCAGAAAGTATCAGAGGCACCGAGAGCAATGAATAGGCACTTTTTTTATTTTTAGTGTGTATAACTAAATAACATATACAGGAATTGTCATTCCTTTAAAGGAAAAGTTCGAATATTACTCCCTAGAGAATTAAGACTGTTTTAAGACATCACGGTGTTCGATTGATTAGTATAAAAGTAAGGAAAAAACAAAATAGAGAGAATTTTGAACAGAGAGACCCTGAAATTGTTTCAATTTTTACCAAGAAATTTTTAAATAGGAAAATATAACCTCAGCTGTCATATGGAAATACCTCACCATTAGTGCTTTCTTTTCTAAATATGTTTTTTTTTCCTGATAAGGCATCAGAAGAAAGGGATGCTCCTATCTGATCTCACAGTTCATGTGCCCCTACAAAAATATTAGAAAATTCATGTAAAAGTTTTTCAAAGCAAGCATTCTGAAGAATACAGCAATGTCTGGTGCTACTGCTGCTCTTAGTGAATTCAGCAGCAACAGTATCAGGCCTCCTGTGATTAATCCCACTATGAAGATCCTGTTGTGGTAGAAAAATGAAGCTAATAAAGTTACTGGCATTTCTCAATTGGGATTAGAAAGAGCGAATAGTTACTGCGGTTAAACCCAACCTTCAGTATCTTTACTACTGGAATAGGGTATTTTCTTTCACGTTAATGGGCAGCATTTCAGATGTATTGTCTATTAGTAATGGTCCTTGTCTGACACTGTGAAAATGAATAGGTATTTTCTTAGTCTAGTTTGGGAAACCCAGATGAGGTGATATTGGTTTTGACTGGACACATCTGGCCATCTAAATGAAAGTGACTTGTGGCATTTTTATAACAAACAGTTCTTAATGACTTATGGGAAGAATTCAAATGCAGATTGTCTTGATTACAGGGATAGCTGTGCCTGTGTGTGTTCCCTTTGTGGTCTCTCCCTCTCTCTCTCAGGGCAACCCTTCAGGTGTGAGGTTGGGTCTTTATCTCTCCTGGTCAGAATTCTGCAGTTCTTCCACTCTTAGCCCAGACCCTGGGCTATAGTATCCTGTGTATCAACCATGCTTACCCAGTGGGTGTATCTGTCTTCTGCACCTGTTGTTTGGGAATTTGTGACCAGTGATATACAGTGAACAGACAGCCTTTAAGGTCAAAGTATTGTGTATTTTAACAGTAGGAACAAAGCATTTAGAGGACAAGGATTTTAAAACAACAAGCAGTTCTAGTTTTATCAGAAACAACAGCAGGTGCCTGCATCTTAGTCTGGTTCTTCTGAACAATGCCCCCTATGTTGAAAAAGAGAGAGAGAGTCCAGTTATAAACTGCTGTAATACTTTTGAGCTTCTGGTTCCCAGGCTTTTTCTTGTCTTGGCATTTTCTCTGAACAGCTCTCAAGTGGTTGCAGAGCAATGGCTTATCTTGAGTCATTCTTTTTCCTTCCTGCAGGAGCTGGTCAGGAATTTTTTTTTCCCATCAGTAAATTCTGATTAATCAAAGTCAAATCTTTTTTGTGGAAACACCAGTTTTGATGAAACTTTCCTTAGGAAGATTTCTCCAGATTGAGGATGGAATTTTTGAACAGAGAAGAGAGACCCACCAGAATATTCAGTAGCTCTGTGTTACTACCCTATTCGCTACTTTGGAATGAGTCTCTTTCATTCTCCTGTTTGCAGTTGCTCCACTTTGTATATTCACTGGGCTAGAGAAAGAGACTGACTCTATAGTCTGGTGCTTTATTTGGAGCAGAGACTTTAACCTGTGTCTCCTATCTCCGAGGTGAGTGCCCAAACCACTGGACTATTGCCTCTAATGATCTCTGTCTTGGAACTGAGCCAAAACTTAATTATTTTTTTTTTCAAAACAGAATTCTTGTTTTCCAACTAACCCTACTACCTGCTTGTTTTTCCTTACAGCTCCTCTTAAATGAAACCAATATATTCATAAAGTAAGCATCCTAATAATCTGGTCAACATACAGTATAAATAAATTATTATGTAACAGCTCCATTTCCATCACACAGAAGCTAAGCAATTTGGAAATAATGTCATAGAGGCAACACTTTGGGAAGCAGATAGGAATTTAAATACACATATTTGTTTAGATGAAACCCTGAAATGGTTCTCCATGTGTGTAAACTTTGTTACCCATCATTGTCCAAGTAGCAACAAGAACTGTGTGTATCCTGTAAATCAAAATATCTATAGAAAGAATTTCTGGCGTCCTTCATGACCTTCTTTCCCAATGGAAAATTAGCCAACTCCAGCAGCCCAAATCCTTTAAGACCACATAGGACTTACTAATAGTTTACACCTGACTTTGGACGAACATGACATGTAATACATGGATTGGCAGATCTAATTTCAATCTCAAAGTGATACTATTATTAATTATAGGGCGGGGTAAAGGGGATCAGGAAAGTGCCCCAAGCTTAGGAGGCATATGGAAGAAGACAGAGCTGAGGAAAGGAGAGAAGGCTATAAAAGAAGTGATAATAAGGGAGGCTTTGGTGGAGAAGTCATTTAGAACCACATTCAACAAAACACTTGTAGAAAATTACTAGTATGTACAGAAGGGCAAAATGTCCCTGTCCTCTAATGTTTTTTACTGTAGGTCTGTGATTGCAACTGGAAGGAGTTACTGCAGCACATGTAGGCATACCCAAGTTAGCTTTGATCTAGCTAGATCAAACTTAGGTCAAGTAACAGTAGCGGTGAAGCTGATGCAGGACAGGTGGTGGCCACTTGAGTATATACCTACGATCCTCAGCAGGCGAGTCAAGCTGCTGTGGTTTCCCTGATATAGTTACTTGAGCTGACTTTGATCTACACATGCTGCAATCACAGGACACAATTGGAATGTAAACATATCCTATGTGGCCCCTAGGTCTCTCTTCTTTCTTGGTGCAGTAAGTGATTTTGGCCACGATAGGCTTTACAGCCAGCAGTTTTCTTGTATGCTCCAGGTGTCCCTTCTGGTTCCTGTGTGATTTTAAAGAGAGGGAGGAACATGTTTCTATAACATCAAAACAACTTCTTTTGAATTAATTATACTGTATCTGAGTATAGTAGTTATTGTATAAGATGTGCTGAGTAGCAGACCAATGTAGCCTTTTAACAAGTGGGTAGTGAGAACATAATACTGCAGTCACTTTTTCAATCTTCATAGAGTTTTAGCTTATCAAGAATCCTGGGAATTGGTTGATTTACCTTGTTCTGTTTCTCTACTTAGCATGAATATAAAGCTGCCTTGAATATTTTGAACTACACTTCACTGTAAGTACAATGTATATCATTGATCTGCAGTATCCTGGAACCTCCTGAATTTCATTGGCTTCAGTATATGTAATTCTTCACTACCAGACAAATATTTGTGTACTGATATGTTCAGATTTTTGTCCTAAAAGAAATTATTCTCATTCATAAAAATATGAATCAAATAACTGGTGTCAGCCAAATTTTCAACAGCTCTTGCATTTTCCCATTTGAATACTTGGTGCATTCAAGGCAATGTTTGAATGCACCAAGTAACTAGGGTTCGGTTATTCCATTGCTGAAGACTTTGCCTGTGGTCACTCTGCATGATCTGAGCCCTGCCTCTTTCTATTTTACCTTTTGAAATAATTATAGAACATAGACATGTAGGACTGGAAGGGACCTCAGTAGGTCATCTAGTCCAGTCCCCTGCACTCAAGGCAGGACTAACTATTATCTAGACCACCTTGACAGGTGTTTGTCTAGCCTGCTCTTAAAAATCTCCAATGATGGAGATTCCCACAACCTCCCTATGCAATTTATTCCAGTGCTTAACCACCCTGACAGTTAGGAAGTTTTTCCTAATGTACAACCTAAACCTCCCTTGCTGCAGTGTAAGCCCATTGCTTCTTGTCCTATCTTCAGAGTTTAAGAAGAACTTCAGACGATTTCTCTAGTTTGTCCAGATCATTTTGAATTATAATCCTATCCTCCAAAGCACTTGCAACCCCTCCCAGCTTGGTATCATCCTCAAACTTTGTAAGTGTACTCTCTGTGCCATTATCTAAATCATTGATGAAGATATTGAACAGAAACAGGACCCCACTCTATATACCTTTCCAGATTAACTGTGAACCGCAGATGATTACTCTCTGGGAACAGTTTTCCAACCAGTTTTGCCACCCACCTTATAGTAGCTCCACCTAGGTTGCATTTCCCTAGACAGTATCAAAAGCCTTACTAATGTCAGGCTATACCACATCTACTGCTTTCCCCCATCCAAAAGGCTAAATCAATCAAGTGACTTGCCCAAAATCACACAGTAAGTCGGCAGCAATGCAGAAAATAAAACCCAAGTCTCCAGACTCCAAGTCCCATTACCACTGTGCTTCCTACCAAATTATTTCACGGTACCAGGACTGGCCTTATGAGCGGGCTATGTGGGCAACTGCCCAGGGAGCCATGGTCGGGGGTCACCATGATCAACAGGCTGCAGAAGGGCCATACCCACCCAGAAGGTGGTGGTGGGGGGGGTGGATAAAGAGGGTTGTGGAACGGGATCCAGGTGCTCACATGCATCCCCTCTCTACCCTCCCTGCAGTATGACACTTGCAGCCCCACTGCTACTCCACCTGCTGCTACTCTCACTTCTGAGTGGCCTCCCACTGTTCAGGGAGCAGTTGAAGAAAGTTCACTCAGAGTGGCAATTTCCCTAAGGCCGGCACTGCATAGTACTTAACCATTTTCCCTTTATCTGTGGTTTCAAATTTCCCTAAGCCACTTCTACTCCCTCTCCAGCACATAGAAAAGGTTTTTAAAGGCAACTACATTATTATCTTCATAGTGCATAAATAACTAAAAAGTCAGCATTTGCTAGCAGATACCACAGATCTCTCCTACTCCATGCACAGTGAAAAACAAGAGAGAGCTCAAATAACACTGAAGGTTCACTATTGGTAAATGCTAATGTTTTAGTGACTGCATGTGTGAGAGAGAGATACAAACACCCCCAAACTGTATGATTTTTTAATTTTTATAATCAATTTATAAATCAAACTTACATAATGAGGCAACTACTACATCCTTTCAAAGCTGTCATTTGGACACAGGGTGAAATCTTGATCCCACTGAAGTCAATGGGAAAGTTCCTGTTGATTTCAAGAGGGCCAGGAGTTCACCCAAATAATCTAGGTGTCTGTCTAATCCTACACTTAATTTTAGCAATATTTTAGGAAAGAGCTTGAAAATTCCCAGGCTGGGTGTTCCTCAACAAGTTCAAAGGTTTGATTTGTTGTGGCTGCTTCCAGCACCCAACATTTAGGATGATTATCTTTATTACTGTGTCTGAAACTCTGTAGTCTGCTTGACTAACATGAATCGCACAATAATATGATTTCTCATGAGACCTAGTACTTCTTTGTTCCAAATGAGCCAGTAAGGCAAAAAGGACATCACTTCTAAGGAGAGTTTGGCAGTTCTTTCTCATCTGGAACCAAGAAATGCAGAATCATGTGAAAAGGAAGTGTGTGTGTGTGTATATATATATATATATATATATATAAAAATATGTGTGTGTTTAAAAAAAAAAAAAAAAAAGTTGATTCAGGTCTCTGCCAGATTGAGAAAGTTGGTTTCTGTTTTGCCCATGGTTATACTGAAGACGCTCAAGAAAATGAAAAGGTCTTTCCATCATTTGTAGGGAGAAAAAGAAAATCTGTTATATTTATTTTGTTCTGGACTGTGTCATGCTTGGAATGAATTCTTTAACATTGAACTACAGAGACAAAGATGCAGGAGGTAGCATCTCCCTGTTTTGTTTCATTTCACTCCTGTGACAGAACAAATCTAACCCTGCAGTGTAAGAGAACCAATACAAGACTTGGCTAGCTATTAATTTTCTTCAATAAGAGTTGACTTGGACAGCTCCTCACTACTGTATGACCAAAAAAATACTAGATAATTTGATTTTTGCTTTTACTTCCTCTGTTCTCTTGCTGTTGTTCTTTTAAAATCCTCTTTATTTTAATCCAACAATGGAACCCCCCCCTTTGATGGCTTAATGTTACAACAATACCTTATATTTATCATTTATATGGCTTCATCCAATTGTAGAAACATTATTACATATGATCACCAAAGAATCTTTTGTATCTTATTGTTATCCCAGAACAGTTTAACTATGGTCTATACAGATCAGAAAATCGGCTGTCTGCAGATACCACCCCCTCCCACACCTATCATCAGGTGATTTATTAAGATAGAGGCAGAATAAGATGTAACACACACTAGTCATTAAATTAGACAAGGACCCCCTTCAGACAATAAACAATACAAGGAAGACACACTTGGTGGTTAACAGTTACCAGAGCGTGAAGCTCAGAGCCCTTAAACTCCTTAACCTGTGGATGTAAAACAGAGAACTACAATGGGTATTACAATACCATATCCTGAAGACAGGGACACAATGACAAAGACTCAGGATACCAACAGGGATAGTGGTGAAAATCAGAGTCACTGGACACCAAACAGGAATTCAGGAACTGGGTATTCTTCTCCCTCTGGGCAGGTCTTCTCCCTCTTGGGTAGATCTTCTCCCTCAGGTAGGTCTTCAGTGCTTGGCCACGCAGTCTCTGCTTGACCTCATAGTCCAGTGCAAGTATGTGCTCACTAATGGTGTGTAGCAGTTGAATGCAAGTATGTTAATAGGGACCAAGAATCCAAAGTCCTATGAGTCCTAGTCCCTTTGGGGCTCCTGGCAGCTAGCTGAACTGTGTGGGATTCTGGCTGCCACTCAGATGGACAGCCCTGAGTGACAGGCGTGCCACTCACCAAATAACCTGCAGTTGTTAGACAGATTATGGCTGTCACATGAGTCTAACTGCCCTGACCTTTCCCCTTCTTGATTTGAAAAAGGCTGAAAGGGCACTAAATCATCTGAGGAGAAGGGTATCCAAGATGGAGGCTTAGCTGTCCTCTTACAAATCCCAGATGGACATTACATAAAACAGATCAGAAACAGATTTTATCCAACATTATCATGTAGAGCCCAACCTAGCAGACTTTGCCAATGTATATAGTTCCTTAGTTAGTATATAAGTGATGTGTGTTCTGAAATTGGTTTGGTGTTTTGAATTGAAGGAGTTACATTTTTCGTCTCTGTTCAGTTGTTTCATCACTTATAATCTCTCTTATGCCACAGTCCCTGTTCCTACTTATATCAGGCAGGTTCAATGTATAATGACTCCATAAGGTAGAGACATTATTAGGCGATGCTGAAAAATATTAGTAGATGCCTTCTGAGCCAGCTCAGGTGTGATATTTAGGGAAAAAAAAAGTTTCTTTTTACATTTTTCTCCAAATGAGTCAGTCATTTATCCTATCTCCATCTCACCATGAAGAAAATCCACATTTACCAACCTTGCCCCCTCACTATCATAGGCCATATCTACACTATGGGAACTATAACAGCATAGCTAAAGCACTGTAGTTATGCCAGCATAACCCCATAGTGTAGGTGCAGCCTCCAACAATAGAAGACGTCTTTTGGTTGCTGTAGGAACTCTATCTCTCAGAGCGACGGTATTTCCCTAAATTTAGATAGGAAATAACTGATGTCATAGATATTGTGCTACCAGAAGCCTAACTGTTTATTATCATTGCTTTCTTCATTTTGTATTTGTTTAATGATAACAACCCCTATTCTTTTTTCCCTAATTAATAATGGAGCTTAGTTTAAAAGAACAGTGACAATCCCCACTGGCCTACCAGCCACAGCTGAGTAGCAATTTCTCTTTTAATCAGCTATTGGCCAGATGTTTTTCTGCACAAAAAGGTGTAAATGCCCCTAGGGTCTGTAAAATTCTATGAGAAAAAACTTGCTATGAGATTTTAAGTACAGCATTTGTATCATGTACATCAGGAAAACATAGGGTGACCAGATAGCAAGTGTGAAAAATCGGGAAAGGGGTGGAGGGTAATAAGGGCCTATATAAGAAAAAGGCCCAATATTGGAAATGTCCCTATAAAATCGGGACATCTGGTCACCCTAGGAAAACATGCTGAATTGACAGCCAGTCGAGATGGTTAAACAAGTGTAGATTGAGACACAAATATTTTAAATGTACAGTGAATCAAGAAGCTGAGATCCTTTGAGCAATACAGGTTGTCTGTTTTGGAGAAGACATGCAGGATATGTGGCAATAGTATTAAAACATTGTGCAGGAATAGGAATTATGGTAAGGTTTGAAAAGATCCTGTAGATGTTGACAAATATCTGAACATATCAAAGGGATGTGAAATAAGCATATAATCAGCACAGAACAAATGACCACACTACCTGCCTTCAGACAGAGAAGGGGGTAAAAATAGGTGGAATATGGACAAAAGGGTGTGTGGGGGAGCTGGGAGAGAGAAAAGCAGAGAGAAGGAAAGACAGGGAACATGGGGAAATGTGGAAGAGAGAAAAATGTTGTTGAGATGCAATAGGAGAAATTATTGAACATTATTAAAAAAATGAGTCTGAGGAATAAAAAAGACTTGAAAAAGAAAGAGGAAAAGATTCAATGGTACTGTATATACTGTAAAAGGAAACCAAAAATTGATTGAAGGGCAAAGAAAGGAATGAGAGAAAAACAGAAGCCAGGAGACACAGTGGGCCAGATTTTTCCACTGCCTGGCACAGTGTGTAGTTATTTATGCTACACATAAACATGGGGGATATGATAGAGGTATATAAAATCACGAGTGATGTGGAGAAAGTGGATAAGGAAAAGTTATTTACTTATTCCCATAATACAAGAACTAGGGGTCATCAAATGAAATTAATAGGCAGCAGGTTTAAAACAAATAAAAGGAAGTTCTTCTTCACGCAGTGTACAGTCAACTTGTGGAACTCCTTACCTGAGAAGGTTGTGAAGACTAGGACTATAACAGAGTTTAAAAGAGAACTGGATAAATTCATGGTGGTTAAGTCCATTAATGGCTATTAGCCAGGACTGGTAAGGAATGGTGTCCCTAGCCTCTGTCTGTCAGAGAATGGAGATGGATGGCAGGAGAGAGATCACTTGATCATTGCCTGTTAGATTCACTCCCTCTGGGGCATCTGGCATTGGCCACTGTCGGTAGACAGGATACTGGGCTAGATGGACCTTTGGTCTGACCCAGTATGGCCTTTCTTATGTTCTTATGCTCATGCAAAGTGGATGTAAAACACAACTAAGTGAAATGGCTTCAATCTCCTTTTAAACAGATATAAATGACTAGCCACAGTGTAAGGCAGGGGAGAATAAATCCCAGTGATGGATATCATTTCTGTGGTATTGTGAATGTAAATTCACACTCCATGTGTGTTGTTGTATTGCACACACAAGTTAGAACATCTTGGGAGGGGGGTAGGGGGGAGGGATAGCTCAGTGGTTTGAGCATTGGCCTGCTAAACCCAGGGTTGTGAGTTCAATCCTTGAGGGGGCCACTTGGGGATCTGAGGCAAAATCAGTACTTGGTCCTGCTAGTGAAGGCAGGGGGCTGGACTTGATGACCTTTCAAGGTCCCTTCCAGTTCTAGGAGATGGGATATCTCCATTAATTAGAAGGGCCCCATTTGGTCTTAATATTTTTGTGTGCAAGTGAGGCAAGAATTTAGGAGTCGTTTGGTGAGGGAAAAATTACTTTTTGTAAGTAGGCCTCTAAGAACCTAGCATCTCCTCTACTGTTAGCCAGACCACACCTCTATCTCAAGTGAAAGTGAAAGTTCTAAGCAGTCCAGCTGGTTGAATTTGAAAGCCAACAGGTTTTTTGTTTGTATTTGTTTTTGTATAGTTTGGCAGCCAGTACTTCTTAGGTTGCCAAACTTCCCAGGGAAACACCACGTTACTCCTCCTACTTGGCTGCTGCACTCAGAGCTTCAGAGAAAGGTGCACTGCTATCTGACTGAGGATAAATTGGGAGTATTTACATAGCTCTGAGCTTACTGTAGCTCTTTCAGTAAAAGTTAAGACTTTTGATAGCAGCCAGATTTCCTGCAAAATTAAGCAGCTGAGTGGGATGGAGGACCCTTGGGAAAATATATTATAGGCTTTGATGGCCTTTGCTGCTAAAGACTTTGGCAATTTCTTCAAAAGTCATTACCCATAGGGGGAGGGTTGTTTGCTGGGGAAATCAAAATTACTTTAACAACATTTGAACCCACTTGAACATCGTGACTTTGGATGTTTGTCTGTAACTTAAATATAGTTAGGTTCACTCTGCACTTAAAAGATACTGTGGGGAAAGAAAGAAAGAAAGGTAGGGAGAGAATATGTCATGAAAAATTAGGTGAGAAATGAAGCAGAGAGAAGGTAGAAAAAATGCTGAGAGACTGCAGAGAAGGGGAGAGAGCAATTCTACTGAAGAAGACTATGGCCTTGTCTACACTACCGCTTAAGTTGATGTAAGTTATGTCACTCAGTGGTGTGAAACATCCCCGCCCAGAACGACAAAACTTACATTGCCTTAAAGTGGTGTCTACACTGCGCCATATCAGTGGAAAGTACTTTCCTACTGACATAGCTTCTGCCTCTCATTGAGCTGGAGTAATTACATCGATGGAAGCGAGCTCTCCCGTCAACACAGCACATCTTCACCAGACAGGCTACATCGGCGCAGCTGCATCAATGCAGAAATGCCAGTATAGTGCAGTAGTGAAGACAAGCTTAGATAGTAGCTCAGGTAGATACCGTAGTCAAAGACTAATTATCAATGGTTTGGGGTTTGGTATTCAGAGACCTCAGCCTGCTTAGTACCATGTCAAACACACCATTAAAAATCCTTTTAACCTTTTATTAAAGATACAGATAAGAAGGAAAAACAGTTAAAGCCTTTGAAATGTAAATTATTAAATAAGGCTTTAATTTTAACCACATTTCTTGTTCTTTCCCTTTTAGCTAGAGAGTTTTGAGAAGGAAAAACCTGCTTGTTTGACAGTCTCTTAGATAGTATCAAATATGCTAATTACTTCTTTTAGGGAAAAGGGAAGAAGTTGAGATAGTTGAGATGAACTGAAGATGTTGTTGATGCTGCTGTTAAAGTCTGGTCCTGTTTTATCTCAGGTAGCATTTAGGATTCAGTGGGAGTTGGTAGGAATGGCAATGTAATCTGGATTCCTTTCTCTGGGCTGGGATGGTCAGGACATCCCTCAGGATTAGCACAAGAGAAGATCTGGGGTTCCAGTAGATGGTGAGGGTGGCAGCCTTAATAGTGAAGCTCACTACAGTAGCCTCAGTCTGTTCTTCCATCCTTTCTCCGCAAAGCCTTTCTTTAGGGACCCAGAAATAAAGTGATGGGTGGAATAGCCAGTCCCTTTATTTGTACAGCAATTAGGCCCAAGTTCATTTAGTTCATTAATTTCCAGTGCCACAGCATGATTTCAATGCAGTCCTTGAATTATATCAGTAGGTCTTTTTCAGTTAGACTAATTCAGTCTGTCTCCCTTTTTTATCTTTTCCTATCAACATTTGTTATTATAGGGACATTTTATGAACTTTCACATACTTCTACATTGAATATTACAATTAGGGTAAATTTTAAGGCCCAATTATTACAACAGGTCCTGCAGGGGTCTCTCCTTAGTCTGATACTAGTCAATATTTTCATTAATGACTTGGATAATGGAGTAGAGAGTATACTTTAAAATGTGCAGAAGACACCAAGCTGGGAGAGGCTGCTAGCACTTGGGTGGACAGGATTAGAATTCAAAATAACCTTGACAAACTGGAGAATTGGTCTGAAATAAATAAGATGAAATTCAGTAAAGACAAGTGTAAAGTACTTCACTTACATTATGTCTACACTTTGAGCTAGAGCTGTTATTTCCCTGCTTGTGAACACATATTCACACTAGCTCTCATAGAGTGTGAATATAAATAGACGTGTAGCCACAGTAGCACAGATAGTGGCAGAGGGGGCATGTTACAGGAGATTTCTGTAACCTCTCTCCATCTCCTCTCTTCCCCTTGCCAGTTAGTACTAATAGGTTCCTGGCTCATAGTCTTGAGAAAAGGAGACTGATTAGGGACCTGATGAGTCTTCAGATATGTTAAAGGCTGTTATAAAAAGGATGTTGATTGATTGTTCTCCATGTCCATTGAATGTAGAACAAGAAGCAATCAGCTTAATCTGGAGCAAGATAGATTTAGATTAGATAGTAGGAAAAACTTTCCATCTATAAGGATAGTTAAGTATTGGGAAAGAGAAGTTATGGAATCCCTATCTTTGGCGGTTTTCAAGAACAGTTTAGAAAAACACCGTTGAGGGTGGTCTTGGATTACACAGCTACCTCGATATAACGTGACCCGATATAACACAAATTTGGATATAACGCAGTAAAAAAGTGCTCCGGGGGGGTGGGGCTGCGCACTCCGGTGGATCAAAGCAAGTTCAATATAATGTGGTTTCACCTATAATGCGGTAAGATTTTTTGGCTCCCGAGGACAGCATTATATCGTGGTAGAGGTGTACTTGGTCCTGCCATAGTGCAGGGGCCTGGATAAAATGACCTTTCAAGGTCTCTTCCAGCTCTTTATTTATAGGATTCTGTGAAAGGTAAAAGTGACAATATGAATTACAAATAAGCAAGTTAAGAAAAAATAATTATGGCATTGCATCTGACCCTCACCCTTTGCCTTGTGGCTGGTGAGCCCATGAGATGGGTCCATGTCGCATTTTCAGGCTGGGCCCAGCTGGATTACATGGGTAGCCCGACCACCAGATGCTTGCCCTTCCCTAGAGGTAGGTCCCAGTATACTAGTCCAGGTGAGGTTTGCGTGGTCATTTTGGGGCTTTCATGAGGGTCTTGAGCTGGATTGTTTTTAGTTTGGAATCGTCCCCCGGACCTATTCACCTAGGGTGATCCTACCAGGAGCACTTGGCTCCAGATTACATAGACTGGGGTTCATCGGAATACGCAAGCTCTTCCACCACAACTAGGCAACGATCCTTGAGGGGTCATGGGAGTTTGCTAATGTGGTCTACCTTTGTTTTGTAGACCTGCAGAAGACATATGACTGCATACCCCAAGATGTCTTGTGGGAAGTGCTGCAGGAGTATGGAGGGATAGCTCAGTGGTTTGAGCATTGGCCTGCTCAACTCAGGGTTGCAAGTTCAATCTTTAAGGGGACCACTTAGGGATCTAGGGCAAAATCAGTACTTGGGGCTGGACTCAATGACCTTTCAAGGTCCCTTCCAGCTCTAGGAAATAGGATATCTCCATTGATTATCATAATTAGTATGAGGTGCCGGTGCTGCTTTTATTGTGCTATCCAGTCCCTGTATTCTTGGAGCGAGAGTTGGGTTCATTTTCTTGGCATTAAGTTGAGTTCATTCAAGGTGGGTGTTGGACTCCGCCAAGGGTGTGTCTTGTCCCCACTCCTGTTCATGATTTTCATGGACCGGATATCAAGGCTCAGCCATGCTGTGGAGTGCATCCAGTATGGGGACTCGGAGGTGGCATCTCTGCTGTTTGCAGATGAGGATGTCTTTCTTGTTTCTTTTGACTGTGATTTCTAATGTGCACTCAAACATTTTGCTGCTGAGTGTGAAGTGGCTGGGATGAGAATCAGCATTCCAAATCAAAGGCCATGGTCCTCTTCTGGAAGAAAGTGGACCATTGTCTCCAGGTGAGGGGGGAGAATCTGACCTTAGTGAAAGAGTTCAAGTATCTAGGGATCCTGTTCATGAGTGACGGCAAGGGGGAGCGTGAGATTAACTGGTGGATGGTGCAGCAGAGGCCAGGATGCAGGCGCTGTACCGATCCGTGGTGGTGAAGCGGGAGCTGAGTTCTCTGACAAAACTCTCTGTTTACAGGACACTCTACATCCCCATCCTCATCTATGGTCATGAACTTTGGGTAATGACTGAAAGGATGAGATGAGGTTTCTCCACAGGGTGGCTGGGCTTACTCTTTGAGATAGGGTGAGGAGCTTGGTTATAAGGGAGGGCCTCAGAGTATACCCACTACTCCTCCAGATCGAGAGGAGCCAGATGAGGTGGTTTGGGCAACTGATAAGGATGTCCCCTGTGAGGGTTCCATACCGGGCATGTCCCACTGGACATAGGCCCCGAGGCTGACCCAGGACATGCTGGAGGGATTATGTCTCCCGACTGGCCTGGGAATGCTGGGGAATCCCCCAGAGGAGCTGGAACCTGTTGCAGAGCTGGAATCTGGTCCTCCCTACTCTCCATGCTGCTGCCATGACACTCACCAGGAAAAGTAGCATAAAGGAAAAACAACAAGAATAAAAAAATAAGAAAATCATGCTTGCCCACAAAGAGTTCTCCCACTGTCCAAGGAAGATAGAGGATCTTTGCTGGAGATTCATTACTCAGAGTAATTGAAAGAACTTTCTATAAGGGATAGGCAAATAACAGAATAATGTGCTGCCTTCCCAGAGCCAAGACACAAGACATCACTTGTGTATATGCTTCTGAAGTCAACAGGCAAGGATCCACTGGTGATGGGTCATATCAACACAATGATGCTATATCACAGGATAGCTCACAGACAGTTGATGACTTCAGGGAAGGTGTATTGAAGAAGAATGTCCACTTGATCTTCTCTGTGATCCTTCCTGTACTACAAGTAAAGGAAGGTATAAGATTATGAAAGTGAGCCACTGGCTAGGTAAATTAGATAGGGTGGAGAGTTTTGATTTTTGTGGAACATTGGTTCACATTCTATGGGATGTGGGCACATTCTATGGATGGCCTCTACCTTGGTAAAAGGGGAACCAATGTCCTCAGGACAGGCTGGCTAGAGTAGTCAGGAGGACATTAAACTAATAGCAAAAGGGGAGGGTAAAAGGAGGGAAGATATGAGCACTCGGCACAAAATAGGGATGTTGAGAACAAAATTAATCAGGAACCTAAAGGACCTGAAGAGAAGAAATTCCTGAGTTGCCCATACAGTCACACTAGGAGTCTGGATAACAATCAAAAGGAATTGAAATTACTCATTTATGAACATAAATTCAATCTGCTTGGTATTAGTGAAACCTGATGCAATGAGTCACACAACTGTAATGTTAAAATCAATATCTATAACCTATTTAGGAAGGATCAAGTGGGAAAAGGAGTGTCAAAAATGGCAGTACCTGTTTCTGAGTCAGTGATAACCCAAAGAAAATAATCATGAATGCTTATGGATCTATTTCCTAACAGATAAACACAAGATGGGGTACTAGTCGGTGTCTGCTACAGACCACCAAATCATACTAGGGAACAGGATGGCAGTCTCCTTATGCATCTATCTTTAATTTGCAGGGGAAAAGTTGCATGATCATGAGGGACTTCAATTTGAGTGCCATACATGCTGGAGGTCTCATGCTGTCAGTACTAAAACATTCTTGGAATTTCTAAATATTACAGATAAAAATGTCCTAACTCAAAAAGTGTTGCAGCCAACACAGGGGAATTCTTGATTAGACCTTGTCTTAACAGATGAAGAGGAACTGATTACAGAACTAAAAATTAAAGGTAGCTTAGGTACGAATGTGCAAGCAAAATAAAATCCACACTAGTAATATACAGACATGGTGCTTTAATAGAGCCAATTTCACAATGCTGAAAACAATTATGAGCTAAATCAGCTGGGAGGAAGAATTTAATCAGAAAAATGTAAATGATAATTGAGACTCATTTAAGACCACCTTACTCGATGCCCAATGTGCCACTGTTGAGGAAGAAGACTCTACTAGTTAAAAAAAATGATTTAGAGGGGAAGTGAAGGTGTGTGTATGTGTATGTATATGTACACATTTTGTTCATATATATATTGTGATGGGGCAAGGCCAGATGGCTAGAGTAAAGTAGTGAGGAACAGGTATGTTAGCCCCACACTAAACAAATCCCTGGTACCATAGTAACCAATGGCAGTTGCTCCAGGTTAATCAAGACACCTGGGGCCAGTTAAGATCCTTCTAGAAGGCAGTGGAGATACCTAGATTGATTAGGACACCTGAAGGCAATCAAGGGTTGGCTGGAACTAGTTAAAAGCCTCCCAGTTAGTCAGTGAGATGTGGGTGCCAGGAGCTATAGGAGAGAGCTGTTGTTGGAGGAACAAAGCAGTACAAATCCATATCAGGTGCAAGGAAGGAGGCCCTGAGGTAATGGTGAAGGAGATATTGAGTGCGGGGCTGCTGTGGGGAAGTGGCCCAGGGAATTGTACATGTCCTATTTCCAAAAAGTCAGCTACCATAGCTCCTAACTTTAGGGTCCCTGGGCTGGAGCCTGGAGCAGAGGGCGGGCCCAGGCTCCCCCCTCCCCACCCTGATTAATCACTGAGACTGGGAGACAACAGAGACTGTGCGAGGGAAGGTTGCTTCTCCTCACCTCCCTTGTTGGCTTATGATGAAAATGGCTCAGTAGGCTGTGACCCTTGCCTCTAGAGAGAGAAGGGCTATGTGGAGGGTCACAGTGAGCCTCTGAGGCTAGCAAAATCTGCCAGGAAATGCAGGACCCACGGAGTCAAGGACAGAACTTTGTCACAATATATATACAAATGTGTACATACTCACACACAACTTCACTTCCCCTCTAAACCAGTTATATATAATATAAACAAATGTGTGAAAAAGGGGAAGTTGATAGTAATGAATATAAATCAGAAGTTAGAAATTGTAGAAAATTGATAAGTGCAGCAAATGGAGACAAGGAGAAATCTACGGCCAGAAGAATTAAATATAATAAGGAGGTTTTTTTAATATATTGGTAACAAAAGGAATCCTAACAATGGTATTTAGATGGAAAGGGTAAAATTATCAATAATAATGCAGAAAAGGCAGAAGTGCTCAATAAATATTTCTGTTCCGTATTTAGGGAAAAAAACAGATGAATCAGTCTCATCATATGGTAGTGATAACACACTCTCCATTCCACTACTGTCACTAGAGGATGTTAAATAGAAGCTGCTAATGTTAGACATTTTTAAATCAGCAGATCCAGGTAACTTGCATCCAGTTGTTTTAAAAGAGCTGGCTGAGGCGCTCACTGGACTGTTAATATTGATTTCCAATAGATCTTGGAGCATTAAGAAAGTTCCATAAGACTGGCTGAAGCTAATGTCGTGTAAGTTTTTAAAAATGGTAAACAGATGACCTGGATAACTATAACCTTGTCAGCCTGACATTGATCCCAGGCAAGATAATAGAGCAGCTGAGACATGACTCAATTAATAAAGAATTAAAGGAGGATAATGTAATTACTGAAAATCAATAGGTTTATGGGAATAGATCCTGCCAAAATAACTTGATATTTTTTTAATAAGATTACAAGTTTGGTTGATAAAGCTAATAGTGCTGATGTAACATACTTAGACTTCTGTAAGGCATTGACTTGTACTGAATGACACTTTGATAAAAAAAACTAAAATGATATAAAATTAATATGGCACACATTAAATGGTTTAAAAATTGACTAACAGATAGGGTTCACAGTGTAATTGTAAATGAGGCATTGTCATCAATGGGTGTGTTTCTAGCAGGGTCTCACAGGGATAACATTTTTATCAATGACCTGGAAGAAAACATAAAATAATCACTGATAAAGTTTGCAGATGACATACAAACTGGGGGAGAAGTAAATAATGAAGACAGACCACTGTTTAAGAGTGATTTAGATCATTTGGTAAACTAGGTGCAAGAAAATAAAATATATTTTAATATGGCTAGATGTAAGTGCATCTAGGAACAAAGAATGTAGGCCATACTTACAGGATGGGGGCTGTAGCCCAGGGAAGCAATAACTCTAAAAAAAGATAATCCACTCCCCATGTGATGATGTGGCTGAAAAAATGAATGCAATCCTGGGTGCATAAATGGAAATCTTGAGTAGGAGTAGAGACGTTGTTTTACCTCTCTGTTTGGAACTGATGCAAGCACTGCTGAAATACTGTGTATAGTTCTGGTGCCCTCAGTTGAAGAAAAATATTGATAAATTGGAAAGGGTTCAGAGAAGAACCTTGAGAATGATTAAAGGATTAGAAAACATACATTTTGGGGTATATCCACACAGGTTAGCCATGGGTTTTTCTTTGCTGTGTAGACATACCCATACTGATAGACTTAAGGAGCTCAAACTATTTAGTTTAAAGAAGAGAAGGTTAGAGGGTGACTTGATTACAGTCTATGAATATCTCCCGGGAGGGACAAATATTTAATAATGGGCTCCTCAAGCTAGCAGAGAAAACTATAACACAATCCAGTGACAGGAAGTTGAAGCTAGACAAATTCAGACTGGAAATAAGACATTAATTTTTAACAGTGAGAGTAATTAACCCTTGCAACAATTTACCAAGGGTCCTGTGTATTCTGTCACTGACAATTTTAAAATCAAGATTGGATGTTCTTCTAAAGGATATGCTTCAGGAATTATTTTGGGAATTATTTAGGAATTATTATATAGCACAGGCTATAAATAGGAGGACAGACTAGATGATCGCAATGGTTCCTTCTGGCCTTGGAATCTTTGAAATTAACATTGTACTTCTCAGAAGGAGGAGATTTTAGACTGTAAAGTGTTATTTATAGTCTTTATCTATTGTATTGCAGCTCCATAAGAAACAAATGTTTCACTTCTCCAACTTCAAAGTAAGTGAAACTTGAGGTTCTTAAATAAACTGAGTTTGGTCAGTAGTATCTTGCAGCCATTCAGTGAAGAATACCTGATATTCCAGAGGCTAAAATTGAAAGGAACATCCAAATATTACTCACACAACTGTTCTTTCAACAGTCATGCCAAAGAGACATCTGCAAATGAAACTTACACATAAATGCCATCTGTCCATTCTTGGGGGAAGGGGGGAAACACCTTTATAGCTAAATGGAAAACAAACAAACAAAAAAAAACTTTGTATTTAATTAGCCACTTAAAATTAAAAAACAAAATCCTCCTGTTTGACAGAAACAAAAATTGTTACTTGAAATCAAATAACTTTTTCATAAGGCATTTTAATGAGGGCTGGTTTTTTTTACATTCCATTTGATCCTGTGCAATTTTCAGTTCTCTGCTATGGGATTTTTTTGCCTACTTCCAGCCAGCTGTTCAGTGAGCCCTTATCTGGATGCATCTGGCAAACAACATATATGAGCTGTAGGACTAGGCTTTTATATTAGCGTGTTAAGAGGGGCAAAGCACCACGGAAACATTTGTACCCTAAAACTTTCCCTTTTGTTAAGAAACAGTGGTTCTTTTCTCATCTGTGCTTCTTCACTCATTTCTAAGAGAGACAATTGGTTCAGGATAAAAAAGTGACTGTCTGACATTTAGAGATATTTTTCAAGGAGACAGTATCCCTAGGGCTCTCCCTTCATTTGAGCAGTAATTTGGTGTCTGAAATTGTGTACCGCACAACTGCAATGAATGGTTTTGGGTTATTGCTATATATGAGCAGTTATTGCTATAATAGCATTTTGCAACTATAGTAATTTCTTAGGTCCTGATTCTGCAAGTGGCTCTGGTAAGATTTGGGGGGTCTGCACTCTCAGAAGTAGTTGCAGGATTTGGAGCTTAGTCTTGGTCTACGCTACAGAATTAGTACTACACTACAGTGCTGCTTCCATCAATGTAAGTTGACCACTACCCCTACCTAATAACTCCACCTCTGTGAGAGGTGTAGCGCTTAGGTCGATGCAGTGAGGGTAACATAGTGTATGTGTAGAAACTGTGTTATTTACATTGCCTTTTTGCTGTCAGCCCCATGTGGGGCTGTCCACACTACACTCCCACCAACAGAGGGGGTATAGTGTGGACATGAACCACCGCAGTAATTACTGCAGTGGTTGTATGTCCACTCAACTTAATTTTGTAGTGTAGACAAGGCCTTAGTCATTGTCTTCTTCTTTTTCCTTTATGCAGCTTTTCCTGGTGAGGGTCATGGTGGCAACAGGGAGAATAGGGAGGACCAGACCTTTTCCTCCACAACAGGCTCCAGCTCCTATTGGGGGATCCACCAATGTTTCCAGGCCAGTCAGAAGATATAATCCCTCCAGCGTGTCCTGGATTGGCCTTGGGGCCTCCGCCCAGTGGGACATGTCCAGTATAGTTCCAACAGAACTCAGGGAGCATCCTTATCAGGTGTCCGAACCACTTCAGCTGGCTCCTATTGATTCACAGGCGCAGTGGCTCTATTGCAAGTCCCTCCCATATAGCCAAGCTCCCCGCCGCTTCGGAGAGTAAACCCAGTCACCCTGTGGAGAAACCTCATTTCCACTGCTTGTACCCACAATACAAGATAGCTGGAAGATAGCTAATGTAATGCCAATATTTAAAAAGGGCTCTAGAGGTGCTCCTGGCCATTAAAGACTGGTAAGTCTAATGTCAGAACCGGGCAAATTAGTTGAAACAATCCTAAAGAATAAAATTGTCAGACACATAGAAGACAATATATTTTTGGGCAAAAGTCAACATGGTTTCTGTAAAGGGAAATCATGATTTACTAATCTATTAGAGTGCTTTGAAGGAGTCAACAAACATGTGGACAAGGGGGATCCAGTGGACATAGTGTACTTAGATTTCCAGAAAGCCTTTGACAAGATCCCTCACCAAAGGCTCTTATGTAAACTAAGTTGTCATGGGATAAGAGAGAAGATCCTTTCATGGATTGAGAGCTGGTAAAAGACAGGGAACAAAGGGTAGGAATAAATGGTAAATTTTCAGAATGGAAAGGGGTAATTAATGGTGTTCCCCAAGGGTCAGTCCTAGGACCAATCCTATTCAACTTATTCATAAATGATCTGGAGAAAGGGGTAAAAAGTGAGGTGGGAAAGTTTTCAGATGACACTAAACTGCTCAAGATAGTTAAGACCAAAAAGATCTCACAAAACTAAGTGATTGGGCAACAAAATGGCAAATGAAATTTAATGTGGATAAATGTAAAGTAATGCATATTGGGGAAAAATAACCCCAACTATACATACAATATGATGGGGGTTAATCAGGAAAAAGATCTTGGAGTCATCGTGGATAGTTCTTTGAAGACGTCCACGCAGTGTGCAATGGCAGTCAGAAAAGCAAACAGGATGTGAGGAATCATTAAAAAGGGGATAGAGAATAAGAAAGAGAATATCTTATTGCCCTTATATAAATCCATGGTACACCCATACTGCATACAGATGTGGTCTCCTCATCTCAAAAAAAGATATACTGGCATTAGAAAAGGTTCAGAGAAGGGCAACTAAAATTTTTAGGGATTTGGAACGGGTCTCATATGAGGCGAGATTTAAGAGGCTAGGACTTTTCAGCTTGGAAAAGAGGAGACTAAGGGGGGATATGATAGAGGTTTATAAAATCATGAGTGATGTGGAGAAAGTGAATAAGGAAAAGTTATTTGTGTTCCCATAATATAAGAACAAGGGGCCACCAAATGAAATTAATGGGCAGCGGGTTTAAAACAGATAAAAGGAAGTTCTTCACACAGCACACAGTCAACTTGTGGAACTCCTTGCCTGAGGAGGTTGTGAAGGCTAGGACTATAACAGGGTTTAAAAGAGAACTGGGTAAATTCATGGAGGTTAAGTCCATTAATGGCTATTAGCCAGGATGGATAAGGAATGGTGTTCCTAGCCTGTTTGTCAGAGGGTGAAGATGGGTGGCAGGAGAGAGATCACTTGATCATTACCTGTTAGGTTCACTCCCTCTGAGGCACCTGGCATTGGCCACTGTCGGTAGACAGGATCCTGGGCTGGATGGACCTTTGGTCTGACCTAGTACGGCCGTTCTTATGTTCTTACAATTTCATTCTTTTGGTCATTACCCAAAGTTCATGACTATAGGGGTGGATGGGGATACAGAGCGATCTGAGAACTTTGTCTGAGAAGTCAGCTTCCACTTCACCACCATGGGTCGGTACAGCACCCGGATCACTGCCGCCGCTGCCCCAATCCACCCGTTCATCTACTACTCCCACTTGCCATCACTCACGTACAAGACCTCTAAATACTTGAACTCTTCCACTAACAGCAGGTTCTCCCCCATCACCTGGAGACAGCAGTCCACTTTCTTCCAGGAGTGGACCATGCTCTCTGATTTGGAGCTGCTGATTCTCATCCCAGCTGCTTCACACTCAGTAGCGAAACATTCAAATTCCCATCAGAGATCGCGGTCTGAAGATGCAAGTAGGACATCATCTGCAAACAGCAGAGATGCCACCTCCAAGTCCCCATACTGGATGCACTCCACAGCATGACTGCACCTTGATATCCTGTCCATAAACAACATGAACGGGAGTGGGGACAAGTCACACCCTGGGCGGAGTCCAACGCCCACCTTGAACAAATTTGACTTAATGCCAAGAATATGAACACAAGTCTTACTCCGAGAATAGAGGGACCAGATTATCACATTTTCTGCAAATAACTTTTTTTCCACTAAAGGCCCCAATTCTGAAATCACTTAGACATGCATCTAGTCCCATTGAGCTCAATGGGATTACTCCATTCATAAACATAAGTATGTGTTTACTAAATCAAGGCCCAACTCCTTTCTATCTTAAAATTATGAAAACAAATGAATTTAAACTAAAAATGGGTAAAAAGAAAAAAAAATCCTAATTTCTTGTGAGCTAGGAAGGTGTTGGAAACGCAGATGTTTTCCTTAAAAATGTCATTACATACTATAATTGACATTGCAACATCATTTATGGAAAAGACCTTTTTTTTTTTTTTTTTTTTTGAAAGTGAAACATTTTGATAATTAATTTGATTTAAAAATACATCTGAAAACAAATAAAACATGGATCCAATTCAAACCATGCAAAATGAAAATAACCTCAACATCTCTTTTTTTTTTTTTTTCCCGCCAAAATTGTTGAGTTCCATATTTTTGTAGTTCTAGTTTATAGTTTGCTGTAAAATCCTGTGGCCTGGATTGTTGCCAGATAGGAAGAGCCATGTATAAGAGAAGCTTTGAGAGGGACTGAGTTTAACAGAGGCACAATCCCTCCCCTGATTTCCTGTTGCATGGGGGAGGAGGAAGCTATTTTGCGTGGTGCACAGCTGCATTCTCTTTAGCAGACTGTTCTCTTCCCTACACCCAGTTTGGAGACAACTTAGCTCCACTTCCTGCTTGCCCTGGAAGGAGTAGTCCTTGCACTCCCTGATCTTTACATAGTGAGCACCAAGGAAGGAAAATTTGATCCCTGCACAAGGACCAATCAAAATCTGCCTCTATAGACTTTTATACTGATCTCTGTAGAAACATTCATTTTCTATAACCCTTGCTTTCTATGGGACTGCTCCATACATTTGCTAGTCCTGCCTTTGCCGTCCACATACCAAAACTGAAACAAGACAACTTAGTGAGCTAATTTAGCTAACTTAGAAGTTGGTAGATGTGTGTTCTCCAGGGGGGCAAGTATTTTAATTGTGATTTATTTTTAATATTCAGTAAGTGTACAAAGTATTATGAGAAAATTATCAAGCTTTAGATTCTTAGGATTTTTCCTTGAGCAAACGAGATGGGAGAATGACACAATGCTGTATATCCTTCCACATCCTATACTGAAATTATAGATATAAATTCTTGGAGGTGTAAGGCCTCAGTTCAGAAAGCATCCCTATTCAGGAGAGTAGAGACTTATGCTTAGATCCCATTGATATGAATGAGACAAAGACTGGTTAAAGTTGAAAGGTCTCAAGTGCTTTCTTGAATATGGATGGACTTAAGCCCGTCCTTGAGTGTTTTTCTGCCCTGGGGCCTGACTAGAGCTATACAACTGTTAAATTTGTGCTTAAAGTAATGATCATGATCTCTTTAAATCTTATAGTCACAAGAGTCATTAAACGCGCAGAGGTTTTTTTTTTTAAGAAATAACTTATAAGTAGCCATTTTATGAGCAACATAAAAAAAAGGATACAAATCTTACCATTTCAAATGTAAATAAAAGATGAAAAGCCCCTGCCACTTTTTATTGGCAGTGCCAATAAACTGTTTTTGCTGCCTCGGATTTTTGTTCAGCATCTTGCTGTCCGCACTGATTCATCAATAGGAATGAATAACAGGGCTTTTTCAATAAAAATCCAATATACAAAGCAAATCACGGTTACATAACTGCCAATATACAAGCATCCCACTGTGCTGCACAATACTTGTCAAATTAACTTCCATTTAATTAAAAGCTCAATCAGACAGATCGGCTTTCAGTTCACTTACAAAAAAAAAAAAAACTATTTTGTGTCAATGTTTTTGATATTAGGATATAACGAACATGAGGTGCATAGATGCTAAATGGCTCAGGACTTGATGAGCTCAATCAGATGTTCTGTGTTACTAACAAACTAATATTCTTCTATCTCATGACAAGTCAATAATAAACAGATCTGAGCTGGAGATCGTGTAGTGTTATATTATCAATAACAATTTCAAACCACCATTCACTAACTTTTTTAAAATGTGCTTTGTCAATTTTACCTTGATGTATTTTTTGTGTGTCTGAGTGCTCTATATTTACATGGTCTAAAAAAAAATAAATCAAAAGTAAAATATATAATCAGAGCTTCAGCATTACTAACTCTGCTGCTAAATACATATTTGCAGCCTTTATTCCTTAGTAAGTTTCATGAAATGAAGATAAATAAGGGACTTTATTTTCTAAGTGCCAGACCCTTTCACAAGCTCTATTTTCTATTGACAAATCATAGAATCATAGAGTATCAGGGTTGGAAGGGACCTCAGGAGGTATCTAGTCCAACCCCCTGCTCAAAGCAGGACCAATTCCCAACTAAATCATCCCAGCCAGGGCTTTGTCAAGCCTGACCTTAAAAACCTCTATGGAAGGAGATTCCACCACCTCCCTAGGTAACCCATTCCAGTGCTTCACCCACCCTCGTAGTGAAAAAGTTTTTCCTAATATCCAACCTAAACCTCCCCCACTGCAACTTGAGACCATTACTCCTTCTTCTGTCATCTGCTACCACTGAGAACAGTCTAGCTCCACCCTCTTTGGAACTCCCTTTCAGGTAGTTAAAAGCAGCTATCAAATCCCCCCTCATTCTTCTCTTCTGCAGACTAAATAATCCCAGTTCCCTCAGCCTCTCCTCATAAATCATGTGCTCCAGCCTCCTAATCATTTTTGTTGCCCTCCGCTGGACTCTTTCCAATTTTTCCACATCCTTCTTGTAGTGTAGGGCCCAAAACTGGACATGGTACTCAAGATGAGGCCTCACCAATGTCGAATAGAGGGGAATGATCATGTCCCTCGATCTGCTGATAGAAGAAATAACTAAAGAAGTATGTGTAATTATGTAAAACCTAAATAAAATGTGTTGGATTTTCCTGTCCACTAAGGCCACTTTGTGTGGTGTACAAAAGCAGCCAGAGAGGGTCCACAGTGAATTCTCCTGATATAGTGGAACCGTCCATTTCCAAAAAGAATGGAACAGCTACACGTACCCCTCCCCTGATGGAAGGACCCTGCAGGACCATATAGTTGTGGCATAAGTTAAAGCCAGGCAGGAGCACCTCTAACTTATGCCAAAGCTGGGAAGCTCCAGATCTAGGATTACAACCAGCAACTTGAGGCCCCTCATCTCCACTCTTGAGGCAATCTTTTATATAGTGGAACGTCAAGCCTGAGAAATCTACAATTTAATAAGCAAAATTGAAATTGGCCTTTTAAAACACATTTTTATTCAAGGCAAATGACTGAATTCTGTTGTTCGAATGAAGTGTACAGATATTTCCCAGTGCCCTTTTCCCATTCATCCCAAAGTATGATTCATCACAGCAGGCAGTGTTATAGTAAAACTTCTGATTAAACTCACACAAAATGCTAAAGCTAAAACCGAACTAAAACCAGCTACAATCTCCCCTGAAAAGATTAAGAGAAAAAGAAGAAAAAAGCATCAACCACCAAAAAAAATTATACTGTTAAAAAACCCTTGAACACTGTGAGACCAAATTGCTGCCCGTGGAATTATAGAAGTAGTTATGCTATCTAGAAAACTAAAGAGAACATAATGTTACAATATTACCCCAAATAGGCAAAAATTCATTTCCCCCCTTCCCATCTTTTTTTTTTTTTTTAAATTATAGTCTTTCTTGGTATGATTGGTCTCTTTAGTGTGCAGACATTTTGGATAAATGGTAATGTTGACAGTAGAAATTATTTCCTTCCTTAAATGTTAAAAGAGAGGGTGACAAATGCAAAAGGCAAGGGGATACATTAGAGTTGAGACAGTGCAGGCTGTGAGTTCCTGTAAATATACATATTGTATTTTTCAAAGTCATAGCAAAGAGGAGAAAGGAAAATTATGTTACGGGGACAACAACAGAAAGGGTAAAGAGGCACATTAAATATAACAAGCCTTGATTTTCCTCTTATTTAACCAGAATAAATCAGGAGCAACTATTGAAGTCAATAATGTAAAACTGGTGTAAATCTCTCTCTTTCTCCTCTTGCTAGTCCTCTTTACAGAATATATACTATACATATACATCTTCAATACAGTGCAATATAGAGGAAATGGGGGGGAAAAAAACTTTGAAGTGTTTACCAGAGGAGTTAAGGTTAGGGGTGGGTGGCAGTTCAGACAGAGTAAGACATGGTGCAACCTCAGAAAACAGCACAATACTTTTTGTGGGTTATGGAATCATTGTTGATAAATTTATTAACAGTTTCTTCTGAAAGTCGTTCTGGAGCTCTTTTTACCTGCTTGCGTTTTCCTGGTAAGGGTACGCTAGATTGCACAACACACATAGGAAACTTCAAGTAATAAATGGTACTGAGAAGGTAGATCAGGAACCTTCTGTTCTTCCTGTCTTGTAACACAAGAACAAGGGGACATTCAGTGAAATTAAAAGATGGCAAACTGGAAATCCAATAAAAGGATAGGCTCAATAAGTCAGTCTTGAGCTTGATAAGTTTATGGAGGGGATGGTATGATTGCCTATAATGTGATCCATCTGCAGCTGCTAGTAGCAAATACTCTCAATGGCCAGAGATGGAACACTAAGTATAGAGGCCTCTAAGTTACTCCAGAGAATTATTTCCTAGGTGTCTGGCTGGTGGGTCTTACCAGCATGCTCAGATCCAACTCATCACCATAGCTGGGATCAGGAAGGAATTTTCCACCAGGTCAGATTGGCAGAGACCCTGTGGTTTTGTTTTTGGTTTTGCCTTCTTCTGCAGCATGATCACTTGCAGGTTTAAACTAGAATAAATGGTGGATTTCCTGTAACTTGAAGTCTTTAAATCATGATTTAAGGACTTCAGTAACTCAGCCAGAGGTTGTCTATTACAGGAGTGTGAGTTTCTGCAATGTGCAAAAGATCAGGCTAGATGAACATGATGATCCCTTTTGGCCTTAAAGATTGTGAGTCTATGAAATACTTTTTCACCCAATGCATAATTAGACTGCAGAACTCTTTCCACAGGAATTCATTGAGGCCAAAGATGTATCCAATCCTTATTTAATCTTGCTGCTTATATGAACATCAAGAACATCCAGAGTTATCATAATTAATTATAAACATTTTGGAAGGGATATTAAACCTCATGTTTCAAGTCATAAAACAATGGATGAGACCTAAAATAGGGGGCAGATTATCTTACATCTACTACTGGGGTAGCCTTATATCTTCTGTTGAAGCATCTGATTCTGACCATTGTCAAAGGCAGAATATTGGACTACACAGACCTTGGGTCTGATCCAGTATGGCAATTCCTATGTCCCTATCCCTTGTGCATACCTCACAAATCAGAGGCCCACAGGGAAACCTCACAATGCAAAAAAATAAAAAAAATAGTTATCAATGGAGCTACCAACCCTCCCCAAACTTTTGTGTTGGGGAGAGATGTTGTTTTGTTGACCTCCATTTTTTCTCAGTATGAGTAGGTGAGGGAGAAAGAATAAAGAGCACAAGCAATTCTATATACTTTTTTGAATAGGTAGCTGAATGCCAAAATAAAATTCCATTTACTGACAATTATAGCAATTCCTTTCATAGGTTCTGCTCCCTCAATTCACTCTTTAACCATGAGAATCCATATTTATTTAGCTTTCATTTGATTTTCTGTGATCTCTAAATTTCTGCATAATAAAGTATTTTCCTCAGATGATGTTTCCCGTTTAACCACCTCAACCATATGCTAAAGTCCTAGGTATCCAACTGGGTTTCTGCAGAGTAGCCTACAGGCAGAATAGTTTTCAGGAAGGTATCATCCGATTCCAAATTGATTAGAGAGTGGGTAGAAAACTGATCATATACCCTGGATAAACTGTTCCCTACAAATCCTTCCTGCATAGTATTGAAACCTTATTTGAAATTAGAATTTCAAAGAGCTGTGCATCTGCCAAGGGTTTTTTGAAGTCTCCTACTTTTTGGGTGCTACTAAAGGTAATAGCTTTGCTAGATAAAATTCAGAAATCAAAGGAAAGCCCTGCAAGTCAACAAAAGTCAGCAACTAAACCCTACTGGATGAACACATCTATAGAACCCCTTCTCCTTAGAACACCTTTTTAGTGTATATGCATCTGCCTAGCATGAATGGTTTGGTGCCCATAAGCAGCTTCCTTTGGCCATCCTGGAGAAGCCCCCACCTCCCAACAGGAACAGCAGAAACAGATGTTTCTAGTCCTTTTGCCAGCAGGGAGGTTGGATCTATGGCTGTCCAGCTATTCCATATTAATATGCAATAGAAAAGCACATTGTACTCAGAAAAAAAGTTTGTCAGACAATTTCCAGAATGTCTATCAGCAATATCTAATTTTTATTGTGTGTGGGTTAATTTACAGCTAGTGATTCACATAATAAAAGAACTGCAGTACCACTCTGATTGTCATCTCAATGTCAGCAACAAGACATGTATTGGCTGTGTGCAACAGCAACAATTAGATATGTGCTATTTAAAAAGTAAAGAATATATATAATCAAGCAATCAGTTAAAAATCTGCCAACAGCCAGACAGGATACCTGCTAGTTGATATTAAATTATTTGGAATGAAAGCTTTCACAGAGTCAGTAACTGTCAGATCTTCAGCTTGACATGATCTGATTTTTAACATAACAATGCCAAAGCCTGGTCTGGTGGGGAATTAAAGTGGGAATTAATTTGTGAACTCCTGGGCAAGAAGACACAAAGGAAAAAAATGGACAAAAATATGAAATCATGAAAACAGATGACTTTTTTTTTAGTACCATGTATGAACTGCACAAGGGTATAATTGTGCCCTGCATTCCTAAACAGTGACATGATACTCTGGATTCAGTCCCAGTTTATGTATCAAACTATTGTATGTTTATAGCTATTACTGTCAGACAGAAATATAATGCAGGGCCTGATTCTTTCAGACTTATTCATTTGATTCCATTGAGACTACTTGAACAGTAAGCTACTCACCAGGGCCATGAGTTAGACTCTTAAGTGCTATAATGATACAAATAATAAATGCTACTACTAAGAGTTGGGTGGGCAAAATTGAGCCCTTAAAATCATTTCAGTTCTGCATACAATATGGTGTGTGATCTGCCTCCATGCCTATTACGTTTTGCAGTGCATCAGACAGCTCTGAAGTAACTGAGGCAATGACATTAAAAGAATGGTGGACTTCTATTTTCCATCATATTGGGAAAGGTCATCATGTCACAAGCATAAAATGGAGAAACAGAAGTTCCATCACCAGTGCAATGTATATCGTACCTACATCAGCATTAACTTTATTAAAATATATTTCTTAGAAATACCTGATTTTGTGGTAATTAATGAATCTTTCTGAATTAGGCCAAATTTTGCACTCACGCACTTTCATGCAACACCTTAGAAGTCCATTTTTAAACCTCTGATTAGAAAACATGAAACTGTTGCATTATTTTTTTCATCATTCTCAAATCATCATAACATTGTTTCCATTTGGCAAAAAATGTTGTCATGTCACAAACCATGTTTTGTGTGTTATGTTTGTGGAGAGGCATGATGATGTTTTACTCAGCATCTCTTAAAAATAAAACGGAAACAAACAAACAAACAAAAGCTATTAGACCCTTTCTTGAGAAGACATCTCTTGTATTCTCATTTACAGTCAGGCCTCTTGATATCACTCTGTCACGGCAAAGGCACCTTAATTTGCATATAAATCAGATACAGATATTCTAGTTTCAAAACTTGAAACTAAGCTGATTTTGATTCATACATTGCTTTAAAATGATAGACACTCTTCAAGCTTTCAAACAGTAGAACATTTTTGCTTTCCTCTAACTCCAGAATGATTGATCCATTTTACTTTAAAGTGTGTAGCAAACAAATAAATAAACAGACAAACCATCTCCTCTGGCCTCAGTAGGTTTTTACTCTAGGTAGGGTAACTATTACAAATAATATTAATTCTGGTCCTTCTTTCTTTTCTATGTAACACCATCTCACTTGGTAAATTATGCTCTGTATAGAACATTATAATTTATATGACTCATTCTTCTGAGCTAATAGTTGGCTTTTTAGAGAGAGATTGTAGTATTTAGGAAAATCTATAGTAAGGGGTGTTACAGAGTCACAGCAACGTATGGGGATAGCCCACTTTTATACTCTGGTGAGGTGCAGCTTACTCCTTCAAGTATTGGCAGCCAGGGATTTTGCTAGTAACATGACATTATTAGGTGTTCTTGGTACCCATGGCAGATATAATGCATATAGTAACTGAAACCATTATGTGCATTTGGATTCCTTGGAGGATTTTGTTTATATAAAATAATCAACCTTGAATGTTTTGACAGCATTTAAAGAATAACCTGTACCTTTATTTGCCAGACTGTCACTTTGAAATAGCAATGGACAAAAATCAGCTTTCAGCCTAAGCAGGACCAATGCTTTCTGACTTCACCAGTTATCCCTACTGTTTGTGACCTCAAGACTGAACTACTACAATGCACTATACCTTGGGTAACTCTTGATCATTTTCCCCACCCCAGAAGCTATAGCAAGTGAAGAATCAAGCTACCTGCTTACCCAGTAGAACTAGCTGTAGGAAGTACATTAAACCTGTCCTCCGAGGTCTGTGGAAGTTACTGGTTGGTTTTGATTTTGATATATAAATAATTAAATGGGTTTCCATCGTCTGTGCTAGTAGATGAGCACACTTCCTATTCAATATTGTGATGTCTGAGATCAGCTGGAATAGTTTTGATAACGGTTCCCAGTGTTGAACATCTGGTGCTAGATCCTCAGCTGGTCTACATCATTTTTTCTCCTTTGACGTCAAAGTAGCTATTTAGTATATCCTGAGGATCTGGTACCTGGAGACTAGTGGTAGCTCTGGAATTTGCTTCTCCTTTAGGTTGGCCAGAGCCCAGCTATGCTGACCGTCAGGGTAGAGAGTAAAGCTTATCTGTTTTCTCGGGCTTTTGCTTGAGTGGCTGGTGGGGAGAAATATGTTTGCCCTCTCTAAGAGGGAGGGGTCACTATATAGCTGACAATGCTCAGCATGTTATGCATTTTGTTTACAATATATAAATGAATCCAAAATGCTTTTGATCACAATATACATACATAACTTTCCTGAAATTGTTTTACAATCCCATCTGAGAGCAAACACATTGAAACAGCAACTCAGAGTCCGAAATGTGATTGGGAGCTGCAGCATTGTGCCAGGCACTCAGTGAACTGAAATGCATGCCCCAGTTCAATTGGGATACTTCTGTGCTTAAAGTTGAGCATGTGCTTAAGTGCTTTACTGGATCAAGATTAGCAAACCAGGTCTGAGAGCTCAGTCCATAGATGGAGGCATTGCAAAGAAAGAACAGAGATGGCAGTAGGAGAAGGAAAAGATAGGGGGTTGAAGCTGACATCTGTGTCAGGTAGCTAGAATATGGTACCTTTAATGAATGAAACAAGCTAAATATAATATTAAGGGTCTGATTTGGATCTGATATTAGTTTAACACTGTGATATACTCAGGGTGCAATCTGGACTTATGAACAGCTGTGTCCCCTGATATCTCCAACCTGGGGTGCCTCTTACCCTGCTTTGCTGTGAGAGCTACCACTGCTGGTCTGCTCACACACAGCCTCCAGCATGTAAATTACTCCCAAATATATTGTATAAGTGTTATAGCCAGCCACTCTTTAATTACACTGTGGAGCACCAGCAGCAAACTCCCAGTCCCAGACTTTCCTCAGACATGTGCGTCTTGTACTGCCCAGCTTTCTCTTGGACAATTCAGGCTCATATAAAGTCCGGCATTTTATTAACAGAAAATGATATTCACAAATCCTCTTGATGAGATAAGAGGAGATATAGCCGGGGAAATGGGATTGGACATAAGAAGACAAAATTTTGCTATGACAAGTGCCAGTGTGAACAGCGCATTGTCGGCAGGAGCGCTCTCCTGCCAACAACACTAATGCTGCTTGTTGGGGGTTGAAGTTTTTTTCGGCAGGAGAGCTGACAAACAGAGGCTACACTGCATGCCTTTTAGTGGCATGGATGAAGCAACACAGCCATGTCACTAAAAGCTGTGTAGTGTAGATATAACTTAAGTAATGAGGCATAAAACTCAGAACTGGTTACAAGAAAAATACAAGTAAAATGCAACTAGTGCCTTACTTCTCATCCTAGACAGAATTCAAAGCAAAAGTCTCTCTCACCACATATTTCAGCAGCCTTACTAGCTGAACTTCTTTCAGTCAGGATACATCCCCCAATCCAATGCCACTTGCTTTGTTCTTCAGGTGTTGTGGATACCATGGACATGAGAGAAAGTGAGGAAATAATTTGGGTCTGCTCTCCCTTCTTATAATTCTTTCTCTTCTTTGAGAAGTATCTCCAGCTGAGGTTCAGGAGACTGAAGGTCTGTTTGGATAGGAACCCCAAGCTGTCAAAATATAGATTTTTCGCCTACATCTTCTTACCGTCATCCTCACCACTTACCCAAGTGACAGTTCATTTGATTTTGCTGACACCTGGCTGTGGCGTCAGCTAGCCTTTTGTCTCTGGGGAACTGGTTTGCAGCCTCTTCCCAGAGTTAGAACATGCCTTAGTAATACCATAAAGCAGAATTTTATAACTTTACATACAATGTTGCCACACATATTTTACCAGGACAATAATGATAAGCAAATTACGAGTTTTCAAATGATACCTCACAGGGCAAATGATACATTTTGTACAAGTGAGGTATCATAATTCTGTAAAATGGGTGAACATGGAGGTACAGACCATCACAAACACAGTTAATTAACTTTTACTTAATTGGAGTTGCCCTTAGTTTATACCTATGTAATTGAGATCAGAATCAAGTCCCAACTATGTAATACCTAATTAGCTATTTACTTACTGTATCTCTTTTCCTTTCTGTGTCCTCCTTACCTTCCTATCCAATCCCTGAGCCCATCATTTTCTAGTTGGTAAATTTACATGTAATTGCTTTTTAAAAACAACAAAACACATTTTCTGTCCCAAGTATGAGGCAAACTTTCAGCTGAACACATTGATCTAGTGTCTGAACTACAAATTGGTAAATCCCTAATTAAAAAAGGACAGCAATGAGCTAGTTTTATCAAAAACTTGATACTTGATTTAGTGGTAAATTTGTCAAAGATAATTCACTTCTTCTCATTAGCTATCTCCAGATTTTTAATTATAAATTTAATGTCTGCTTTTGGAAGGGTAAAAAATTGAAAAGTATACTACTGTAATTTGATTTACTATAGTGCTTTGTCTAATTATACTGCATACCTATTAATATATCTGCATATGAGTATTACAATTGGATGATCACATTTTTGACCTGCTTTATTAGGTCAAAAAGTCACAGATTTCCCAAGAGTAATCTTATTCAAGTCACTATTGAATTCAAATTCAGCACATGGCTATCCAAGATGATAACTCTGTTCTTCTAAAGGCTGCAGCAGCTGGTTAAACATATTGAGTGCATTTTAACGTTTTGTGCAAAATCTTCTTCACCTTCTTCACTTAGGAATAGTCCTGATGCGGTCATAAGTATCACTCATATGAGTACGGTGAGCAGGATTAGACTCACTGTTGCAGAACATGACTTTGTTACTAGATGCTGATTAAACTCAGACAAAGCTAGAAAAAATAAAACTGGTAAGAGCGTTCACATTTTTAACAGTGAGAATAATTAACTATTGGAACAGCTTAATAGAGCTGGCTGAAATTTTTTGAACAATATTTTTCTCTTAGAAAATGTGTTGTTCTTTTTCTAATCAAAATTTAAGAATATTTTTTAATATTTTTTGTTTTGTTTTGTTTTTTCTTTTCTCCCCTCATCCCGCTTTCCAGTGGCAAAATGGAAAAGGGGGGAAATGAAATGAAAACCAAAAAAACTGAATGAAGGAATAAATATATAGACGTAAACTAATGAAATGTGAATAAGTGAAAGACTTTTCCTTTTTTAAACCTGCTATGTGGAATGAAAATTTTCATTTTTATTTTTAATTGCCACTTTTTTGTTACCACTTTTTAAACAGCTCTCCAACTTACCAAGCAAAGTGGTGGGTTCTCCATCACTTGAAGTCTTTAGGTCCAGGTGCCTTTCTGAAAGATATGCCATACTTAAATCTCCATTTATGGGCTTGATGCAAGAATTATTGGGTCAAATTGAATCAAATTGTACAACTCTGTGTTATGCAGGGCGGCAGAAACATACTCAAATGGTTCTTCTGGCTTTGAAATCTGTGCATGACATCCTGTCTCCATTGAAGTCAATGGGAGTTTTGCCACTGACTTCAATGGAGCCAGGATTTTACCATTTGAATCAATTAAATTCATGTAGGATACTGGATGTCAGGGAAAGTCTGTCATAAACCATGCTTCATGCATGTACTATAGCTATAAGCCAAATCTTAGTTTACGCCTATGCAACTTTGCTGATGTTAGTGGGTTTGTGAGGTTGTATATGAAGGCAGGATTTAGCCTCTGATTACAAATAAAAGGATATAGATTAAGGCAGACACTTTATCGTTATCAATTTCATTCATCTGTTTTATGACAGTGATGAGACGCACCAGTCAGAATGGGGATCACGTGGTAGTCCTGGCAGAAACATATCTCCTATTGCTTTATTTTTGTCTGAGGGCTGTACCTTGATCTGACACTAAATCAGGATGAGACAGTGGATCAAGAAGCAAGAATAGGAGTGTAAAACTGTAACAACAACAACAGAGGGAAAGAAGTTGCTTTTCAGATAAGACTGAGTGTGGGGGAACAGGAAAAATAGTGACCTCTCAATTAGAAATGAAAACTTCAGAATAGGTTGCTTTATAAAACTTGCTGTTGGAGCTTCAGTTTAAGATTATCTATACATTGTTTGATTACATGGAAAGAAAGCTGTTGTTCATTTCATGTACATGGAGAGATTCTGGAAGTAATTATTCCCATAATGAAACAACTGCAAATGAGAACTGTATTATTATAAATGATCTCTTTGTCACCCGTTAGGTGGGAAACACATTACTTTAATATCTTTCAAACTGAGCAGCATAATTATTTGATGAGACCAATCTCCATTACGTATCTCATCCTCTAATTATAATGTATTAGTTTTACCAGTGATTATGGAGAAATTAGTTTAGCCAAGCAAGAAATCAATAATTCAAACCATTAATTAAATTTCATGAGAAAGTTCCATATTCCTGTGGGCACACAGTTAGTGACTCGCTGACTTTATTTAATTTCTTTCCCTAAGTATGATGCACCCTCCACAAGCAGAGAAATAGTGGCAGAGAATAAATGGGTGCAGCTGGGTGGGAGAGGAAAGAGGGAGAGAAGAAAGATGTGAAAAAATAGATTGATTAAGAAAAGCATAGTGTCATGTTTGTTAATAGAGTTGCAGCAAACTGGTCTCTGGCTGGTTTAGCACCGCCAAGCACTGTGGTTTAAAGCTCATCAGCAGTTTGCTCTCCTCCCAATAGGCTTATTCTTCACAGAGAGGCTGCATATTAGGCTCACTTTGAAGAGTGAATATAGAGAGAGAGTTGAAATTTGAGCCTCAGACCTAGCAGGAAGGTTTTGCAAATCCAAAATCCTACAGAGCAGCTGAAAAAGAGAGAGACATCTCTGAAATGACTTATGCTGAGTTCTCATTCCAATCATGATTTGTTTTTCTTAAGGAGGCGAAGAAATACTATAGCAATAGTGACATCAGCAGGAAAGGGGATTTCAGTTCTGTTTCCATTGAAGTCAATAGGATACGCATGTGCTTAAATGCATCTCTGGATATGCACGAGGTGCCCAACACTTTGTAAGATCAAGACCTAGGGGCTAAACACCCATCTAAGTGCAGTTTGCATTGAAGCCAACTAGGAACAGCACTGTGGTATTGGCCAGCCACAATAGGTGTAAATGCTTATTCATGAAAAAGGGAGTGAAGCACTTAAATGCAGTATTGTTAAAGCCATTTTTTTAAAAGAGCTCAAAATACACATTTGTCACTATGCCTCAGTGAGTCGCAGCTGAGGATGCCAAATTCAGGATGAACTGCTGAGAAATAGGGCAGACTCACCCCAAACTGGTGGTTATTCTATTATTAGATACAGAAAGCCAGAAACAAAAGTAAACTTCTGTCTCACCATCCTGGTTAACAAGAAGTCCAAACTGCAGTCTCTTTAGACATCCCAGCTCTTGTTTCAACACCTAGATACTAGCCTTTATGAGCGGTTATTGAAAACCAATTTCATCAAACAAAAAGTTCTTCTGATCTCAAAAGATCAGCCACACAGCTAGGCCAATATATAACTCAGATTTTACTCAATAATCACACCGTTGCCCATCCTTTAGTATCTAATATCGAAAAGTTTATTTATAAGAGAAAAGAAAGAGGAGAGAGTTAAAATGGTTAAGGAAATCTGATACATACAATCATTGCAAAGTTCTTGGATTGGGTTTGTAGCAAACAGTGATGTTACAGTCTGCTGGCTTGTAAAGTCTCTGGTAACTTCCAAAACATTGGAAGGTCCTCAGTCCATTGATTGGAATGCTCCTTTTAATGTAAGTCCATAGTCCAGAAATCAGAGCAGGAAAGAGCAAAATGAAGCTGCTTCCTGGGTCTTTTATACCTTTTCCCATGTGGAGGGAATGCTCTCAGTCTTAGTTTGTGGAAAATTACAGGCACAGGATGGAGTCCAGGGTCACATGAGCTAGTCACATGCCCTTGCATGCTTTGATGACTCATAGGAGCAGCCATTATCCATATTTTAGCTAAACCATCTATAAGAAGGTTCACCAGGCGGGGACCAATTTCTTCTATGGCCCATTGTGTTCTTTAATGGGCCATCAACTTGAATAGTCCATCCACAATGTGTTGGCTAGACTGGATGTAAACAATCTTGTGGGTTTTACCCTAGGAGCGAACACATTTGAAATACATAGTCAATATTCATAACTTTAGATACAAAGATTATACATGCATAGAAACAGGATAATCATACTTTGCCTATTATATTGTGATCCAGAATTCCTAAAAATCCAAGGACTTTGGATCCAGGATTCTAGTTTGGATCCAATCTTACATAGTGGGTCTGAGTCGCACAGTTTAAATCAAGGAGTTTGGCTCTTTATCTGTGGAACATTTCTATGGATTTAATTCCTGTTAAATTTTATGGAAGTAGATTTTAATAGAAATTGCTCTAAACCAGGGATCGGCAACCTTTGGCACGCAGCCTGCCAGGATAAGCACCCTGGCGGGCCGGGCTGGTTTGTTTACCTGCCATGTCCACAGGTTCGGCCAATCATGGCTCCCACTGGCTGTGGTTCACCGCTCCAGGCAAATGCGGTCTGTGGGAAGTGGCATGGGCCGAGGGATGTGCTGGCTGCTACTTCCCGCAGCCCCCATTGGCCTAGAGCGGCGAACCGTGACCAGGGGGAGCCACGATTGGCCGAACCTGTGGACATGGCAGGTAAAAAAACTGGCCCGGCCCACCAGGGTGCTTACCCTTGCAGGCCGCATTCCAAAGGTTGCCGATCCCTGCTCTAAACCAATTTTATAATTTTAAAACAATATCCGACTATAGTAATTTGTCATTAACTGTACCTTGTATGTGCTGTGTTGCTGTGAGTTTTTAGACATAAAGGGCCTGATTCAAGGCCCACTGAAGTCTGTGTGAGACCTGCTGAAAGCTGAGCAGAGGACAACAATTCTATTTCAGAGAATGAAACCAAAACATTATATAGGAGTTCATTAAAAGGGAATTGTGCCAAAATTTCTATATTTGGATCAAAATGAACATTTGTGTTTGTGCTGAGATGTGGGAGACTCAGGTTCAAGTTCCAGCATTACTCCAAATTAAGCAGAACAGGGAGGAGTACCTGAGTCTCCCATATCCAATCTAGTGCCCTATCCATCAGGCTGTAAAGTGTGAGGCCTGGTCTACACTACACAGTTAGGTCAACATAAGACATCTTACATCAACCTTATTATGTCAGTGTATATCCTATAGACTTGTCCTGCTGATGTAAGTGCCCTACTACACTGACAAAATAACTCCACGAGAGGCGCAGGACTTATGTCAGTGTAGTTAGGACGATGCGTTGTCCGTGTAGACAGTGTCTTACTTATATAGATCTGGAGCCCTGAAATTGACAAGAAAGCCAGGCAGCTACAGACTGGCTGCCTCCTACTTCCCGCTCCCAGTCGGCCAGCGCCTGGCCAGCTCCCAGCTCCCCACTCAGGCAGCTGCCCCCCACTCTTGGTGGGGAATGGGGAGGCAAGAGGCCTGGGCGGCTGTCCCCCACTCCCAGCAGGGAACAGGGAGGTGAGAAGCCAGAGAAGCAGCTGGGCTCTCGGCATGGAACTGCGTGGAACTGAAAGCCCTTGCTCTCAGCCCCCCACGCTACCTCTCTTCATTCAGTGGACGCGCTCCTGGTGATGACGTGTTCCACCGACAGAAGGAGAGTAGTGTAAGCATCAGCCACCGCAGTAATTACTGTAGTGGCTGTAAGTGGACCTAACAGGTCTATATAAGTCTGTAGTGTAGAATCACCCTGAGAGACTCTCTCTAAAAAAGACCTTCCAAATGAAAACTTCATCAAAACCAACACATCTCAGCAAAATGTTTTTGCATCAACAAAACAGCGTATTTAGATGAAATTTCATGTTGCCGAAAATGTTCTGATCAGCTCTCCTGTTTGTGTCTCCTCTCTCTGTGCATGTGATGTACACACTCGAGCACCTGTCCTCTAGAGGCCAACAACTGTAGCCCATAGAACTTTGAAAAATAAATGAGAGAGAGAGAAGGGGAAGGAAAGGAAAAGTGTGTGCGAAAGGAGTAAAAAAGGAGGTAGCATTACCGTTGCTCTCACAGCCTCACCAATCTGTGACTTTTCCACAGTTATGAGCCAGTAGGAGAGAAGTAAAAGCTTGATAATGATGATAAACTGTTAAGGGTGTATACTTCAGAAAAGGGTCAACCTCCATTTCCTTGGCCGTATGATGGGAGCATGGCTCCTTAAGTAAAACAGAGACCAGAGGGTAAGGAATAAGATATAGTGAAAGGTAACAAAACCAACAGAGAATGAAGTTTTGTGTGGTGTTAGCTTATTAATAATATACACAATGTGCTGAGTCTAAAAGCACTGCTAGTCAGTTTCATTGACTAAAATGAAGCTGTTACTGCTTATGCCAGCAGTGAATTTGGCCTGTCCTCAGTGCAACTTACAGTACAGCCTCCTGTGCTGCCTTGCCATTCACTTTCCTGTGTTCTGGATACCCAACATAGCCTTCCCACATAAAATTTGCAAATCTTAATAAAGTAAAAGCAGACATATACATAATAAAAGATATAATCTTCAACAGCTTTCCATTCACCAGTAGCTGAAGGCTGAGACTGTTTTGCATTCATGAGGTATAAAAGGACCATCTGTCCAAAGGAATGACATGTCATGGTTAAGGGCAAAATAAAAGTGCCGTCAGCAGTTACTATACATTTTCATTTTATTTCTTTATGTTGTGTGATGTACAGAGTCAGCCTTCAAGGGGTGGATTCCTAAACCATACTAAATGAAGCTCAGAATCTTAAAAATACAATCCCTACTAAAAAATGTTGCCCTCAACACCCCCAAAATATTTCTTTCTGGTCCCTGCCCCATCTGGGTTGTCTCTACACAGAATCCCCAGATACTATGTGATTTTCCCCTCTGTGCTGAATCTTTTCTCTTCATCTCAACACAGCCCACTCAAGTATGCAATTGGCCTGCACTGCCTCCTGCTATGTTGCCTCTGAATTACTGTGCCATTGAGGACTCTTCTGACTTTGCACCTTGAATCTGGAGGATCCTATCTTGATTTGCAGAGCCCTAAATAGCAATGGGTAAGCGGGAATCAGACTGAATTTTTTTTTCCGTTCTGTTGATGGAAGAGGATATTGGATTGACCCATCCTTGGGGTCTTTTGCATGACTTCAAGGAGCTTTAAAAACAAGGATTCAAATGGTATTTGGTGTCTGAGGAGAGCCCTGGTAATGTGTTTTGCTAATATAAATCCAGAAATCAGAAGTATTGGAAATAGACTGCCAGGTTCTGTTTTTGTGAATGTTCCAGCCCCAATAGAGTCACACGCAGGTTCAGGTTTGGGTACAGGTAAGTATCCAAAATTGTAAGTGTTTATCTGAACTGGAACCTTTCGTACATTTGAGGTTCAGCATCACTACTGCTTAATAAAGTTCAAAGGAAAGATTTGGGTTTAGTTCTGCTTGAGATTTGGGCTGATGATCAGGCAAGTCATTTTTTTTTCCAGACCAGTTCACCTATCCATAGTGTAATATCCACTCACTCCTGATAGTTCTCTGTGTACAGAGATTAATAGGGAATCATAGTAATTCAGTATGTCAAAAGAATGAGTGGGTTTCAGACTCTGAATATAAGCTAAAGCTGCTTGGTTCAGCATTAATTTATGGGCCAACATTTTTTCTTTACTCTCACATCTTGGAAGAAGAAAATATTTAAATTGTTCACTTTGGATAGGAAATGAGAGCACTGTTTAATGTCATTTTTATAAACATATTGTATCCGTATAAAATTTCTGTTTTAAATGTTTAGATTTGAAGAATTAGTTTCATATGCTTTGGGTTAGTAATTTATAGGGTGGTAAAACTTAGCTCTTTATCTATGTATCCGTCTCTTCATAATCAACTACACAATGTATTGAATGTATTGGTGTTATAAGCAGGTACCTTGTATTCAGTGTTAGTAAATTCTGCATTGTTCACATTTTCATTTTATTTAGGTCAGAGAGACCACTCAGAATTGATAAATTCCAACCATTTTGGCCAAATTCATCACTGCTATAATGCCATTAAAGACAATGCAATTACACCATAGTTGAACTTGGACCTCTGTGTTTATAATTAACTCAGATGGTGTGACTGGAAATGCTAATTCTTCCTTTATGTAAAATAAGAATGAGCATCTATTTCTGAATCTCAGCATTACCTTCTCTGTTTTTGGGGGGATGGTGGGGATAATAAAATTGTGTATACATACACAATAAAAGACACAATGTTTGCCCTCAGTATCTGGAGTAGTATTCAAGACTTAGATTTTTTGTTACCTGAAAATTGTGTTGGGCATGGTCCATCTTAAAAAGCCACTAGAGAGAATTCTTGCTTCTACTTCTGAGAGGATGGTCCAGCAAATGTGCTTTATATTTCATAATTGATGTGTTGTATAGGATACTGAGGGGATCAAAAAAGCCAAGATGTATTAAGCTTTAATATATATTTCAACTATGCATTGGTCATTTTTTTGCTAGCTCCTTGATTATATCAGAAATTCTAAGGCTTCCTGTTGTTTAGCAAAACTGTGGGCAGTAGCAATATTTTATTACAAACTCACTAGTTTTAGCACTTTCCCTTTCCAAACCAACCCCACATCAATAGTGAAATTTACTCTTGTCTCTTCAGTGACAAGAAGATGAATCACTTTAGGGCATATTTTCATCTCTGAGAGATGAATCTGTAGAGATTAAGGGCCAGACTGATCCTGAAGTCAACTGAGTTATTTCTAACACATAACACTCTCTCTTCCTGATTTAATAACCTATTAAAAACTCCATGCACCTGAAATCATATATGTGATGGAAGTTAAATAGACATTAAAGGTTGCATCAAACAATTATAGCAGTGAGAACAAAACAAAAGCAAGCCAAAATCCTGTTGTACCTTACCTCATCCACTTTTGAAGACAAGCTGGAGTGGGGAGGACTTAGTTAGCAAAGGATTTTTTCTGTAGTTTTACAGTTCAATTTAGGATGGTTACTTGATTTGTCACAGCTACTGTCTCATGCTAAACAAACATTCAACTGAATTAATTTTAACTTTCCCATTTCTTTATTTTACATTGAATCTGCAGTTTCAGACAAACAGAGACTTTCCCAGCCAGCTAGCCTATTGGAATAATTGGTGTCAATTAGATTTGCATGGAGCAAATATGTACTGTGGGATTTCTCTTTGCAAACCTTTCTGTGTCTCTATAGGACTTTGGTATCCTGCAAGGATTTTTCTTGTAATTAAGGTTTAAATACCTAATCCCACAAGATTTGGCACACGGGGAGCTGTCACTCAGCTAATCATACTTTCCTACATCTCATTGCCATATTCTATGTGAAAATGTATTTTTTTCTCAATGCTCCAAACCGCGTTAGGCAATTTTTAAGGCAATTTATCCAAGGACAATCTGAATAACAAAACAATTTTCTTTGGAGTCAAAGTCAGTTGTTTTTGTGCATTGAATTATGTTAAATAAAACATCCAGAGATAAAACAGGCACATGTTTTCTGTATTTGCCTTTCTATTTCTAACATACTTGACAATGTGGTAACTGAACTTCATCATTTTGTAAGTAAGATATGAGAAGACACTTCCACATCACTCTGCACTGATTGGCCTCACCTGGAGCATTGTGTCCAGTTCTGGGCACCAAATTTAGGGAAAGATAAGGACAAATCAGAGAAAGTCCAGAGAAGAGCAACAAAAAAGATTAAAGGTCTAGAAACCATGACCTATGAGGGAAGATTGAAAAAATTGGGTTTGTTTGGACTGGAGAAGAGAAGACAGTTTTCAAGTACATAAAAGGTTGTCAGGAGGAAGGAGAAAAATTATTCTCCTTAACCTCTGAGGAGAGGACAAGAAGCAGTGGGCTTAAAACTTCCTAACTGTCAGGATAGTTAAGCACTGAAATAAATTGCCTAGGGAGGTCGTGGCATCTTCATCATAGGAGATTCTTAAGAGCAGGTTAGACAAACACCTGTCAGGGATCGTCTAGATAATACTTAGTCCTGCCATGATTGCAGGGGACTGGACTAGATGACCTCCTGAGGTGCCTTCCAGTCCTTTGAGTCTATGATTCTATGATACTGTGAGTCAAATTATCAGCTCCTGACTACAGTTTTGCATATGCACATTTGTCCGTACAAATTGGCTAGTTGGCTTTTGCATTAACAAAATGACAACCTGATTGGAAATTTGATCCTTTCTCAAAAAAGTCTGATTTGCTCTGACTTGTATTGGAAAACGTAGGTGCCTTGACTAACTATCCAGTCTGCCCTACTACTCAAAACGACAAGAGGCCTCCAGACTTCCTTTCTAAATGGTACCCACTGGCAGTGGCACCCAGTACTGTGCTTGGGGGACAGCACATACATCATTAGTTATGTGCATTCTTCCTGAAGTGCAGTATGGCATTCAAGTGCTCAGTTGGAATCATTGGAAGAATTTAGCCGTAAGCATGGTGGGCAAATTGTGCATTTCATCGGTTCTTTCTCAGAAATGGAGTCGACCAATGCATCCATATTTATATTCACAGATAAGCAGTTTCTCTGCTGAGTAGTAAGGATGAAATTTGCCCCACCTGCATAAACCTGAGTGCCCAGATTCTCCTGAAGTCATACTGCTGTTTCTCTGCTGCTTCCAGCCCCTTACTGGAACATGTTACATTTTCAAGAGCAATGAGGGAGCTGGCTTGCATAAATCCTGCATTTGGGTGATGGCAACACTGATATAAATTAATTGCTGTGAGAGATACATAGAACTGGATTGAAGATTAATCTATTTGTATTGGATTTTGTCTTTTTATTTTTTTCTGAGTTGTTCCTGTCTGTAGAACAACCACCCGTTCACCCCTAAATTTAGAACCTAAATTAGGTTTCTTCATAGTAGCTGCTCCAGAAAATGGAAACATTTAATGGAAAAACTGTCAAATCTTCATAAATGATACTGTTCACAGTTCGTTATTTGACCACCTCTACTTAAAGATGTGGACATCATTCAGCAGCAATAAGATGTTTAGCATGACATCTGTATGTTCAAGACTAGGGCTGGTAGGGAACTTTTTGACAAAACATTTATTGTCAGAAAATGTTGATTCATCGAAACCAAAACTTTTCGTGGAAACATAGTTTTTATTGAACTTAGGTCCAGGATGGAAGATAGAGAAAGAGACCCAGAATACCCCAGGTGTATAGGGACCTCACCTGGGTATAGGAATTTTGTTCTGTCTCATTTGGACCAGAGACCTGAACCTGGTTCTCTCATATCCCAGGTGAGTGCCCTAACCACTAGTTTTTGACTATTCTGGGATTTAGTCTGTCTGTCTCTCTCTCTCTCTGTTTTCATTAAAAAAAATTTAAAGGTGTTGGTTTTCTTCTGCACAGGACATGTGAAAACAATGGAAATGTTAGTTTTGTGCCTGCCCTATTCTGGAGTTTTTCATTTTTTAATATGTCATGTCCTCCTTGTTTTAGCTTCTTACCGAGATTTCTTTCCCCATTAATTCAGAGTTTACCATTAAAATGTCTGCCAACAGGTGCTACACAGTGCTATCTGAGCAACCAGTTTCCCACTTGTAATACAATATACCGTATATACTCTATCATAAGCCAGTTCATTTATAAGCTGACCTCCCCTCCCCAAGATGTATAAGTAAAAATGGAAAATTTGTATATCCCATTCATAAGCCAACCCTATTATTCAGGGGTCAGCAAACTTTGGCTCCCAGGCCCTCAGGATAAGCCACTGGTGGGCTGAGATGGTTTGTTTACGTCGCGCGTCCACAAGCATGGAGGTAAACCTAAGTAAACAAAATGTCCCGGTGTGCCAGCTGCTTACCCTGATGGGCCAGGACAGCAACTGACGAGGAAATTTTTTCAGGGGGAGAAGCTGGGAGTCAGGGGAGTAACCCCCTATGGCCACCCCCACATGACCCCACCCCTACCACGGGATCCCCATGCTCTCCCCATCCCCATCCCTTCCCACCTTATCTGGAGAGGGCCAGCGAAGGATGTCTCTGATCTGTCTGGCGCTGCTCCGGCAGGCTGGGCAGCATGGCCACAGCCTGCTCCGGCGGGCCAGACCAGGCGGTGCAGCCACACCATGTTCCAGAGGTGACACGGCCACAGCCTGCTCTGGGGGGCGGGGCTGAGCGGCACGGCTGCAGCCTGCCATCCCCGGAGCTGCAGCTGCTTCGGAGGCTGGGGGGAGAGCAGCGTGGCCAGAAGCAGAGAGACTCTGGCCCTGCCTCTTCCCTTCTGTCTCTGCTGGCTGTGCTGCCTTCTTTTGTGGTGACCAATGTATGTGCAAACTTATATTGTCTCCATTTGTGTCACATTCTTATACTTTACGAATGTACTATGTTATTTTGTAAATCCAGGCTTTTGTATTATTGGAAATGATTTTCTTTTCCTTCTTCCCTTCTCAGGGGACATTGGAGAGCTGATTCACGTAAACTAATATGAAGCATCTATTGGAGATACTGGAAATGCAATCTGCAAAAATAAGTGTTACATTCTGAGTGTACCATATGTTTATTTCATCTGGCCTCACACCAGCACAGACAGAATAGCTGGCTGGAGTTCTGCTTTGAAAATTGCTTTCACAACATTTCCTTTTCTTATCTGAAATGTTCCTTAAGGCTTGAGGTATCACCATCAACTTTCTCCAGTCTTTCATTAATTATCTTGGAAAATGCCTTGCGATGAGGTCATTTGTGCTCTTAATCCACTTTTTTAAAAATAAATGAATGTATCCCACTGTAACATCATCCCTTCACTTTGAATGGAGGTCCTGCTGTCCCAGGCATTTTGTAGGAAATGAGACCAGGTCAGATAGAAGGGCTGCTAATAATCTGTCGGAGCTGTGATTAGTTTTATTTGGTCAGTCCTAAACAGGACTATTGAACATATTGCTCTGTTTTCCTGGTTAGCAACCCACACATTGTCCATACATTTCTGTTATGCATAAGAAGCATCACACAGTTCCTTTCACTGCTATGAGAATGCTGAGGCAAACTAAAGAGGGATTTACAAAGTGGTTAAAATGTCAGTAAGTAGGTGGACATAGTTGATTTAACTGGCACAGCAAGGATCTAAAAAGTAAGGGACATAGTCAGAAAACCAACTAACAAGAAGGCAATTTAGAGTAAACTACCTCCCATTTTCAATTATACCTTCTTTTAACCCCTCAGCATATACATTAGATCAGTTTACTTTCCCTAAGACACCTTACTTGCTGACATGTATCATCACCTTACACATAATCTTTGAATCTGGTCTGTCTGATTTCTGAGTTAAGGCTAACAACTTGAACTGGATGGAGCTGAGCTATCATTATTTTTCTTACCACACTCCACTGGTTGTTGGCTAATATTTCCTTCTTCATTTAACTATATTTGCTGAACTGTCTGCACAGCTTTTGAAAGATTCGGCATGTCAGTGCACCAAAACATTTTGTTAAATCATGGATCCTGCATCCTCTGAACTTCTACATAAATCCATGGCCCTTCCTCGTCTAGTCTCTGAAATATATTGCAGCCATTCCATCTGTTCTCCAAATCAGTATTCATAAAATTTGCTACCTCTAAAAATAATACCTACTGCCTCTTTTTCAATTTCAGGGTAATTTCTTTCAGATTTGTTAATGTCCTTGAATCAAATACTTTGAGTTTCTTTTTTCTCATCTCTCCATACGTGTGAAATTACAACTCCAAATCCTATGAAGCATCATGTGCTCATAGCAAAGGAAGCTTTTATTTTAAAAAGTATCAGTACATTACAGCTTTTCAGTCTTGCTTTTACTTCTTTAAAAATCAGGGTGCGTTTTTTTTTTTTCATTCAAACCTACTTTACATTTTTTCTGGAACACTGAAGACATTTGACTTTTTATTGCAAACAAATAAAATGGGAATACATATTCTACAGTACTTTAACATAGCAAAGAACAATTTCCATACACCACTAATAGATTCCTAGGGAGAGATTTCTGCTGTGCTCAACTTCTACTAATGTACAGGGCAAGGCTGTAGAAAGCCAGTTACTGCTTCCTGGTTATCTATTTTGGCCCTGGCACTTATTAGACCAGCTTGAGGGATGCTCTGTCGTGAGCCAATTTGGCAGGCTCCACTAGGGAACATCTACCAACTGCACTCCAATCATTTCTCCTATCTGCCCTTTTCCACCACCAACACCCTCCTCTCCATCTCCAATATGACCTGCTGTGTTGAGCCTCTGGGGAGAAAGATGTAGGAACTCACTCTGTCAGCTCTGTGCTTGCTGGGGACTCCCACACATGGAGGGTATCCCCAGCAAGGAAGTCACAAGTGGATTCCATTCCCTTTGCACTGTCTGAGATCAATCAGCCCTTCCTCTCCCCACAAATATAAAGCTGAAGAGTACAGAGAACAAAATCAAAATATCTACAAACATTACAAAGGAGGTGGAGCGGGGGAGAGAGGGGAGGGGAAAGCCAGCGTTTGAGTGTTGTAAATAAAAAGGTCAGCAAGTAAATGGCAACCCCTTTAAAAATAACTGTTTGAAAGCATGCAGACATAAGACAGGCTAAAAAATCTAAGCCGTTTCCAGTAATGTGCCATATGAACAAAGCTTCTAACAGAGCCTTAGCTAGTGGTCTGAAATAAGGATATCCACTATGTGAAATTTTGAAATTATTATATTTGGCAAATATGTACCTATCAAATCTCTGCTATTGTTTTATTCTCATAACACCATTTTTGAAGATTGTAGACCGAAAAGACAAATGGCAGATTCTTGCTAGTTTGCCATTTGACACTATGTACCTATGTGTGACTGCTGAAACACCATTTTTGGTACTGTAACTTGATAAACTTTAGCGGACATTAAGGACAACAGTAACGTAGGCTTTTTTCTCTTCTTTTCTATTTGTTATATGAGCCACGGTTCTAATGTACTGAGAAATTTATTTTATATTTACTTTGTTTTAAGCTAAAATATTCAGATCCAATGTCTGCTCTCATTTAAACTCAGGTAACACTAACAAAGTCTATCAGAAATGTAAGTAAAAGCAGAAAATGTATTTTTTGAATATTATAATAGATTTGATGCTGTGGGTGGAGTTAAAGGAGACCAAATAGTCAAGGTTAGCGGAAAGGTTCAGGAAGTTATTGTGACAGTCTGTACCCCTGTATTCATCCCTTGCACACAGTTGTAATAATTTTTGTACAAAGTATGACTTGTGAGGTATCATTTGAAAGCTCATAATTTGCTGGTCAATATTTTCCTGATAAAATATGTATGGCAACATTGTATGTAAAGTCATAAAATTCCACCACAGGTGTTATTAACACATATTCCGAACCACAACACTGCTGAAATGAAAGTTGGCAAACTGGTCTGTCTTAAAAAGAGTATGTGCTCTGCTTAATTTGCATTTAAACAGTAAACAGAATCCTAAATCACAAAGGGAGGGCCAACAGGGGAAACCAGCACACAATATCCTTCTCTGTAGACTTCTGGTCTCCTGTATCTCAGTTGCAAATATTTTCTAAGGTCTGGTCTACACTCAAGCTGCCTTGCATTGACCTAGCTATGGAAGTGTCTTCCCTTAGATTTGGCTCCTACCAATGTAAATGCCTCACTACACTGATTTAGTAACACCACCTCCTTGAGAGGCGTAGAGTCACGATTGATGTAATTAGGTTGACATAGTGTCAGTTGTTGACTGTTACTGGCCCTCAGAACCCATTCCACAATGACCCACACTAACAATACAATCAATATGTGTGCTCCTGGTGAGGACGTGCACTGTCAACACAAGGAGCCAAGTATGCACTGTGATGGGTTAGATCACAGAACCCCCCTTGGGAGCTGCCACCCAATGTGCCAAGACTACCTCTGTCCCTGCTTTCCCTGCCAGCTCGGGACCCCAGCACCCTGTCTTGCTAAGCCAGACACTCCCGCCTGCTCCAACAAAAACCCAGGGTCTGAATTACTTGCCCCAAAGCTGCAGGCTTCACTGAAAACAACTCACAGAAGTGTTCCTGTCTTTAATATTCAGATGTCCAACTCCCAATGGGGTCTAAACCCAAATAAATCCATTTTACCATGTATAAAGCTTATGCAGGGTAAACTCATAAATTGTTCGCCCTCTGTAACAGTGATAGAGAAATATGCATGGCTGTTTGCTCCCTCAGGTATTAATACATATTCTGAGTTAATTAGTAAGTAAAAAGTGATTTTATTAAATACAGAAAGTAGGATTTAAGTGGTTCCAAGTAGTAACAGATGGAACAAAGTAAGTCACCAAGCAAAATAAAATAAAACACGTGAATCTATGTCTAATCAAACTGAATACAGATAATCTCACCCTCAGAGATGCTTCAGTAAGTTTTTTCCTCAGACTGGAGACCTTCCAGGCCTGGGCACAATTTTTTCCCTTGGTACAGCTCTTGTTCCAGCTCAGGTGGTAGCTAGGGGATTCTTCATGATGGCTTCCCTCCTCTCTCCCTTTCCACCCCTTATATATCTTTTGCATAAGGCAGGAATCCTTTGTCCCTCTGGGTTCCCACCCCTCCTCACTGGAAAAGCACCAAGTTAAAGATGGATTCCAGTTCAGGTGACATGGTCACATGTCACTGCAAGACTTAATGCCCACTTACCAGCACACACGTATACAGGAAGACTTTCAGGTAAAACACAGCCATCTGCAGTCAATTGTCCTGGTTAATGGGAGTCATCAAGATTCCAAACCACCATTAATGGCCCACACTTTGCATAATTACAATAGGCCCTCAGAGTTATATTTCATATTTCTAGTTTCAGATACAAATAGGATGATCACACTCAGTAGATTATAAGCTTTGTAATGATACCTTACAAGAGACCTTTTGCATGAAGCATATTCCAGTTACATGATAGTCACTCATTAGCATATTCTTTATAAAATTATATAGACTGCAACGTCACATGTACAACACAAGTGATTTAATAACTGTAATGGCTGTATGCAGACGTAAGTTAGGTTGACATAATTTTGTAGTGTTGACATGGCCTAAGAGTGGGACTGACACTATAAAAATGAGGGACAAACACCTCAGGGCACTCTTCTATCTCACTCTCTGTCCATCAACTGACTGCATCAGAAGGAACAAAAGAAGCAGCCATTACACAGAAGAAGCAGCCGTGGCCCAGAAGTTTGGCCAGCAAAACAATTGAGAGCATGTGGTGAGAGAAACTTTGCTTTCCATTTATCATAGTGTGTTAAGTTAAGCATTGGCTGTGTTTTATCTTTTATCTTTTCTCTTGTAACCATTTCTGATTTTATGCCTCATTCCTTGTATTCACTTAAAATGTATTTTTAAACCAGTGTATTTGGATTGACATGTTTGGGAAGCTCCATTTGGAATAACAGGATTTGTTCATATAATTTATTTTAATAAAATGACAGACTTTATATAAACTGGTTTCATCCAGGCAGGGCAAGGCAAGGCACAGTTTTTGGGAAAAATCTGGGAATGGGAGTGTGCTGGGGTCACCCTGCAGTATAGTTCAGGCTGGTAAAAGTCTGGGTCTGACTGGCACACAAACTGTGCTGGGAATGACTTACATGCAAGAGGCTGTTTGTAAGCAGTCCTGGAGTGGAGGCAACTACAGCAAAGCAGTATAAAGGGCACCCAAGGTTAGAGGACAGGGGTGACACAGCTACTTACTAGTCTAGATTGTACCCAGGGTATCTCAGAGTGGTATAGTTCAGCCTTCGGTTTGAGGTGTCATGTGCATAATTATTTGCAAGTGGGATATGACTACGTGAGGAGCGATGAACTGAAGACTCTGAAGGATGAAGTGAAACACTTCCAGGTTAAGTATACAGTAAGCAGTACTGTGAGGATGTTTTAATTGGATCTTGGCACAACTGGATGTCACAGTAATTCAGAAAAGGCAGCAGGATCGTGGTAATTGGAATCCAACAAAAAAGCAAAGGGTTATGCTGGAGGAGGACTCCCTTTCCAGCAGCTAAAAGGGAAGATGTGCATTCTTTATCTACTGAGGAACAATAACCAGAAATGCAGGGGAGAGATGTGCTGAGTGTAATGTTTACTGAGCATTCAGAAGGGAACACATAGATGTTTATATTGACTACACCCCTGCTTAGGTCAGAAGGAGACTTCTCAGGCTTCTTTAAACATCTGTTCACTCTTTGTGTGCTCAGATGGTCACCCCAGACCCTAGTACTCCCATATAGGTACCATGATATAGCTAAGCAGCGTATGGATAGATGAGAGCTACTTGATGTACTTAATGGCTAACAAATGTATAACAAATAGAAGGAAATACATTCGCACATACAATATTGTCAGCTTGAATTCCCAGTACAGTGCTGTGGCCAACTGGGGAAATGTGATCCTGGGATGCAACAGGGGAATCTAGAGTAGGAGTAAGGAGGTTATTTTACCTCTGTATTTGGTGCTGGTACGTCTACTGCTTGAATACTGTGTCCAGTTCTGGTGTTCACAATTCAAGAAGGGTGTTGGTAATTTGGAGAGAGTTCAGAGAAGAGAAATGAGAATGATTAAAGGATTATAAAACATGACTTTTAGTGATAGAATCAAGGAGCTCACTCTATTTAGCTTAATGAAGACAAAATGAAGGGATGACTTAGCCTGGCACTACTGCCATGAGGAACAAAACTTTGATAATAGGCTCTTCAATCTAGACAAAGGTATAACAAGATCCAATGGTTGGAAGTTGAAGCAAGACGAATTCAGAGAAGAAGTAAGGTGTGAATTTTTAAGTGAAGGTAATTAATCACTGGAACAACTTTCCCAAGGTTGTGGAGGATCACTGGCATTTTTAAAATCAAGATTGGATTTTTTTTCTAAAAGATATGTTCTAGTTCAAACATAAAATTAATTCAGGGAAATCCTATGACCTTTGTTATACAGGAGGTCAGGCTAGATGATCACAGTGGTCCCTTCTGGCCTTAGAGTCTATGAATAAGCTGTCGGAATTCACAGGAAGTCAGTGTAAAATAATGGAGCTGATTTATACATTGGTTGTATAATATTTGTAGTTACCCACTCAGATTTGAATGCCTTAGCTGGTTGCTTTAGGAGAAATCAGGAATTCCCTTGTAATGAGGCAGAGTGGCCTCCCACTGAGCCAGCGGGGAGGGACCACGCTTTGAACCCAGGTGGGTGGAGCCAGGCTGGAAGTCAGGAGGCAGAACAGGAAGTATAAAAGGCAGGTCCTGGAGCTCAGTTGTGCTACTGCCACTGGAGGAGATGGATGTTCCCTGCCTGCTCCCAAGCTGAGGACTGGCCTTAGCTGATGTAGCCACCCACAGACCCAGGCACTGAGGAATCACTGGGAATGCCAATGTCTTCTACCCTCAGTAAACTGAGGACACCCATGAAGCCAGGTGCACCCCAAGGGGAGGGGAGGAAGTGAACCAGGGGCAGGCAAACCCAGTCTGGCTGCGTTGCTGCCAGAGATCAGGTCAGACTGTTGCGGCTGGAATCCCCGCTGACCCAGTGGTGGAATACTCAACCACTGTTGGGGCCCTTGGTTGGGGCCTGGTGGAGTCAGATGGGCCCATGTCCCCCTACTCTCTGCCACTCCCCATCTTGGGGTGGCAGCCTCCCCTCTCTAGGCCAAGAGGCCTGTGTTTGTCGGCCATCTGCCGCAGCTAGGATGCCTGACCCATTTGCTGCTCTGTCCTGAATATAAGCCAGAGCCATAGACTATTTACTGCCCTGGCCTGACTGAGGGCCTGGGTTCATAGACTTTTGCTGCTTTTCCCGGATCATGGACCCAGAGCCCCTAATTGTTTGCTGCTCTGTCCTGATTACAGGCCAGAGCTCTAGGCTGTTTGCTGCCTCACCCTGACTGAGGGCCCAGGGGCAGAGACTCTCTTTTGCAGCTCTATCTTCATTGCAGTCCAGAGCCCCTAACTGTTTGCTGCCCTGCCCTGACTACAGGCAGGAGTCATAGACTGGTTGGTGCCTCGCCCTGCTTGAGGGCCTGGGGCCCAGAGACTCATTTGCGGCTCTGCCTGGATGGCAAAGCAGAGCCATAAACTGTTCAATCTCTGCTACTTCCCTGACTGTGGGTGACACCTACTGATGTAGAGAGGCAGAGTGGCCTCCCACTGACCCAGAGGGGGAAGGACCACTGCTAACCTGCTACATAATTGATACAGAATTATACAACTGGCAAGGTGCATTATGTTTGTATTCTCCCTCAGATGCCATAGCCAAGTCAATAGTGCACTGAAATAATTTCTGCCCATCACTTAAATGCTTTCTCAAATAAAAGCTTAACTATGTGCTTAAGTCCCCTTGACTTCAATGGGGTGGTAGAGAATTCTACAGGCTGAATATACTGACTTAGTGTAAATACAGACTTCATTGGGACTTACACCTGTGTTTGAGTGCTTTTTGAACAGGGAATGTGTTCTTGAATTGGGGCTTTAGTGTTGTGTTCACTACAAATTCCATCCATCTGCTATGCTACCTTGGAGACCGGTAGCAACCATGTGACAATTTTAAAAGTGAAAACTCAGTGAATATTTTTTTTACTGGTCTCTAGAATAATAAAGAGTAGGATGTGTAAAAAGACCAAGAATAAAAATAATGTGTTTATGGGTAATAATTTATAGGCATTGTCTGGTCATTTAATTGATAAGACTACTTGTGCCTTAGCTGTGACATGTGGGGACAATCCACCCTAGAAGAGGGCTCCTTTCTTTATTATGCTTATCAGGCAGCAGCTATAGAGTCTAAAGGTCTTAAACAGCACATTCAATTTATGCTGAGTCTTAAAGGAACTAGCCTATGTCATTGCATGCAAGCTAATTTTCATTCAGACTTTCAAGACTCTGTAAAGCCTCAATCCCCACGAGAATATACGGAACCCTGTGCATAGTAAGAATCTCAGTGACCATAGTGGGTCTCCATATGGGAGCAGAAGTCCATTCTAGGGTGTCTACTTGCAGGACTAGAGCACGTCTACACTGCACGTTGGAGCAAAGTCCATACAACATGCCCCTAGGGCAGTGGGACCCAATGGCCAGAGTCCATCTAATTCCACTGCTCTGGTGGGGTAATGCGGCCTTGCGGCCAGAGTCAATACAATGCACCCCTAGAGCAGCGCAGTCCAATGGCCCGAGTTCACCTAGTTCCCCTCCCCTAGTGGGATAATGCAGCCTAGTAGCCGAAGTCCAACCAACTCACTGTGTGGGGATACCCCCTTTCAAAGATGGGTGGCCAAGGTAGGGACCTGGTCACGCCCCCTGCCCCGAGTCCCAACCCATAGCCCTGTTGGTGGCGCGTTCTCCTCACCAGTGGTCCGGTGGGGATACTCCCAAAACACACTGCCCTGAACGGTCTTAGCACCATTCCCCTTTAAAGACTACCTGGGTCACTTCCTGTGACAATGCGGTTCTGGCGGAACTGAGAGTGCCAACTCAGGACAAATTGCTCAAATAGGGCAGATACAGCCCAAGGCTGGGGTTTTTTCCACCTCTAAGGCAAACCAAACCAGCCAGACTAGGAGGACTTCGGTCTCACCCCCTGGCTAATCGCAAGTCTCACAAGCAATCTCCTTAGACACTCCAGTTTCCCAGTATTACCACCAGTGCCACTCGTTATGGGGCCAAATGGTTATGAAAACCAATATCCCAGTAAAAGAAAAAGGTTCTCCTGATCCCAAAGGACCAAGCCTCAGACCCAGGTCAATATACAAATCAGATCTTACCCACAAATCACGCTGTTGCCAATCCTTTAGAATCTAAAATCTAAAGGTTTATTCATAAAAGGAAAAAGATAGAGATGAGAGTTAGAATTGGTTAAATGGAATCAATTACATACAATAATGGCAAAGTTCTTGGTTCAGGCTTGCAGCAGCGATGGAGTAAACTGCAGGTTCAAATCAAGTCTCTGGAATACATCCCCCTCTGGGATGGGTCCTCAGTCCTTTGTTCGAAGCTTCAGCTTGTAGCAAAGTTCCTCCAGAAGTATGAAGCAGGATTGAAGACAAGATGGAGATGAGGCATCAGCCTTATATAGTCTTTTCCAGGTCTAAGAACACCTCTTTGTTCTTACTGTGGAAAATTACAGCAAAATGGAGCCTGGAGTCACATGGGCCAGTCCCTGCATACTTTGCTGAGTTACAAGGCATATCTGCCTTCTCTCAATGGGTCAGCTGATGGTACTTAATGGGCCATCAAGCAGGCTAGGCAGAGCTAGCACCAGTTTGTCTGGGATGTCACCCAGCAGCATAGCATAAGTTTGAAACACAGACAGTATAGAGCCATTACCCACAACTTCAACTACAAAATCGATACACACATATAGACAGCATAATCATAACCCATAAACCATAACCTTGTCTTAGACACCCCATTTGACCCCCTTTATACAAGATTTGGTGCCACTACAGGACCTTGGTTGCAACACTGATCTATATGGTCCCAGATTATATCAATAACGTCACACTTCCTACCCCTTCCTCAGATTCAACCAGATCTGCGGCATCTTCTGCTTCCCCTCTGTAGCGCATCTGGGTGTGCCTGGCCTCTGCATCCTGGTGTGCGGGCCACTCTTCTGCTGGAGAGAGTGACAAGCCTCCTTCCCCTCCAGCATTCCGCTCTGACTTTCAGGTGGCACACGCCTGGCAGAGCCTCAGGCGCGGGGCTTCTTCTGTCAGGATGGAAGGATTAACCTCCACTGTACCAGTGCGGGGCTGATCCGCCCTGTCACTTTATATCAGGAAAGATATAAACCTTCATTTCATTTAATCTATGTCAAGCAATCATCTTTATGGTTGCTTAATATTAGCACAGTTTGTAGGGAATTGGCTCGCACAGACAGGAAAACCCTACAGCAACTTAAACTGTGCTTAGAGCCTGACCCTATTCTTGTCAAAGTTAATGGAAATATTGTCACTGACTTCAATGGGAACTGGGTTGGGCCCTTTGATCTTTACTAATTAACTAGCTAGGCAAATTGCTTAAGTATTTGTAAGTATATGAACACAAAGTGATTAAAAAAAAGCTCTTTTTAGTCTCTGTATTTAAGTCAGTTACCATACAAAATAGCATGGTGAATGGTTGCAGGTACCCATCCGTTCAGTCAGGCCCTCTTTTCCTTTGATGGAGGAGGGGGTCATGTTTCCTTCAGGTCTGGTCAAAGGTCATCTCATTTTATTTCCTTCTCAAGCCTGGTCAGGTTCAGCTATTGGAAAAATCTCACTTTAAATCTTCTTGAGGTTTTATATATAATCCTTTAAATTCAGGGATTACGTCCTGGACACTCTAACCAACTTGCTAGTGCTCTCTCACTACATCACTGAGTTAATGTTTCTTAGCTTTAACTGTCTAGTTCTGCTGAAAAAACCATGCAGTTTCTTACGTCTTAGTGTTTTATTTTTCACACACTTTCTTGTGTATTGTTTCTTACTTCATAAGCATTTACTAAATTCATTCTTTGGTGTTCTAACTTTGTTCCACTCTCACAGAAAAAATATATAGGACTGTAATCTGCAAACCTTACTTACATTAGTATCAAGGGGACTATTCCTGGAGTCAAATTCTACTCAACAAAGGTAATGGTGACCCATAAATATCATCTTTGTGTTAGCATCAAAACTTTTCCTAAAGCAAATACACCTGTGACTAAACAATAACATTTATTATGCTTCTATCAAATGTCCTCACTTTAACTATTAGAGTATTGGGCTTCTATTCTCAAACTTTTCATACTACTCCTACTAGGGAACAGATTACCTAATTCTTGCTGCCTATGTTATGAGTGGTATTTGTGTAAACAACGAGTAAAAATATGCAGTAATCAGGGAACTGATGATACTCCTTCTAGATCTCTAATTTAGAGATGGTCTCAAACTCAAAAATTCTGACATCGTATGCCAATTACAAATTATCTTTATTGTTGCGGAGTCCAAATTCATGGGTTTGGCTCTGCTCATGATAAAATTCACATCATCTGCAAAATCTAGAAGTAGATCTTGATTCAGATTATCAATACACAAATTTCAGGAGTATTTGAATTTAGAGGTCTGCTTTGGGCCCATCTCTATTGATAATTTATTTGATTTATCTAAATTATAAGAAGGTTATTTTCAAACAGTCAGTAAATAACATGGCATTCCTAAATTTAATATTTGTAATTGTCATTCCAGAGCATCTACAGTATGCACAATATGTTACAAACCTGAATAAACTCCACCTGCTGGACATTCATAGGGCTGCTGTACTGGACCCAAACACAGGGTCCCATGTGCTTTTGGTCCACTGACCCTGAGCAGAGTTCAGGCACAGTCTTTCTGGCTCTGGGGCTCTAGGCATACACTTCAGATTCAGACAGCATGTCTGAGAACTCGCAGTCCAACTGCCTAAGCCCTGAGTCCACTGCCAACTTTCTCATGCCTCTCCAGTAGCTCTTGAAAGCTTCCAGAGTTCTACTGAAGATATGGATGCTCTGTTTTCCCCTATGTGGGGACTGTGTGATAGTGAAAGCAAGTCATCCACGTTCTTCGCAATGGAATGTTTCCATACACACCTACTTTGCTCACAAACATCCCAAAAGATATAGAGATCATTTAAAAACAAACAAACAAACAAAAAAAAAACCTACCTGCAAATTACTGCCAAAGTTTCCTCACCACTCTAACAGCACTTTAAGCTTGGCCAGTATCTCTTCAGGGGATACAGAATTCCTTTTCTTCTACCTCCTTCCCAACCTTGTCTGCTTCCCCTTGCTGTAGCAAGTCTTTTTTATAAAGTTTCAGACCCCTTTGTCAGGTGACCATCCTGTTACTCCTCAGGTTAGTTGGTTACAGGCCCACTTGACAGAACTGGTTCTTCTGGGCACTATAAAGCTTATTGTCCCAGGGCATTTTCATTTGAAAGGAAGATTATTTAGGTTAACAACTCTTTCCTTTTTTCCCATTGTTAGTCCTTTGCTAGGTGCAAGAATATCTCCTGAAACCCTGGTGGTTTAGTCACAAGACAGAGGGTAAAAGGCAAAAGTGTAAGCAGAGTAGACTCTTTAATCAAAATGGCATTCACAAAACAAAAGTGAGTTTGTAGTTTGATATAGATATATACAATCATATACTAACCAATCACAACTTTCTCTTAAATTCATTTGACATTTCAGTAAATTAAATTTATTCCTTTTCAGTGCTGCTTCAAGATGTTTTTGTCCCACTTAGCAGCGTGTTAAAAACAGGAGTTCACATTATTTTATATAAGTGTGAGAAAGAGAGGCCTCAAAAATACATAACACCTGTTCTCCTTTTCCCTCTATGACCCATGTCAAACAAAGCTACATATTTAAAACTTTTCAAACAGTTACCAGCTGCTTAGCAAATATTTTTTCATCTTATCCTTAGAATGTCTCTCAAATAAATATTTGCAAATAAATATCATTAGAATTTCTCTCAAATAAATAATAATGGACAGAAGTTGAAATCACTTCTCAATCTTTGCTTGGTAAATGTATCACTATTGCCAGCTCCTAGTGCTCAAAACTTATAAGTAAGGCCACCAAAACCCTGGGATATGAGGGCTAGAAACTTATTCCTCCCTCTCCCACCTGGTAATAAAAGTTGAGATTCTCATGCAATAATATGACTCCAGGAGCTCAGGCTTTATGAACAACACCAAATAACATTAGATTTGAAATAAAATCATGAGAGCTGGCAACAGTGATTTTTTTTTTTAGACATTTCTGTAATACTCTGTAAACATGTCATTTAGACCTAAGTAGGTTCCAAGCATCTGCTAATCCATTTCCAAGTTTGAGGTATGTTGGGACCATTTCAAAAGAAGTTGAAGCACAGCTTGACAAAGCAGAGAGCACAAAGAGTAGGTTTCACAAAGGCCTGTTTCTTTTTACTTTGCATGTAGTAGCAGTACATGCTTTGATGGATGTTTCTTGTGGCAGTTATGTTATTGTGGAAGCTTGGTATGTATAGAATAATCAAATGAAAATCTGAGATGCTTTTCCAGGACAAGGGTGGTGGCTTGTGTTCTGTATATATGTGCATATGTGGAAGAATTGCAAAGAGAGTAGAGAAAAGAGAACCAATATTTTATTGGGGAGAGAGCAGATAACATTCAGCAGAAGGGCCTGGATTCTTGGAAGGCAAACAAATAGCTCCTACATGATTGTTTTTCAGATATAGCTGAGGCAGTAGCAGAACTGTTTAATAAGCATTTCTCCATTTAAATAATTCAGGAATTACAAATTACTTAGTGTTTGGCAAATGCTAATATCTATGGAAAGTTGCAGTGAGCAAGTGGTCATTTCAGGGCTTCTTAAAAGGTTTGTGAAATGCATTATTTGCACTTGGAGTGCAATGAGGCTTATAGATCACTTAAAACACAAATAGTAGTGTTCCTTTGTCCCCCACCCTATCAGATGCAGAGTTGCTTCATCTATATTGAAATTTGGCTTGGTACTTATTAATTCCTTACTTTGGCAAAATCTCTCCCCCTGAATGAGGATGGCTGGATTGGTCCTATTTTAATCCTTGATTCTGCAAGTTAATCATGTGTGTAATTTTAAGCACATAAGTAGTCCCTTTAATGTCAATGGAACTGGTACTGTAGTTAATTATGTATATGCTTAAGAACCTTGATAAACTTAGGCTTTAATTCCCAGAAATAATATTAAAAAGTGGATCCTTTGGTAGTAGGAAACAGGGAATGGTGAAGGAGGGCAGCCTCCAAGAGTGTATATAAGTATCACAAAGCTATATGAATTAGAGGGTGGACCAGATATATTATGTCTTCTTGTCTGTCCTTTGGCAGAGGTAGGATTGCCCTCTAACCTATAACCCCCAACTGCCTTGTTCAGTCTTGTTTTAAATGACTCGGATTTTGTGTGGTTTAAACCACTTTAAATTCTCTGGTCCGATTTTTTTTTCTTGAATTCTCCAGGTATCTTCATACGATCTGATACCTACAATATATAGTTGTCATAGCAAATCAAATAATAAACAGCCATCCTCATGTGGCAAGAGTTGATTGAGAAGCTGAGATATTTTATACATACACAAACACTTTTTCATGGTTTATAACAATATGGTCTACATGTGAGTTTATATCATTGTCTCATTTTACCATGTTATAATTATACGTGGGGTGTAAGTAGAAGTAGTATGCACTGCTTCATGAAGACTAAAAATGGAAGGTGGGAAAGCAAAATGCAATCAGGCAGGAAACATTAATTACAACAACTTACACACTCAAATAGTTCTCAAAATTTGTGAGACTTTTATTGCTTGCATGATGTGAATACTAAATAGAAAAGGCTGCAGCACTGGCATTTAACATCACTGCATTTCACGAAAGAAATACTGCATAAGAGAGCTCTTCTAATCAACTCATTTTCTATGGAGCTGGGTTGAATAGCTGCATAGTGCCTTTTTCTTTTCTTTCTTTTCTTTTTTTAACAGATGGCAAGAAAAAAGAAGCTATGAAAAATTCATGGAAAAAATATAGAAGCCCATACAGTCATGGACTGCAAGTTGGCATGTGGAAAATTGTCAAAGTTTTACATATATATAATTATGAATAATAATAATACCCTACACATCTATAACTTTCTTTGTTAAAATGAATTGTGACTTGTGTGGTACATACTGTATAATCTATATAGTACTTACAATAAATACTAAAGCACTAATTTTCCTCAGTCAACACATTCCTGTGTATCGGGATATTAAGGGTCACATTGTATCTGGTTTTGTGAATATGCAGGGGCAGGGTGGGACTGCAAGGAATCCACTCTCTCCCCCACACACTTTACAAGGCCTGCATAAAGACCAGCCACATTTGCATGGGAGTGCACATGTCCTACATGCGATGAAGAGGAGGTGCTGGTGCAATTCCTCAGCCTACACAGCAGGCCAGGCTCACTGTGGTAAGGGGCAAGCTGCACATCCTCAAGGATGGTGCTTCCTGAGCAACCACCATGTGCACAAGGGAGGTTAGGGAAGCATTGTGTCTTAGCCATCATCCCGCCTGGAGCTGCGCTTGGGGTGATGTAGCTCTATATTGCCCTCACAGGCCAGTGTTGCCAATTGTGATTGAACATATTCCTGGAGGTTTCATCTCATGACATAGTCTTTAATTTGAAGATTAATCTTTAGTTCCTGGACACTCGGCAACCCTAATGCATCCTATTGCTCTAACAGTGCTATTAACAATATTTATACCCTGTTAACATAGCCTTTTGAAATGTACTTAGCCCCTTTCTCAGAGTAATTTTTTATGGGTGAGTAAAATATTATTGTTTTGTCCATTATCATCAATCATCATGATAAAGATTAAGTCGATAGATTTTATGCTTGGGCTGGTAAATTCTCATGACAATTTTACAAGGCGGTTTTAGCTTAATAGTACTACTTTGTATTTGGGGAGTTCAAAGCACGCTAGAAATATGAATTATTTCCAATTCACAACGTTTGACAGATAAGTTTTATAATGCCCATGACAGTGTTGGAAACAATCCAGACTTCCTGACTCTTGGTTCTCTAATCTAAATATTAGATACCAGTGTTTATTATGTGTCCTTATAGTCTAACTGCTAACGTGCACAAGGCTGGCATGCTGAACTAGTAAGTATGAAAACTCCTTCAGTGGCATGGAATATTGCCTTAGTAGCAATAATGTGTTTTGTCAACCATGACTTTTCCCCCCTTTCCCATATATAAATATTGAGAAGATCATTAATCATCATCACTGAATCATTCACCTATGTCAATATTTATATATAAAATCATTACAGGTTTGTGTTGCTACTATTATTACTGTGTATTCTTTGACCACAAAGACTGAACATCTAACTGGGTCAGTTCTGACCTTTGAAGGTGAAATAATTTATTTATTTCAGTTAATATGTCATTCAAGCTCTCAGGAAAATAAATGTGGCAAATATTTAAATATTTTTATCATGAACGTCATTCACCCAGTTAAGTGTACAGTAAAGATGACTGTTGGACTTACCATTTTAATAATACAGTGGATAAGGGAAGCATGTAATAGTTTTGATCATTCTTTTTTTCTTAAAGTGTCTTACAAATTTTCAGTGCCTTAAGTGCAATTGTTTTCTGGAATGGGTGAAAGCAGTGAACTTGCTTAGCTTTTATTTATTTTTAAGGATAACATTTTAAAAAAGATCACTGTGCCAGCATTTCTTTTACTGGGGAAGCCACCCATATTCAGTTGAATAGTGGTAACACATTACACAGCAATCAGGGAAAATCTAAAGATTGTTAATGGCCCCTGAATAGAAAAGCTAAGTTTTTTTCAAAGATAGGAGCCTAAATCCATATTTAACCTCTTAAGTAAGTGGCCTAGTTTTTCTAAAGGGTTGAGCACCCAGCAGCTCCTATTGAAGTCAACAAAGGCAGGGTATTTCACACATGAGGGGACCTTAGATCTGAAGGAAACCAGCACTCACTGTTGTTGTAACACAGCATTGGGTGCTCTGGTGCATGCTCAAATTATTCATTGGCATCAGTGGACATAAGCTCTACAAAAAGATCCTCATTTGCCATCATGACATAGGAAGTGAAGTTCAGGGGGATATGGTAAAGGGCTGCTTGCAATGCAGAGGAAACCATGGGTATGTCTATACTGGCATTAGACACCCATGGCTGGCCCATGCCAACTGATTTGGGCTTGCAGGGCTTAGGCTAAGGAACGGTTTAATTGCAGTGCGGATATTTGTGCTTGGGCTGCAGCCTGAGCTCTGGGACCCTCCCGCTTCACACGATCCTAGGGCCCAAGTGCCAGCCCAAGTCTGAACATATATACCGCAAATAAACACCCCCTTAGCCCAAGGCCCGTGAGCCTGAGTCAGCTGTCACAGGCCAGCCATGGGTTTTTAATTACAGTGTAGACATATCCAAAGAGGAAAAACAGAGGAGAGGGGGAGGAAATTAAGAAACTTCTAGAGCTGCAACTGTCAGAAACGTGTTGGAAAGACATTTGAATATTTGTTTTTGCCTGATATGCCCAAATGTTATGTCCTGCAAGCAAAGCAGTGTAAAACAAAACTCTGTATCACTGAAGGGCTTTATCTTGGATTTACAATGAAAGAAATGCTCCAGTAGATCTAAATTTCCAATGCAATTAAATGTGTGTGTGTGTGCATTTCTAGCTTATTTGCTCTTGTAGAAATGGTAAAGTGGGCAAACATTTATTTTTGAAGAATTGTGTTACTGATAAAATATATAAATATATGTTCAATTTTTTTTAAAAAAAAAGTGGGTGCTGAAAGTCCAACAGTAACTAGGGAAGGTGTGGGGGGGTCAATGATGATGGGGACAGATCAGTTATATAGTCCAACCTGGATCACTTGGTATGGTGGGTTCATTTGAATAATATGCATTTTAATACATACAAATGTTAGATCTTACATCTAGGAACAAAGAATATAAGTCATACGTAGAAGCTGAGGGACAGTATCCTATGACTCTGTAAAGGAGTTAGTGGCTATGGTATAATCAATAAAGACCAATCCAAAGGGTCTTCTAGAGGGCCAGAAGATAACCATGCAATGCTGTGGCTAAGGGGTTAATGTGATTTTTTGACTGTATAAGCAGAGGGATAATGAATAAAGAGCAGGAGAGTGGAATTATCTCAGTATACTGTACTGCTGAGAGAGACTATTTTCAGACTAGTGTGACCAATTCTGGTATCCATACTTAATAAAGCATGTTGAAAAATTGGAAAGGAGCTATAAGAATTATCCAAAGTCTGGAAAACCTGCCTTACAATGAAAGACTTTGGAAGCTCAATCTATTTAATTTATTAAAATGAAGGTTAAAAGGTGACTTGGTCATGGTCTACATGTACCTATATAGGTAGAAGATTTTTGACAGGAGAGGGCTCTTTAAAGTCACAGACAAATTGCATAACAAAATACAACATCTGGAAGAGAAGTCAGACTAGAGATAAGATTTACATTTTTAATAGCGATGGTAATTAACCATAATAACAGTTTGTAACTGTGCCTTAGTGGGTCACAACTGAGGATGCCAAATTCAAGACAAACTGCTGAGAAATAGGGCAAACACAACCCAAAACTAGTGGTTATTCTTTTGTAAGATATATCAAACCAGACACACAAGTAAACTCGTGTTTCACCACACTGGCTAACCAGAAAACATAAAGGCAGTTTCCTCAGACATTCCAGTTCGTATATCACCACCAAAAACACTGGATTCAGAGATGAGTGGGTCTTTACAACTAGTCTCATCAAATAATAGGTTCTTCTGATCCCAAAAGACCAATCACACACCCAGGTGAATATATAAGTTAGATCTTACCCAAAAATCATGCTGGTGCCAATCCTTTAGTATCTAAAAGGTTTATTCATAGAAAGAGAGGTGAGAGTTAAAATTGGTCAAAGGAATCAATTACATACAGTAATAGAAAAGTTTTTGGTTCAGGCTTGTAGCAGTGATGGAATAAACTGCTGGCTTAAGTCAAGTCTCTGGAGTACGTCCACAGCTTGGATGGGTCATTCAGTCCTTTGTTCAGAGCTTCAGTTTATATCTAAGTTCCTCCAGAGGTATGAAGCAGGATTGAAGACGAAGTGGAGGTGTTTCCAGGGCCTTTTATAGCTTTTTGCCATGTGGAGGGCATCCCGTTGTTCTTACTGTGGAAAATTAAAGCAACAAGATGAGTTTGGCGTCACATGGGCAAGTCACATGTCCATGCCCAATTTCCCTCAGTCATTGCAGGAAGCCATTACTTACACTCCAGACAGCACGTTTACATGACAGTCCACTCAGTGTAGATGGGCATCTCCCATGGTCCATTGTCAACCAAGTCTTTCTTTATGAGCCATTTAATTTGAACAGTCCCTCCAAGGTGTGCTGGGCATTACCTTGTGGGCATTACCCTAGGAGCAAACATTTGAAATCCAAGCATAGAGCCAATACTTATAACTTCACATACAAAAATGATACATGCATACAGATAACATAATCATAACCAGCAAATCATAACCTTTTCGTAGACACCTCACTCAACAACCTTTGTATAATATTTGCTGCAAATATATAACCGTGGTTACAACTATAGTGGTCTATATGGTTATATTTTAATTAGATAGCCTTGCATAGTTTAACAATGTGGTAGATACTCACTTATTTGAAGTCTTTAAATCAGGGTTAAGTGTCTTGTGCTCTAACTCAGCAGAAGATATGGGTTTCATACAGGAATCACTTAGTGAAATTCCATGGCCTGTGTATGCAGGAAATCAAATGAGATGATTAAAATAGTCACTTATGGCTTTAAAATCTAGGAATATGAATTTAAATTTTGCTCCTTAAGTCTGTATGTAGGTACCTATATAAATGGCTTGATTTTCAGAAGTGAGAGGCACCAAAGTGTGGGGATCCACAAAATGTTTGAGAAATTCCACAGACCCAACTGAAATTAATTGGGAATGTGGGTTGTAGCAGGATCACACACATAAAGAAGAGATTTGTGAGAGTTTAGCACACCTGGGCTAAGACCATTGGAAAAAGCCTCAACACTTAAAAGGTGCAAAATCAGATCCCTACCCCATCCCTTATCCATGCCACCTTCCCCCTCCCTTCTTTGCTGTCTTAATGAGAGATGGGACAGGTGCTCTGATAACCCTTGATTGCTGGAGCCTGGGGCTGGGTTGTTCCTTCCTTTTTGATTTTCAGATGATGATACTTACCCAGTTTCCCTATTTGATACCTCTGGGGGTACTATCAGTAAAGACCAATCCAAGGGGTCTGCTAGAGGGCCAGGAATAGTCTTGAAATCCTGTAGTGCAGAAGAGGCTCAGAATGGTTGCTAGGAAGCCCTCAATATTTCTCTACTGACCACACCAGTCATTATGAGGTACTGCTTGCCCTTGCCCTTGCCTCAGTCAAGCCAGTGGCTATAGTAGAAAAGACAGTGTTTTGCTTTCCCTCCACAGTGATTGTTTTTGGCTCCTGCAGGCAGTCTTTGGATTGGACAGCCTTTCAGCTATTTGGTATGGAAGAGGGACAATCCAGTGCCTCTGAAGGCCTCAGTTAAAGTGATGGGGGCAGGAGTTCAGCCCATATTCCTTCCAACAACCACAGTAAGGAGACGGTGCCTGAGATAAGGAATGTGGGGGACAGATGGTGGGGTCTTTGGGAAGGGTGAATTGTGCATTAGTGGTTATATTTTTGGCAGTTCTTGCAAACCAGAAGCTTATATCCCTTTGTGCAGTTGTATTTTCAGTGTCATGTTTAAGTTAAGGGATGACATTTTAACTGAAAGCAGGGGCATATGAGAAAAACCTGGATGGATTCCCAAATATAATTGAGGAAGAGGGCACCATTTTATTCAAGATAAGTGTCCCATCTTTCCCTATAGTACATACAATGTCATATTTACTTGTCTGTTCATTTAAGGGCCGAAGAGCTTGGCAATACTTGTGAAAGGTAACAGAGTTCAGTAGATAGCTATAAGCACACAGTGCCCCAGCACAGTTAATTAGTGGGACTACATTCTCAGTGGACTCCCCAGGATTAGAGAGAGTGACTGCTGGCAAGGAAAGTCTCATTGCTGGGTAAACAGCTGATCTAATGAATCCAGAAAGGCTATCCCTAGCACAGCCTTTGGGGTGGCACAAGCTGATTGAATTGTGAATTAGGCTGGTATAAAATTGCAGCATAAACATGGGATAGTTACTATAAACAAATAATGTTTGTAGTACGATAAGAAAAATCACCAGGAACAATGCTGTGTGTTACCCACAGCGGATTAACCTATGAAGGCAGGGCATGAGGATATGCAGATTCCTTGAATTATATATATTTTAACAGCTTTCTAAAAATTCCCTATCATACTGAAATTAAGATGATCTTTCACAGAAATATTTTATAAATCTACTTAAGTTCAGTAACTTTGAAGATAATTAGCAATGATTTGCAGAAGGTCATCAGTGCTCCCAGCTGAATGGGGCAAGTACAGGATTTAGTGCACAGTCTGCGTGAGTGGGCTAGAGAGTTCTGCATGGACCGGGGAGGAGTCTTTCCCCTAGGCTGTGAAATAGCAGCAGAACTGGTCCTGTCACTACTGCAGCAACTCTTGCACCTGTGCTCCACTTCCAGCGGGAACAACACATTGTTCTACATAGCTGCTTGTGAATCCGTACTCTCCATTTTCATCCACTTACTGTTGCTTACCCCCAAATGTTCCAATGACCCTCAGTTAGGAGAGGTTTCAAATAAAAGGGATACATCTTCTTTACAAGTGTTTCTTCAACAGCAAGTACAAGAAATGGTCATATAATAAAAGACAAGTTAATCACATTTTGAGCTTTCCTATGTTAGATCTAATAGACAGATGTTGTTGTGGCTTTGCAATTACAGTCGAATATGAGAATTGGCAGTGGGAAAGATGAGTGAGAAAGAGCAGGGGCAAGGAGAGCTCTGCCTGATTCAAATGGACTGAAATCTCCCTTATATGTGTCCACAGAATCTCTATACTATTATTTTGGGAATTGAACAAAAGTAAAACCTCTTTAAAACAGGCTTTAAACCATAATGAGCAGATATTCACTGATAGAGATTCTGACCTTAACCATACATTTTTGGAATTTGCCTGAATCAGAACTGCATTATTTAGCCCCAGATGAACACATATCCAGTCTCTTGATTGCCTGTTCTCTTAGCCATCCATCAGCAAGGTATTATGGCCATTCATAAATTGGGAGGACCATTGCACTAACATATAGGTACCAGACAGCAGTGAGTTTTATATGGTCAATCTGCATTACAATATAATTATATTTTCTGAAGTCCCGTCTTTGTGTCAGCAGAGAAGCATTAACATGTCTTCTTATACTTCATCACATACATGGTGAGAGAGCGAAAGTGAGGATTATCACATACATTTGGCTTTAAAAAAGATATTCCAATAGAATGACTACTTGGGACAACTTAAAACTACTTAGCTTGTCAAAATATATGTAGCAGGACACAATATTGTTAATAGGCAAAAGTACTTAGGGGTATGTCTACACTGCTGTGACCACATCCTGAGTCAACATAGTTGAGTTAGCTCTGATTTGGTTAACTCAAATAACAATAGCAGTGACACCACCGCAGCATGAGTTAGCTGCTCATATACACACTCAGGATCCTGGACATGCTTATACAGCCTGTGCTGCAGTGGTTTCACTGTTATTGTTCTTGGAGCTAGCTAGATCAAAGCTAGCTTGGATACATCTACCCATGTTGCAGTCATACCTCTGATTGCAGTATAGGCATACCCTAAGTGAATTAATAGGACAGGGATTGGCAGCCTTTGGCATGTGGTCTGCCAGGGTAAGTAGTGTAGGACTAGGTTGGGATGGTCTGGAGGGAAGTGAGGCAGTGACAAGCTGCATTCAAAGGATCAGCCACTGGGTAGATTCAGACATTTAAGGCTAGAATGGATAGACAGGGAATTCAGATAGTATAAAATGAATTGTTTTGTTAGTTCTTAGTAAATGCTCATTAACTTCAATAGCTAACATTCTGAATAAAGAAAATCTTTCTTTAAGATTCATAGACTCAGATTTTAGGACCATTATGATCATCTAGTCTGACTCTTTCAATAACACAGGCCATAGAATGTCACCCAGTAATTCTGGCATCAAACCCATAACTCATGGTTGAACTGCAGCATATCTTTTAGAGAGACACCCAATCTTGATTTAATTACCTCAAATGATAAGCAAAAAGCTGCAATCATCATCAGCATTGAAATTGATGCTGTGTGCAAGATTCTCAGTCTCTTCTCTTGGTTGCCTTAAGGAAGCCGGAAAGCTGGTATATTCAGCTAACTGTCTCAGTGTGGGAATCCCTGGCTGATGGAGAGATGGCTGTTTTCTGTTGCCAGAGTGATGGCATGTTGAGGATATGTCTGGAGCACTGATGTGATCTGGTAACTGCCAGCTGCCAGAATGGCTCCTTGGGGACTATTGCAGCCACGTGTAATTTTGAGCATCCCTCGGGAACTTGTCCCTACACCTTTGCCCCCCATTCTCACTGCACCCAATGGAATCCTGGCATAGATATTCCAATAATGAAATATGTACAGAGCTGATTTTGCTCCCAGTTATTCCATACTGTAGTAAATGGAGTTACACCAGTAAAACTGGCATAACAGCAGAATCAGGCCCCACTTTAAGGTCCCAAACCAGCAAGGTGTTGAATGTCATCCAAGATGAATATATAGTGGAGATCAGATTGCCAGATCAGGCTCTAAAATAAGTTGGTTGAAGTTTGCAACTTTCCTTGAAGTTGAAGGGCAAAACTTAGCAATTAGTTTATTGAGAATAGACACTAAACTAAGTCATTTATTGTTTTCTTTGCCCCCCCCCTTCGTTGTTGTTTTCATCCTATTTAATCCTAATATAATGTACCTGTCACAGCGTTATCCATCAGATGCCAGCTCAGAACTTCACACAGCCATTCCTGAGCTTGCAGTGATATTTGACAAGTACATAAACCCCACAAACTACTGTAGAAAGAACTGCAATAAACTACAGTGCAGTATCTTGTCATCAATCCTGTTGCTCAGTGTTGCGATGCAGTACAAAGAAGTGCACTGAATATCAATCTTTAGAAGAAATTATTTTTCAAAGCACTTAACTAAGGGCATATTTTATACAGTGTCTGAGTTTAATGGAGTCCACCAGAGGTGTTTCTAGTGCTATTGATTTGCTGTCGAAGGTGTTCAGATAATTTGGTGGTAAGTGGCAGTTTAAAACTTCAAAATATATAGGGAGAAATTATAAAGTTAGATATATTATTTATGCCATTTTATTCTAATAAATCTATTTGCTGAATGTGAACCAAAAAAGACATATCAATGTCTTTTAATTAATCATGCTTAATATAATTGTCATAGCTGAAGGAAAACCACCTGTTCTAACACTTTTAATGTAAATTTTAAGAGTAAATTCAGTGCTTGTGAAAGGTGCCAGATGGACTTTGACAATATTTGTATTATACCAATATATTTTCTATATGAATTTTATAATTAACATTATTAAAAATTTCAATGTGCTAAATCAAAGTTAAATTAAGTGTTCTTTGAAAGCAAAGCAACACCTTTCAGATTAACTTTAAAAATATATTTTTTTAATCAGCTGTTTTAAAAGCTGGGCAGAAATGTGCCCCTGATATAGGGTCCTATAGTTTTCAACCATTTATTATGTCAAATCACCAACACCTTTATTACATTTGAACCATTCTGCACTAGTGCATCTGAAATCATAAAAGAGGAATTTCACTCCTTGTTTTTAAAATACTCCTGTCTACCTTATAGAACTTTTCTCTCTGTTATCTCTTGCCCAGTTTTAACTAGCTTCAGAATGCATTTTTGTCCATGGCACTATCAGGCCACTCAGTGCAGAACCTTTCTCTTCACCATTCCGGACTAGTTTTGGCTGAAATGTTTCAAACAAAACATTTTCCTGTCAAAAAAGTCAGAACATGGGGATTAATCCAAAGCAGAATTTTTCTCAGTGGAATTTTCCATTGGGAAAATTGAAACGAAACTATTTTTTTGGGGAGGTAGGGAGTTTTTTGGAGGGTTGGGGGTTAATCTCTGCATCACCTGAGCCTGAATTTTGATTTGGAAATGACATAACATTTTGTTTCAATAATGAAAATTGAAGTGGAACATTTAGATATTGAAAAAGTTTCATTTTGGGAGACAAAATGTCTCTCATGATGCATTCCGGACTCTCCCAGCAGTGGATAGACCACAGTGCCTAATGGGAATTGTAGTTTTAGATCCCTGATGCTCCCAGGCTGAACTACATTTCCTATGAGTCATTGTGATGGCTCTGTCACAGGCAGAGACCATGGGGCGTCATGGGAGACCTTCCATTTTGTGACAACAAACTGAAATGAAAAGGTTTGATTCAGAAATGTCAGAATGTTTCACTTCGGTTGAAAGGATTGAAACAAAATGTTTTGACATTTCCAAATCGAAGTTCGATATGAAAACAATTTCACAATATTAGAATTCGCAACAGGATGGAAATTGTTTTTTCAATTCATTCTATTGCTAACATCTGAAAATGCCTTCCGGTAACTCCATCTTCTAATCTCAAGTGAAAATTTGAGTTCTTCTCTACTTTTTGTTCTCTTCTCATGCATATAACTTTTATTTCTCTTTCTGTTTGATATTCTCTTTCTCTAGTTTTGGTCCTGATTTTGAAACCTAGCTTCCATTTTTGTGTTTTCCATTTTATACCCAGGGTAGATTACAGCTAAATTGGTACCGCTCCATTGACTGGAAGAACAGTTCCTTTAAGCCAGGAAATTGCATGAATGTACTGAAGATGCAAATTGTGGGCATGGTTCATTATGGGTGTAAAGTTTTACCCACAGAAACTGAGGACCTGTTTTAGATCCTGATGTTTACCATTATTTAATTCAGTAAAAGATCTTGGGAGGCAGTTACTGTGAAAGGAGCTACACAAAATAAAAATTGCATTGTATTCTTCAGCTGAAAATGAAAACCGCATACCAAACGAAGGAAATAAAATAGTGAACCAGCTCTTCCCTATAAACACATTGTATTCATCATAAAAGTATTAAATGGAATATTAAAAGAAACAAAGAGCTGTGCTTTTAAGCTGTCCACCTGTGCCAGAGACTCTACACTTTACTGGCCATTAGAAAAAATACCAAAAATCTTTCTAATATTTTCTAAATGAATTGAGAACTGCCTGCTCAGAAAATGTCGAAGGAATTGTTTAAAATCTTCTTTAAATGGCTTGATATTGACAAACCAGTCTGACTATTTCATCCCTATTTCTGCACAAATGTTAGTGATGCAACAGGAAACAGATCTTGGAAACATATTGACAGTAATATTTTGTTATTTATAAATCCAAATCCTGCCATCGATATGTATACTCAGCTCCTCTGAACTTCATCAGGAACCCTAAGAGATCGCCTGCACTTGAAAATCACATTGTATTAAAGCACAACCTTGAGGAGTCATGTTAACTAACAGAATGTTAAATACAACTTTGCAGTTAGTGTTGAGAGGGACTGTCGTGTCTAGCATCATGTTATCTGTTTATGAGAAAACCTACAGGAATTATTGGGTTACCCAGCGCCTGCTGACATTATGTTAAAATTTCTAACATAACCTAATTTTCTAGTGACGACAAGGGAGAATGCTCAGGTAGAATTCGGGCCTAATTATATTGCTAGGGCACTTTTCAATGTCAATAGTGACAGACATCATTACATAAATGACCTTCTTCTTATCTCCATTGAACCAACTCCAGAAATATCACTCAAGTTTTATGTAATTTATAAAGAGGGTCTTTTGTACACCACCTAAAAATAATAATAAAAAAAGAATCCATAGCAACATATTGAAATTGCAGGGATTTGTCCTAATGTCTTCCTTGCTTCAAGTTTTCTCTCTTCCTCGACTGTAATGCAGTGTGCTGTTAGTTGCCTGTAGAGGTGGCTGTATTTCAGTAAGGATTTATATATAGTTTGAAACTATTGGAGGATTTTTTTCAGACACTATTCAAATATAAAATATAGGTTTATCATCAAGCAGACCTGAGAACAAAAATTCAGCCCTGACTTAAATAAAGTCACTATTTACATGTAGTATCAACATTGTGCTAAATGCTGTCCTAATACAGAGGAAGTTGAAGTCCATGAAGTAGTAGGGGAGTTGGGTATTAAATACAACTAAAATAGTCAAAGTGGTCAATCTGGCTAAAAAAAAAACAAAAATCAAATTCAGGATTGACTTAAATGGGGTGATAAATTACATTCCTACATGAGCAATTGTAAGGATTAATATTGGTGAAATTTCTAGGCCTAGGGTGGAGGTATATAACAGGAAAGCAACCAGTAAGGGTACATGTGTGGCACCAGGAAGAGAGGGCTGCTTTATCTTAAGCCCTATTTCATCTTCCTGTTAAATGTTTTTCCTGCTGGACCCTTGCCTTTCTGCCCTCTCAGCATGCAAGTTATTGTACTTGAACAAATTACCACGTTCTTCTTTGAGTGGTTGCAGATGTGTAGTTCAGTCACGTGTATTGGAGCAAAGCGCACCGGCATCAGAGATTTTTCCTTTGGTAATATCTGTTTGTGATGCTCTGTACCTCAGGGGAACACCCTACACCTCCATATTCATCTTTGTAAAATGATTGTGTGGTATCCAATGCAAAGTTTGTCATGTCGGGTGTCTTTGGAAGGCTCATGATGCACTGAGCATTGTTGTTATAGTGATGTTATAGGTTATAATTTCATGTATCCTCATGGTTTAAAGCCAGCCCAGACAAAAATGCTCCAGAAGCAGAGAGGCAATTCATACCTCATCAGGATGGCACAAACCCAGCCTAGCCTCACAGGAACAAATGGTACCAGCCTAGGCAGCAACAAAAGAATCTGTTAGACTCTCAAGGGAGTCACCCCCCCTCTTCCTTTGGTCAGTTTGGAACTGCGATGAGGTAATGCTCACCTGACTCTGAAAGGTGGGGGCAAAGCCAAGAGGGAAGAAAACATGATAAAAGGGAGAGACTTTGCCATGCTCTTCCGCTCTCTTCCACCTACATTTACAGACATCACACCAAGCGACTGAAGGGCAGATCAAAGGGGAGAGCCTGGCTGAAGAGCAACCAGCCAGCCTGTGGTGAGAAGCATCTAAGTTTGTAAGGACATTGAAAGTGTTCAGATCAGCTTAGAACGTGTTTTGCTTTTATTTCATTTGACCAAATCTGACTTGTTATGCTTTGACTTATAATCACTTAAAATCTATCTTTATAGTTAATAAATGTGTTCATTTATTCTACCTGAAGCAGTGCGTTTGGTTTGAAGTGTGTCAGAGACTCCCCTGGGGATAACAAGCCTGGTACAGATCAATTTCTTTGTTAAATTGACAAACTCATATAAGCTTGCAGTGTCCAGCGGGCATAAGTGGACACCGCAAGACGGAGGTTCCTAGGGGTTGTGTCTGGAACCGGAGATATTGGCTAGTGTCATTCAGTTGCAAATAGCTGGGAACAGCTTATATGCCAGAGGCTGTGTGTGAACAGCCCAGGAGTGGGGGTCTCACAGCAGAGCAGGGTAAGGCTGGCTTCTAGAGTCGAGGATTGTAGTGGCCTAGCAGATCACTGGTCCAGATAAGACCAGAGGAGAATGTCACACTGTTGTAGCCCCTCTTGAAGCTGTATAAAGGCAGTGGTTCCCTGACCCCTCCTCAGTTCCTGCTTACTGCCTGCAGCCTTAGGCAGAGCTCTCCATGTGCAAGGCTTCCTCTCACCATTTTTTCCCCTCTGTGGGTCACATTTGTGACACCGAATTTTTCACTTTATAAATAACTTTTCATAGTTTTTTGTAGTTAGCTGGTTTTAATGTTTTGTTGTGCTGCAATGGGGTGTGGCTTCTCTCCCACCTTCTTCTCTGCAGAAATTGCATGGACTCCAGTGGGAACCCTTTTAAGTTCCCTCCACCATTTCCACAACAATCCCTGTGCAAAGTCTATTTACAGCACCATCATGCTTTTTGGATGTTTCCCCAGGGAGTGAGGAGAAAAGCAGCGTCCCTCCCTTGTGGACTCCATGTAACAGTGTTCAACTAGTCCTATTCCCCTCTTCCTCCATTTGTCACTTCCTTCCTGCCTCTTTATCAGCCTTGGGATGATGGGGTAATTGGCTTCTTATCCCGGCCAGCCTGATTGTCTAATTACCCCCATAATCCAGTTCTCAAGGGGAACTGATTAACATCTAATTAACAGGGCTCACCTGTTTGCCCCTTGCACTCTGTCACAAGTGTCCAGCACTGAGGGTCATGCAGCATTCTCCAGGCTTTGAACGTTATTCTTCATGTGGGAATAGTGACCCATACACTCACTGCTTGATCTATTTAGTAGAGGGTCTCATTAAAGAAAGGATATGGCATCTGGCTTCTTTTAAAAAGAGAATGCAAATCACACGAGACCTTTGGCTGAAGCAGCATTTGATTGATCAAGTTATGAAGCCTGCGTCAACACTGGGACCCTTCACAGCATCTGAGTTTAACTGCCCTTAGCTGCCTTCCATCTCTGCAATGATGGTGGAAAGATCCAAGACTCAGATTCTCCTTCAAAAAAGGAAAGGGGCTGTTCTCTGTCCCAGGAACAGCCTTGAGTGAGGACCACAAGATGGATTGGCAAAGGAGGGTTTATCATCTTCCTCCTCAAAAACAGCCTTGAAATGTCTGCAAGACCAGGGTACCCAGCAAAATCCAGACAATTGGCCTGCATCTGCCCTGTACCAGGGAGAGAGCTTTGTGGTATGATACCATTGACTCCAGATTCATTTGGGAGATGGCTGTCAACTCTCTTACCTATGGACACAGTTGCAGCACCACCACTTTCATTACCTTCCTCCATGCAGGCATATGTACAGCAAGAGACTTACTCTATTTATCTATGCCCCCCTCGCTACTACCTCAAGAGTCAGAAGGATTATCAATACTTCCTGCTATTCCAGGCCCTTCAATTTCTTCAGCATTGGGCTGAGATTGATGCCATCAAAGTGTTCTGTATTGGCAATGAAGCAGATGCCATCTTTGGTGCAGGTGACTGTGTGTTCAGTACCAGTGCACTCCCCCTCTGCAGCACTGTCTATATTTTTCACCTCAGCCCTGGGGAATCTCTATACCTAGGGTCCCCTCCAAGTCCACACTGATAAGAGGCAATTTCCTGGATTTTTTGGTAACATGTATGAAACCAACAGCACTCCAGTCCTTGGGACTGGCTTTTCCATTTTCTTGTTTGTCTATGGATAACTCAAGATATCCTGTGGCCCCCGCCTATGTGGGCTCCACCCATGCTCACAGACAATTGAGAGGTCTCCTTGGATTCCAACACAGAGTCTTCCAGCTCTTCTCCATCGCAATGGAAGAAAGCTTGCAGATCCTTCACGTGCTTTTCAGAGGGAAAACGTCAGTACTGAGAGTGTTCCTGCTCTTATAGTAAGGACAGATCATATTGGCTCCCATGTTCTGCTCTCCTGCACCATACCCCTTTTCTCAGTGGCTCTCCTGGGACCTGTGAAAAGTGCTTCCCACTCACACAGAGCTAGAACTCCATTGCAGTCTGGAAGCAGATCTCCCTATCCTCAGAGGGACCAAAATTTAGAACAGTCCATCTCAGAGGTGCAGGAAGATGTCCATCTCTCTTGAGCTATAACTCCTGGAGGAACCTTTGCCAGAGCAGCAACCTCTACCTTGTGAGATGACGTTGGCTATACCAACTTCCTCCCAACACTTTCAGGAAGATCCAGTAGTCCCAGATGATTTTAAATCTTACCAGGACCTGTTTCAAAGGATGTCTTCAGCTGTGGTATATAGGCTGAACTAGTCAGGAAAATACCCACAAGTTACTGGACATTCTACAGGAAACTACTCCAGGGATGGTTGCCCTCCATTAACGATGCCTAATTTCAACCTACAAAAGCTTTATGGTTAACCCCTGTGTCACTTACCCTGATGGCTCAACACACAGAGAAGTGTTATCAAGTACCTTCTCAGGGGGGTTAGTATTTTTATTCACCCCTCAAACTGTTTAGTAGTCACAGATGCCAATGAGAGATTCTGGTAGGTGAAATCCAAAACAAGCCCAAAGGAAAATGAAATGAAAAGGCTGGATTTTTTAGGAAAGGAAATTTATTTGACTGTCTTGCTCCAGATGTGGGTAGCGAATCAGCAAGTGCTCTTGGAAATATATGATTTTCTCAACTGGGAGGAAATAGCTAAGTTTTCTGACAAGCTTCTGGAGGATGCAAGAGATAAATTCAAGGCCTTCTTCAGAGTGGGCAGGCTGGTGGCAAAGATTTCGCTCCAGTTGGCACTTGATGTTGCAGATGCCTCTTCTAGGGCTATGGCCTCTGCAATTGTAGTAGTAAGGTCATTATAGCTGTGCAATTCTGGATAAGCACCAGGCATTCAACTGTCTATTGAGGATTTACATTTTGATGGACAATTCCTATTCTCTGATAATGTTGACAAAGTCTTACATTCTTTTAAAGTCTCCCATGTTACTCTATGTTCCCTGTGAATGTATATCACATACACTAAGAGGCACCAATACAAACCTATTCAACCTTATTATCAACAACACCAGAGGCTGCCTTTTTATCTCTCAAAGCACCAGGACATCTAACTCCAGTTTGAACCCATCATCTTGGCCTCAACCTACAACAGGGAAGCAATTGTTTTGATTTCTACTTTGAGGGCAACAACACAACCAGCAACAATGTTCTTAGTTCTTCCCCTCTATTTCGAGACAGGCTATCTCATTTCCTCAGAATTTGGCAGACAATAACCTTGGACAAGTGGGTCCTATGTACTGTGTGTCTGGGATATTCAATCCAGTTCTGCTCACTTTCCCCTCCACACCCTGTTTCCCCATCCATTTTCAGGGAGAAATCTCACAAAACTGTGCTTCTCAGGAACTCCAGTCACTGCTCACCCTGGGAGCTACAGAGAAAATTCCCCCATAGTTTCAGGGTCAGAGTTTTTACCTCCACTATTTTCTGATCCCCAAAGCCAAAGAGGGAGGGACTGAGACCCATACTCAACCTCCATGCTCTCTAGAAATTCATCAAGCAAATGAGATTCTGTATGGTTACCCTGACACATCCTCCTCTCCCTTGATCACAATTATTGGTTTGTTGCTCTGGACATGTATTTCCATGTGGTGGTTCTTCCCAGTCACAGAAAACTTTTCAGATTTATTGTAGGGGGCCATCATTATCAGTACTGTATATAGTACTCACCTTTGCTATCTTGCCTGCAGTAGAAGCATTCTTAAGGAAAAAGGAGATTCACATCTTCCCTTACCTTGGTAACTAGATGGTCTGAGGATCATCGAAGAGTCAGAATTGTTGCCATGTCAAAGCCATCATCCGCTACTTCTGTCATCTGGGACTCATTCTGAACAAAGAAATCCATGCTGATTCCTACTCAGAGGGGTCCTAGTCAATTCTACAAGTTCAACTATGTTTCTTCCTCAGCAGAGATTTCAAGCTATTCATAAACTAGATCTGTCTCTCAGGACTCCCACATGCATCATGTCTTGGACTTGTCTGAGGTTGCTTGGCCACATGGCCTCATGTACATATGTAACCAAGTATGCCAGACTACATCTCTTCACCCTTCAAACATGGAGGACGTTAGTCTATTGCCTCAGCAGACACCACTTAGTCAAGTTGGTCCAGCTTCCTACAGTGCTGCCAGCTGTGACAGTAATCAACACTTCTCTAATAGCATTGGATGTTCATGTGAAGGATTCTCTGGCTCAAGGTATCTGGTCAGAGCACAAGGCGAACCTTCAAATCAATGTCCTTGAGCTCTGGGCAATCCACAGAGCTTGCAAGGCTTTTCTCCCTTGAATCTAAGGACTGCTGGTACAAATTCTCAATACATCACAGTAGTGTTGTCAGTATCTGAAGAGGTAGGGGTTTGTGGGGGAGGGGGAAGGCTTGGTGTGTCAGCAGGAAGTTCTCACTCAATCATGAATGGTCTCTCAAGAGCAGTGCACTGAGATCCATCTTTTGGATTTGGAGCATTTCTTCCATCATCTGTTTGCAATGAAAGATAACAGGAAATGTCACCCATTTTGTTCTCAAGCATAGCCTAGATTCCTTTACCAATGCCTGCATGTTGAAATGGACACTGCGTCTAATGTATGCATTTCTTCTGTTCCTCTCCTTCTGCAAGTTATTCACAAGCTGAAGATAGACTGTGCCAGATTGATCCTTATAACTCTAGAATGGCCAAATAATGCACCTTTTCCCTCTGATCAAGGACTTGGGTCCTCCTTTGGATCTCAACACAGTTTTAACAGACCTTATGGATCCACCCTTTGACCTAATGATCACATGTGCTTGGTCTTATCTAAGATAGAAGATCACCTTCCTTATAGCCATAACTTAGGCCAGAAGGGACTCTAAGGTTCAAGTATTGAAGTTGAGCCTTACAGACAGTGTTTTGCAAGGACAAAGTAGCCCTATGGCCACACCCTAAGTTCTTAACTAAAGTTATACCAGCATTTCATTTAAATCAGATGATTTATCTTCTGATCTTCTTCCTGAAGCCACATTCTGGCAAAGGTAAGGAGTGCCTGCATACCTTAGTTCAGGGGTCAGCAATGTTCGGCACGCGGCTCGCCAGGGTAAGCACCCTAGTGGGCCAGGCCAGTTTATTTACCTGCTGACTCGGCAGGTTCAGCCGATCGCGGCCCCCACTCGCCGCGGTTCGCCGTCCCGGTCCAATGGGGGCAGCGGGAAGTGGCCCGGGCTGAGGGATGTGCTGGCCGCGGCTTCCCGCCACCCCCATTGGCCTGGGACGGCAAACCGCGGCCAGTGGGGGCCGCGATCGGCCGAATCTCCGCGTCAGCAGGTAAATAAACTGGCCCGGCCCACTAGGGTGCTTACCCTGGCGAGCCGCGTGCCGAACGTTGCCGACCCCTGCCTTAGATGTTAGGAGAGCACTGGATTTTTACCTTGACAGGTCAAAGCCCTTTAGACAGTCTCCTTGTCTCTTTTCCCATGTAGATCACATGAGAGATCAGGTGCTATTAGCACAGAAAATCTTTCTCTGGATCACTTCCTGCATCAATTCAACCTATAGTGTAACAAACACTCCTCCTTCACAGATATTCTTGGCTCATTCAATGAGGGCTCAAGCCAAACCAATGGCTTTCCTCAGGGATGTTCCCATATAGACGATTGCTGAACTGCTGCTTCATCTGCAATATATAGTTACTCAGCACTATGCAGTAACAATGACCTCTCGGTCTGATGCAACTTTGGCAAAGTTGTGCTGCAATAGTTGTTCAAGTAGACTCGGATCCCACTTCCAAACAGTACTGCTTGGGAGTCACCTGAATGGAATACATGCCTGCAAGCACTTGAAGAAGAAAAATGGTTACTTCCACGTTCTGTAGTTGTTGTTCTTTGAGATGTGAGGGCAGACAAGTATTCCACGACTCACCCTCCATCTCCTCTCCATTGGAGTCTTAAACCTGCTTTTCCAGTTTGGAGGAACTGAGGGGGGTCAGGATGGTGTTGCCCTTATATAGATTTGAGAAGGGCAACCAGGAGAAGCAGAATGTGTGCTCTTCCCCAACAAGGTACTGCTAAGGGGAAAATCTTTGACTCTGGGGTGCTTGGCACAAACTTACCTGAGTGGAATACACGTTTGAAACCAAATCTCAGAGAACAACAAGGTGAGTAGTGGGGGCAAAAAAAACTTAACTGGCTTCAAGACTGAGCATGATAAGTTTATGGAAGGGGTGGTATGATGAGACTGCTTAAAATGGTAGCTGATATGCGATTGCTAGTAGCAAATATGTCCAACAGCCAGAGGTGGAACACTGGATGGGAACTGTGTTACTACAGATAATTTTTTCCCAGGTGTCTGGCTGCTGGGTCTCCCCCACATGCTCAAGGTCAAACTGACCCACATACTTAGATCAAAAAGGAATTTTCCCTTGGGTCAGATTGGCAGAGACCCTGTGGGTGGAGGGGTTCCACCTTCCTCTACAGCATGGGGCACAGGTCACCGGCAAGTTAAACTATTGTAAATGGTGGATTCTCTGTAACTTGAAGTCTTTAAATCATGATTTGAGGACTTCAGTAACTCAGCCAGAGGTTATGGGTCTATTACAGGAGTGGGTGGGCAAGGTTCTGTGGCCTGCAATGTGCAGGAGGTCAGACAAGGTGATCATGATGGTCCATTGTAGCTTTAAAGTCTGTGAGTCTAAAAGTTACAGAACAGGTAAGCAACTGTTTTTTTTTATTTACATCACCCTGGCAGTTGATCCCTAAAGTACTTGTTCGGAAAAGGAAGCTTTATATTGTCCGATACAGTTGCAGACATCAGCAAATGACACAATATTCACAATTAAATTCACTAGAAGTAGCGGATCTAGACCTGTGCTTTCCCCTCCCCCCATCACATATGTTTGAGACAAAAAGCAACAGAAAAAGAGATGTGAACCTAGATACAAGAGACTATAGTGAAACATAGGTATGTGTTGGAAACCGTATGTGGGAAAGGGCTCAAAATGGACTTCATTGCTTGTATGATCTCAGTGGTAATGATAACACCACATGCTGAACAGAGAAAGAGAAGCTGACCTCACAATCACATTCCTGCTGCCTACTGAGCTCTGCTGTAGTGCCAACAGATTTGTTTTCACTTTGTTTGTGCTATTTCTCTCACTATGCAGTCTTGCTTCTTTACGCAGTAGGTTATCCCTCTGTCCTTTTTGGCAACAGTCTCCCTCTTCTTTCTGTCTTGCTCCATCTAGCCTCTAAAAGAAAGAGCATGTTCTTAACATTTTTGTCATGGGAGTGAGGATGACACAACCTTAGTCAGCAAAGAGTGGCACTGCGGCAATATCAGGTGCACGGGATGTGCTTTTCGGGATGTTTGTTCCAACTAGGTCAGATACCAGTAATTTGTTACAGTATGTGGATCCTGGCAGATTTCTTCTCCTGGACTACAAAGAATCACTCTTTTGTCAATATAAATACATCTTAATGCATTCACTTTCCCTGCAGGCTGTATTACACACTTGAGAGTTATTGCACAAAAATCTGCTACTCAGCACTTGAAGCTTCTACCTCTAGCTTTATCTCGTGTACACAAAAACAGCAGAAAAAATAATCTGGCATTGAATTTTGGTTTATTTTTCATCTTTTTCTTCAACGACATTCCACCGAGTTTAAGATGCGGATTATGCAGCCTAAATGAATTCAAAAAGCCAATTCAATATCATCCTTTATTAACTTTTTCACTTTGCTGGCAGAAATTGTTTCTGTCAATATTTTAATTTCAGTGGGGCTGAAAAGAGGAAAAATGATGGTTATTGGCAAACTGATAACTGCATCTGAGAGTTAGTCTATAAATATATGCAACTTATTATGCTATGCTATGTCGTTTCTTTTTCATAAAGTCCAAATACGACAGGAAGTGCTACGGTAAATATCTTGGATATAACTAATACTATTTCTATCTCTCTAAACTAACAGTATACAGGAACTTTAATGCAATTCATGAAAAAAAACATATCCACCCCCAGACTGGTTTGGGTATTGCTCCAGGGTTGAACACTCAGAGATAAGATACTCTTTCTAGTTGGGGGAGAGGGGGAAGGAAGTGAGGGAGCTGCAAATTTGTTTCTCTGTTACTTTATTAAATAATTATTTATTTCACTATTGAAAATAAGGTTCCTATCCTTCAAATACTGGCACACATGCTTAATTTAATACATGTAAGTAGTCGTCTTGACCTCCAGTGGGTCTAGTCATCTACAGAAAGCTAAGCACATGTGTAAGTGTTTGCAGGTTTGGGGCCTTTCCCAGGCTTCTTTAAAGGGGATTTTGCTCAGCCTCACCTGTGTCTAGTTATCCACCTCCGAGATGATGTGCTTGGGCCTGTGGTTAGGGTCAGGTTATCTGGCAAAGTGTTACAGGGGGTAGTGCTTCTTGTAAGAAGGGACCTCTTTACTCAGAAAGGTGAGATATTTGCAGGGGACTCAAAATTAGAAAGAACCAGAGGAGTAGGTAATTCTCCATACTTTCCTGATAGGAAATACCTACAAGGAAGGTTGGGGGATAATTCCTCCCTGATGAGGGAATTAAGCCTGAGGAAGAGAATTTCTAGAAGGAAGCAGCCTGCACAGGGTAGAGTGAAGGATTGTTGAAGGAAGTTGATGGTTGTACTAGTTTAGGGGTCTAGGCTGGTATTTAAGGTAAGAGTGGGAGGAAGTCCTCTTTCTATTGCCCCGTGGTAACCTAGCAAACAAACTGCTGTAATGGACTGCTGAGCCCAGGTGAGGGCTAAAGAGGAGCTAAGGCCCACTAAGGGCACACACTGAATTAGTGAAGACTAAGCATGTGATTGCTGGACACTTGTTTTGCTTTTGTGGGACTTTTTGATGGCCACTAATTGGTCAGAGTTTGGTGCATCCAAGAGTGGAGGAATTGAGGCAGTGGCAGAATCTGTCACCAGATGAGGTGAGAGCCTGTTATAGAGCTTTTACAACTAATCTTTGCTCTAACTTAAATATACAAAATATGCTTTGATCCTGCAAATGCTCATGAGTTTATCTTTCTTCAGTGGAGTATTCCCACTGGCTTTGTATGTAAATGTCAGTGGCTTCACTGGGACTACTCACAGGAATAAAGCTAAGCGTATTTGTAAGTATTTGCACACTCATGGCTTAAATTAATAAAATATATGGAGTGGGTAGTAGCTGCTCCACAGTTAGAGGCTGAAGCAATCCTCTTGCTGTAAATTCAACCTCACCCATAGCCTCAAAAAGGAACAAATCCCCTGAAACTTCACATAGCACATTGCATCCTAGCTCTGAATTTTTTCTGGGAACTTTGATGAAAATCAGAGAAGTTTTGATGTTAGTGTTCAAATATTTTCCCTGTCTTTGACTGTGTGTGTGTGAGACTTGTCATAAGTTCAGAAAGGCTCAGCCTCCAAATTTCAAATGTCTTGTTTTGTTGGCCTTGCTGAAAATGACTTCTCAGTGCTTAGTGGGAGGTAAGGCAGATAAGGATGAAAAAAGCAGAGCGCTTGTGATCATAACATAAGGCAGGCAGGGAAAGGAATAATTAGAGGTCCATTAAAAGAGAAATGCAAAGAAGAGGCCCACAAAGAGCTGTGGGAGGGCCCCTGATTGGGAAAGGAAGTGCTCACACTCCTCCTACCTCTGTGAAGGAACTGGATCATGAAATTCAGTCCCAGACCAGTAAAACAGGTAGAAGTTGAAAACGATATCGGTTACGTGGGAATATACTTTTTTTTTTTGGTAGGTTAAGGACTGTTTGATTTATTTTGCCCCGCCCCCATACACAAGGATGTAAATTATCATTTGCTTGTCCTTTTGGTGGTATGAGGCTTGGGCGTGTGTGTGTGTGTTGGGCGGGGGGAGACTACTTCTGCCTCTCTGTACATTGTACTGAACATGCCTCATCCTGGCCCAATTTCATAGGTTCCTTAAAGTGGCACGATGCAGTCTTTTTCTTATCTTTTTCCTCTTGTTTGTTGTCCCTTTGTTACCTGCAGTTGTAGTCCAGGTCACACTTGTGCAGAGCTGGTTGTATGTGTACAAAGAGCAATGAGTCAACTTATATTTAAATATAGACTGGTTGATAAGGGCACATGAGACTGTGGGAAAAGGCAGAGTGATGGGAGTCTGTCAGCACTTATGAATTGGGAGCATTTGCACTCTTGTCCCAATTTATATTCAAGGATCTTGGTGCACTTTACAGATACCAGTTAATTTAGCCTTCCAATACCCTTGAGAGGGATATTACCGTTTCCCTCTTACATATAATGAAACTGAGTGTCAGGGAATGAGTTACTTGCCCGTGTCACACAGGAGATTTGCAGAAGAGCTGGAAATAGAACCCAGGTATACTGGTTCCCAATCCTGTGACTTAATAGGAAGACTCTCTGACTCCAGGTCATTTATGACAATTGCCAAAATAACTATTTGGACGTTTGAGGTCACATATATGTTTATAAGCCAAGTGTTTTTGTTTTTTGTCAAAAAAGTCCTGGACTTTTCTGAGTCTTAGTCTCTCTGGATGCTTTTGAATTCCCTTTGGATGTGGTAGGGTGCCACTACACCTTTTTATTTTCTCAAGAATTCAAAATGACTTGGATTTCTAATTGACATTGTATTGCTATTCTAGTGATATGAGCCTTGTTGTACATCATCTATAATTGAATCAAGCATTACAGTAGATACAGGTATCTATCTTTCATTAAAGAGACTTATCTTTCAAGTATTCCTTTATAAGTTGTACATTTGTTCTGAAATAAGTCATTGATACTTAAGTATTGAGCTACATGACCAAAGAGGTTGGAAAACTTCAGAGACCCTTGATAGGGAAATGATGATTGCACACTTCGGAGAGAGGCTTGACTTAATTAGTTTCTTAGGATCCTCTGGAGAGCATCATGGCAGGGGCAGAAATCCTTTCATTGCCTGAGTTCAGAGATCTATGCAGTTTTTAATTTTTTCTCATTGTTTTGTGGCATACTTATGTGCAACAAGAGATGCCTAATCATAGGAATAACAGGTGCATTGCCTTTTATAAATTGTCTTCCAGTGTTCCAGATGTGATAACTGTCAAATAGTTATTTCAAAACTGGCCCCGGTTTAAACTTTTAAATGCATGAGATACAAAGAGAAGAACTACTCTGTATAAAATTCCTACACTTAGAGTAGGACAGAAGTGTGTACTGACATGAGAGTACTTGGGCGTGAATCTCTCTCCCCCTGCATTGTGTGTAGTTAGTTAAAATGGTTACAAAGTGGATATAAAATGCTAACAGATCTGAATGGTAGCATGTTGCATTCACTTTGCATTGGTGTAGCTAACTACTCAAGGTGCAGGGAATTGGAAATTTGGCCTTTTGTACATAATTAGTATACACCTAAAAACAATTAGGGAAGTTCTATGGCCTGGGTTATGCAAGAGATCTGACTAGATTATAAGAGTGGCCATTTCCAGTCTTAGAATATATAAATATTTCTTAGAAACAGCAAAGTATGAAACTTAGTTTACTTGAAGGAAAAACTGTATTTTTCTCTTTAAAATTCTGCACTTACAATAAGCCAAATAAGATACATTGTGTATTGTACACTGAGGGCTTGATGCTGTATATTTCCATGCCAAAGGCAATGGAAGTGGAAAGTCCTCAATACCTAGTGATGGGTCCACTGACCATCTCACAGGCTCCAGCCCTTTGTGACATATTTATAAACGGTGCCCATCACCTGATCACAGTACAGCTTGTGTTAAAGAATGAATACAAAAATGCAGGACTAAAGAGTTCTCTCTATATAAATCTGCATATCCTGATTCTATAATGTTCCTAAAACTCTTCTCACTTGCTCAGAAATGAACTTGGCCTGTTTCCCCTTAAGCTTCTGTCACTAAAGCCAGGTCTACCACAATCCCAACCCCCACCAATCCCTGAGCTGGAGCACCTCCTTTATATGCTGAACTATGGTGCAGCTGTTTTCACCCTGTGCCCTGCCACTGATATCAGTGGTCAGGCTGCATTCCTGCATCAGCAGGTGAGGCAGTTACTCTCATTGCCCTTCACCTAAACCCAAAACAATGTCACCTTCACATAGAATCCTTCCTTTTATCCATTTACTGGATCAGGTGAAAGCCAGTGTTACTCATGTCACGTGAAAGGTAAAGGAGAACCGAAAAGGATTTTTCCTCCCACTCCACTGCAGAACATGATAGATAGTGTTGGTTTCCCTTTTTGTATTCTATCAATTGCAATATTACCCGTACAAATCAGGCTATAAAATACACATGCCATTATCTTCAAAAAATATATAATCCCTTAAAATATAGTCAAAAGCAAAGCTCGCCAGGCAGGATAGTAAATCAGCAATGGTCCATGCTGAAAAGGTCACCACGAGTCCTGAAAATGTCCATCTATGTTCTTTTATGAGATTACTGAAATGGTAGACAAACTTCATTCCTGCCTGAATGCAGTATTTGAATCATCTCCATGATCATCTGGGTCAAGGAAAATCCTTGATTTGGACAGATAAACATGACAAACTGTTTAAAAAGACAAAGGACTAGCCTTGGAGGTATTCACATTTTGATCCTGATTTGCCATTACAATTAGTGTGTGATGTGTCCCCATATGAGGTGAGAGCAGTCAGAGCCCACATTATGCTTACAAGAGAGGAAAAACCAATTACCTCTGCTTCAAGGACACTAAGCAAAGCAGAAAGCAACTATGCAAAAATTGAAAGGGAGCATAACCATTATCTTCTGAGTGTGCAAGATTCATCAGTATTTATATGGATGAAGTTTCACACTTCTGACAGATAATCATCCTCTCACATCATATCTTTGGTCTTCACTTGGTTATTCCATTTCTAGCTTGCAATAGACTGCAAAGGAGGGTTCTGCTGTTATTTGCCCATACATGATATCAGGCACAGAAATTCTACATTAGATGACTCCACAAGATTACCTTTGCCATTCAAACACCCAGAAGCTTTTCTCTATTTTGAAGTAGAGAAAACATCTGACACATTTGCAAGTGGGGAAAAAAATGAACATTATGTTATTACATGAGAAGGGTAAAAGAAATTAGAGTTTGCACCCTAAGTGTCCAGATAAATAGTTACGTTTTGGCTGGATGTTAGTTATAAGGTTAGTTTTAATCTATCATATCCTTTAAGACAATGGGTGCTGAATCAGTCTTGCATTGGCTGTGGAGTGCTGCATGTTAGGGAAATATCTGGTCTTGGTATCTTGGTAGTTGCTGATAGTTAATCAAAGTGGCTAGAGATCTATGTGATTACATGGTCTCTCTGTATGTTGAATGAAATTTTCTGCCATTTTGCTGCTAGAAGAGGTGTGCAAAAAGTGAGAAGAGTCTCAATTTGTATCTCATGAAACCAAAACTTATGAAAATTAATGATGAAAGTTATATAAAATCAGTACTGGCCATCTGGTTACCAATGCTTTAGCAGAAACATTTGTTCTAATGACTAAACAACCTTCCTTCTGGAAAGGAAATTTATCTGTTCATAAACATCTAGTTGCTAATTTTGTAACTGTACACAGCACATACTGTTTCAAAGGAGTCTGTAATTGTGGGATGACTGTGTTGTATCTGCAAATTTAATGATCCCATCATTGATGCTATAGGAGGTACAAGAACAACAATTAGATCAATTGGAGACAGAAGTTTTAAAAACACAATAAGCAATCATAGCTGATGGATATGATACAAGGGCTAACTGGAATCATGCTGTAATTATATCAGGACCTACACACTGCATAAACAAAATGGTCTCACATGGAGGAGGTCTGGTGGCCAGCTTTTATCAGGAGCTACACCACCACCAGATGAATCAACTGAATGTTCCAGAGTTTGCTTCAACCGCTTGCTCTAGATCTCACCTTTGTGTTCCAGTCCAGAGTCATCTCCATTATTTATGTTTGATGAACCTGTATATATATTTGACTCTGCACTCATGTCTGTTTTTTGCATGCCTAATACCTTGAGGGGACGTTTAAATTAAATTAATTAATTAATGGAGACATCCCATCTCCTAGAACTGGAAAGGACCTTGAAAGGTCATCAAGTTCAGCCCCCTGCCTTCATTAGCAGGACCAAGTACTGATTTTGCCCCAGATCCCCAAGTGGCCCCCTCAAGGATTGAACTCACAACCCTGGGTTTAGCAGGCCAATGCTCAAACCACTGAGCTATCCCTCCCCCCAGCCTGACATACTATCTATACTGTTTCTGGGTGAACCTTTTTGAAGTTTCTCAGTGAGACCTCCTATATCTCCAGCTGCATTAAAATTATCATCAGAGCAGGGGAATGCTCAAGTATTTACAGAAAGGATCTGAGGGGGCCACATGCCAGGATGACTGTTACCTAGTATATGAAAACACAAGTGTCACATTTACACAGAGAGAAGAGCAGTTGCCTGGGCCAGCTAGAACCCAAAACATTTAGGACTTTAAATAAATTAATTTTAATTTTAAATGAAACTCTGTTTCATTTGCAATATCTCACAACCTAGGCATCACAAATTAAAATTAAGATTTTTTTTCCTTTTTGATGGCCTCTGGGACCATTCCTTTGCTCATGGAATGGCTGTGGAGGAAGAGAAGAGTGGGAAATCTGAAACTTCTTAGTAGTCCCTGTTTTCTCTTATTCCGCTGATACTACCAAGTTCTCTCCTCTTCCCTGTCCCCCTCTGCCCCCCCATTCAAAAAAAGAGAGATGTGCATATTTTCTTCTTCAACAGCAAGCTTCTCTTCAGTGTCTATTAGTATCACCAGCCCCAGGACCTCCATCACTTGAAGCTGGGTATAATAATTCCCTCTGCAAGTGGGTAATTATAGCGAGAAAAAAACATCAACAACCCAAGATTAGACTTGTATTCCATTCAAGCTTCCCTAACTTCAGAAGAATAGCTTTCAACATAAGCATGCTTACCATGTTTTAAGTACAATCAGAAGTATTTTTATTATGGTGATTCATTCCAGAATGTCATCAGCACCATCTAATGTAGCATATACTTATGATTCCTGCAAACATATGTTTAGAAAAGTAAGAGGATGTGCTTGCAGTGCAAGGTTTGTCAGGTTCTTGAATACAATAAAGTAGCTGTACATAAAGCAAAGATTTACACAATGGATATGTGCAGTACTGTATGTTACAGGAAATAAAATTGCAGTTATGTAGATAATTACAAAGCTCTTTAGAAAGTAAATACAAGTAAAGAGCTTAGGCACTTAATGTTTTCTAGGACAAACTCCAATTCCCCCTCAAAGATTGGAGGAGAAAAATCTCAAATGTAATGTAAAATGCAGTTTAACAAAGGGGGGAAACGTTTTGGTAAACAAAAACGCACTCAAGATTGAAATTCTTATTTACGTTGGTTGTAATGGATCAATCTATAATGGAAAACATCTACATGTAGCGTTGAGGATTGTAATAGTAAGGACATCGCTCCTTTAATTGCAGTGGCACTTTGGTGCCACTAAAATAGTGCAGGGATGTGAGTATTACATCCAATAATACTGTTTAGCTTTGCTAGATAAGCACAGTTGAGTAATCAGAGAATACCTACAAGTCTAATAATAGACCTGCAGGACTAAATGAAAATTTCATACATGAGATGTCTCCTATAATTTTCCACTGCCAAATGTACTCTTTTTAGTTATATTTGTGCACAGAGTAAAGCCATCCACTGCCTGTTATGCTTAAACCACTCTAACGCAATATTATTGAATGGGGATATGCGGGTGCTGATTTTTAGGGAGATTAATAATCATTCCACTTGCATTTGGAACTGATTTTTCTATTCACTCCTATGTACGGGTGTAGATTCTAGGTAGTTTTTTATGTGATTGCTACATTAGAGACTGTGTATAGTAACCCATGGCCACTGCCAGTGCAAAATTTAAGGAAAAAATGCCATATTTGTGGAAAGCTATATGCAATTTCCGCCCCCCCTTTTTTCTCCCAGGGTTATGTTTTTACATATTTCTAATACACTAGTCATCATACAGTGGTACATTTACAGTCTATTATTTTAAGGCGCCTTATTGCAATCTATCTTTGTAACAATTTCTAAAATACCCATGTCACCATGCCTGAGTGGGTCACAACTGAGAATACCAAATTCAGGACAAACTTCTGAGAAATAGGGCGGACAACCCGCAAAATTGGTGGTTATTCTTCCATAAGATACAGAAAACCAGCAACAAAAGTAAACGTCTGTCTCACCACACTGGCTAACAAGAAGTCAGAAAAGCAGTCTCCTTAGGTATTCCAGTCCTTGTATCACCACCAAAAACACTAGACTTAATGATGAATGGTTATTTAAAACCAATTTAATCAACCAAAGGGTTCTTCTGATCCCAAAGGACCAGCCACATACCCAGGTCAATATATAATTGAGATCTTACCCAATTCTCACACTGGTGCCCATCCTTTAGTATCTAATATCTAAAAGTTTACTTATAAGAAAGAAAGGTGAGAGTTAAAATTGGTTAAAGGAATCAAATACATACAATAATTGCAAAGTTCTTGGATCAGGTTTGAAGCAGTGATGAAATAAACTGCTGGCTTGTTAAGTCTCTAGTTGATTCCAAATGATTGGAAGGTCCTCAGTCCCTTGGTTAGAATGCTCCCATTAGTATAAATCCATAGTCCAGAGATCAGAGCAGGAAAGAGGAAAAATGGAGATGTTTCCAGGGTCTTTTATAGCTTCTGCCATGTGGAGGTAATTTCATTGTTCCAAGCAAATCCCTCAGCACAGTTTGTGGAAAAGTACAGGCACAAGATGGAGTGCAGTACCACATGATCTAGTCACGTGCCATTGCTTGCTTCGATGAGTCATAGCAAAGGCCGTTACCCATATTCTAGCTAGAACATCAACAGGTGGGATAAGCTTCCCATTGTGTTTGTTGATGGGCCATTAATCTGAATAGTCCATTCACAATGTGCTGGCTAGACTGGATGTAAAGTACCTTGTGGGTTTTACCCAGGAGAAAACACATTTGAAAAACAGGTACATAGTCAATATTCATAACTTCAGATATAAAAATGATAAATGCATATACATAGGATAATCATATTCAGCAAATCATTGACACCTTAATGACATACTTTGTACAGGATTTGTTGCAATTATACAACAGTGGTAGCAACAATGATCTACATGGTCATATTTTAATCATATAATGTCACAACTCATCACTGGCATCTTGGCATTAGCATCTGCGTGGTGTATTTTAGTAGATTTGGTCAAATACTGAGGCTTCACACCTTTGCAGTAAATTCAGTAACAGAAGTATTATTTATCAACAGTCTCCCAGTGTAGTAATGAGAGAGATTCATGCTATGTATATGCCCAGCTGCAGCATAGCGAACATGGACACTTCCTAAAGTGCACAGGGCTCTGAAGGGAGAACACCACTGGAGGAAGGGAAGATGGTAGTTTAATTTCTAGGCTCATTCAGTGATGGGCTTTGTTGGTGAGCCTGGAAAGAAGGTTGACTTATTATGATAGTATTCTGAGGCATCAATCTTGACAGGGGCCCCCAGTGTATTGGGAGTTGTATACTATAAATCAGGGGTTCCCAAACTTGGTTCGTGGCTTGTTCAGGGTAAGCCCCTGGCGAGCCACGAGATGCTTTGTTTACCTGAGCGTCCACAGGTGTGGCTGCTCGCAGCTCCCAGTGGCCGCGTTTTGCTGTTCCTGGCCAATGGGAGCTACAGGAAGCGGCATGGGCCAGGCCATCGCTTCCCGCAGCTCCCATTGGCCTGGAACGGCGAACCGCAGCCACTAGGAGCTGCAAGCAGCCGTACCTGCGGACACTCAGGTAAACAAAGCGTCTCACGACCTGCCAGAGGCTTACCCTGAACAAGCCACGAACCAAGTTTGGGAACCACTGG
>NC_048299.1:139277919-139302213 GCF_013100865.1 Trachemys scripta elegans
TGCGGGAAGCGGTGCAGGCTGGGCCACTGCTTCCCGCAGCTCCCATTACCCGGGAACGATGAACCGCAGCCACTGGGAGCTGCGAGCAGCTGTACCTGAGGATGCTCAGGTAAACAAAGTGTCTCACAGCCTCCCAGGGGCTTACCCTGAACAAGCCGCGAACCAAGTTTGGGAACCCCTGCTATAAATCAAGCTGTGCTCACTGCCCTGAAGAGCTTACAGTCTAAGATGTGATTCTGTCAGATATAGGCATGCATATTTGAAAACTAGGCTGAATGTTTGGCTCCAAAAATGTTATTTCGGAGTTCTGTAAGCCTGATCACATCTAAGCCATGACTGTGGAGGAGCTGTAGGGAGAGCTAGGGGACTCTTAGCATGTCAGAGAGTGCAACTTCTACCAGAGGAGGTAGGCCTATGCTCATCCTTCTTTCTAGCCGCCATAGTGACTGGACTCTCCTCATCACTGGCCAGTGGGGGCAATGGCACCAATTTAGCCCTTTGGTTTCAAGTATCTAATTGGCATTGAAGCTACTAAATGTAGATTGGTGGCTATTTTGTGTTTGTTTTGTTTGGAGCCTGAGTTTAAGTACACAAATGTAAACACTACATTTTTTGGTGGAAGCTCCTGTGGTTTGGAAATTCTTCCATTTGAAATGATGTTGTGTCCACCAACTATTTACCAGATAGTAATGACTCTTAAACCTTACTGACCTGGGGTTTGAACTATAGTATCTTAAAATGTGATTTCAGTGGCTTGCTCAGAGCTCTGTATAACTTTCCTCTCATCCCTTTTTTAGAGACACCGATAGAGTAATCTGCAGAATTTTTATAGGAATGTTAATATCTCTTCTTTCTGTGAGTCATGTTGATTGTGAGTGCTCTAATCATCTGCTCAGTGAGTCAGCTGTCCTTTTATTTAACCCCTCATAAGTTATTAACATTCAGATAGCTTTTCCTTCCCAGAGGTGCAGTGTAGAAAAAGCTTTATAGCAAATATTTTAAAAGCTATGATCTGTAGGAAAAAAAACTGTATCCCTAGCTCTGGCTAATGCAGTCCGAGGGTGGCTCACATTTTTTATCTTTGCTGATTTGACTAATGGGGGCAGGTGAGGATTTCCCTTGGCTGCACAGAGCAAGATATGATGGCTCAGTGCACTGCCTCCCAAACCACTTTCACTGTGTAGCATGTGTGCGTAGCTACAGTGTGCTGCACGTCAGTGACCCCAGCCACTGTAATGGCACCAAAAGCCAACAGGTCACTGGAAGCCTACAGAACTTAAAACAAACCTGAAATTGTTCCAAGACTCTTTCTCCTGCCCCACTGAAGTCAGTAGGAACTTTGTCATCAACTTCAGTGAGCTCAGACTCTGACCCTAAATTACACCAGATGCTAAGCTGCCCCAGTTTGAGGCCCAGGGATCAGAGGAACCCAAAGTTTAAAGCCATCTTTGCCCCACCCTCTCATGTTCTAGCACAGCTCAGGATTTTCCCATCATATTCAGTTGTTTTACATCAGGGGTAATTCTGGCCTAAAAGTTTAACATGAACAAGACATACTTAGTTCTTGGTAAGAAAGATGATCACAAATCTAAACTCCTTGTTTCTTCTGCCAAGGGACAATAAGGCAAAGTACAGGCAACCTGACACACTGCAGAACCAGATCCATACCAAAAAATATAAAATTACTGGACATTCTGATAGGGTTTGTAACAGAGGACTTGTTCGGATTTTTGGAAAAGTTTATCCCACGTGTTTTACATCTAGCTGTTTCTGTGAAGTGGGAGAGAACTTCAGTGATAAGTGAAGGATTCCTAACTATTATAGCAAAGGGACCATCTTTTAACTTAACATCTGCCTGGAAAATGAAAGCCTTCTTTTATTAAGGGAAAAAACTCACAATGTTCTCTCCTTTCAGTGTCACTGATGAAATGACAAAGCCAAGCATCATGCTCAAAAAACAAAATGAAAATACCTGAATAAAAAAGGAAAATAACATAAAGCTTAGCCTAATAGTCCTTAGCATTTAGGGTTTAGGTAAAAAGTCCTTACCTGGGAGGTTTAAAAAAAAAAAGGCTGAAAAGGGTATTATTGATTATGAAATCAGACTTGTGGAACAAATTTATTTTTAACCTCAGATGTAGGTGGCTTTCATCCCTCCATCTTGATGCTAGTTTCAAAATATATGTGCTCTGTGGCTCTTTGAAGCAGGATTGTCAGGAGAAGGGAAGCTGTTATTAGCTCTTGCTTCAAGAACAATGATGGGAACCAAGAGTAGCATCACTCTTCCCTGTCATTTGCCACCTAATTCATCCCTATGGTCTAGATAGCTCTATTCCAACAGCTTCTGAACACACTGGGTAGGTCTACACTTACTTCCTGGTTCGGCGGCAGGCAATCGATCTTCTGGGATTGATCCCGGAAGTGCTCGCCGTCAACGCCGGTACTCCAGCTCGGCGAGAGGAGTACGCGGCATCGACGGGGGAGCCTGCCTGCCGCATCTGGACCTGCGGTAAGTTCGGACTAAGGTACTTCGAATTCAGCTACATTATTAACGTAGCTGAATTTGCATACCTTAGTCCGAAGTGGGGGGTTAGTGTGGACCAGGCCACCATTTTCAATATGTTTCTCTTTGCACTAGTTAACTGGCAGATACAAGGTGTTGGTGAGCTATGAATCTTATGCTTGGAGGAAATTTCTGTTCCTGCATCTATGGACCTGGAAGTTACACTGCCAGTTGATGAAATGCAGTTTTCTGCACCAAGAGGTGAGGATTTTGGTGAGGAGCTGCCTCAGGAATACACTTTTGTGTGGGACAAAGCTCATCTATGCAGTAGCTCCCTCTCTGCCAACAGACAACATCCACTTAGGAATGGAGTACTGGGAAGGCTAGTGGTAGGGTTGTGGGTGGTCCATAGGATCTTCGATTTTTTTAAAGCCTCCTGTTCTTTCCTCCTACAGGACTACAGTAGTATTTGGCTGCAGGTGATTCCACACCTTTGAGTAGTGATAGAAAAAGGATTTCTCCACTTGCCCTTCTCCCCATTTGTCCAAATCAGCAATTTAAGCCGAGGGCAGAAGATCAGATTTCCCCCTTATTTCAGACCTAAATCTCATATGTCATAAAAAATTAAAATCCTTCCCTTCTATCCAGTGCAGATTCTAAACAGCCACCCAAATACAATTATTTCAACACATTTTGCAATCAAAAAGTAAATGTCTCAATGCTTTGAGGAGCCGATTAGGAGAATTATAAACTAAACGAGTATTGACTCCTCCTTTGCAGACCTAAAGGTTATATTTTTCCTGTATGCCATTTTCTATAAAAGTCAACGCTGTGTATAGGAAAGAGAAAATGAAGCAAACTCCTACCAAATCTTATCATAACAGATTGAGACTTACTTGCATTCTTCTCACTATAATTTTTGGGAGTCCTTCAAGGTAAAACTGTGAAAATGACCTTTACTTTTATGCTTTTTTTAAGTGCTTGCTTGGATCATCATTTTCTGCACTATTTATAATCCCCTTTTTATGGGAAAGCTGACCTTTATAAAATGTAGATATGGACAGAATGCAAATGTATGAGCAGATCTCTTCCACTTATTTTTTTTTAAAAAAGTAATAAACAGATAAAAAGGAGACCCAAGAAAAAAGGTCAAAACATATAATGTAGATCATGCTACCAGCAGTGATTCTGAGAAACAAACTGCTATTACTTTGTCACTCTTGTTGAATTCAAACATCAGAAGAAAGATATGTAGTACAAATGTAACCCTCATGGGGGCTGGAGAATTCTTAGCGGTCTACTGCATGTGTGAAAGCTCTGTGGAGAAATTGCTAATGTCCTCTTTACAAAGTCATTAAATAGAAAAATTCTCTGAAGTATATAAATATGACTATGGTTATGTTATATAGCTTAATGCCCTGAAATGGCCAATATAAACTGTAGATAATGCACATCTTCACATTAATGTGATACTATATGTATCACAAACATATGTCAGAAAAATACACTGCTTCTATGATCAGAAGCAGGTTTCGGGTGTGTCTTGACATTATTGTGACTCTCTTCATAGCCTCTGAAAGGATTGTTTTCTAACTTTGGTAACTGAAAACACAATGAAGTCTAAGAATATATGCTGCCTGTTATACATAACTATGATGTTGTTGGATTGCTTGTTTTGTTGCTTTTTTTAATATGAAAAGAAAAAATATTAAATTATTTAAAACCCCAGTATCAGTTCTTTTGGATTTTGATTGAATAATTACTTTTATTCTGTCTCTAAGCGTTCATTTGACGCTTCAAAAGGAAATTTTGTTCAGGACAGAAACATCCATAAAACAGTAAGTAGAATGCCACATTGTCTTATCAGAACTCATTGTGCATGTATTTTTTTTCCTACTGTGCCATATTTGTGCCTATTTTGCAAAAAAAGACTGGTCCCTGTGCTAATTTACTTACAACCTCAGGTCTAAATTTATCCGTGTGAATAATCCTATTGGGTATTTGCAAGATTGGGGCCCAAGTCTTATATTGCACAGCAAGGTATGGTAAGGATGAGGTTTACAATATTAAAAGAACATGTATGCTTCTGCTAAGACTACCAAGACTAGAGGGATGGTGGAATATTAACATGGGCGGGGAAAGGGAGGGAAGGATGGATTTGCAAGGCAGATAAGAAATTTAATTTTTTGCAACCATCAGTCAAATGTTGGCCTCACATCCAGAAAGAGATGTCAGAGAAACTGCTGCAGATGGTTTGTCTATTTTCCCAGGCATATGTTTTAATGGATGGCGGTTGTTTGCTCATTGGGAAAAGACTGTAGTTGCTTAGATTTCTGGCAGAGCTTCATGTCTTCCAGTTGGACTCCTGCAGATATAGAGCAGGGGCTTCAGAAAACTGAGAGTAGGAGATCATAGCAGAGATGGCATAGCCCTTCACTATTCCAGTGTAGATACATTAAGTACCCCTGCAGTTTACTGTGTCTGAACTAAACATCTGAAGTTCTTTATTTGGTGTGAACTTTAAAACTTCTATGGCTATTTTGTTGTTTGTTCAAACAGGAGTTTGCTCTGCTATCCTCCAAAAATTCCCCTGCTGTGTTCTGCTGAGCACTAGCTGTTTGTCTGGTGCCCTCCGTGCCATTTATAGCTGTATTTCAGTAATGCTGTGTATATCTCTTCTGTAGTTTTTCAAGTGTTTAGTAATTAAATGCAAATTAAAATGTTATAGTATTAATGGACTATGAGAATTAAGATATTCTTATTGTACCAATCTCCTTAACTGATAGGGAAAAAGATGAGTAATATAAACTAAATATTGTATTCAAGGCAATATGAAGTTTTTCATTTTAAAACACATTACAAGGTAGTTCCTTTATTTGCTCTTCCCATTTTTATATTTTCTGTGCTTTTCAATAATAGCTAGGTCTTGTATAGTGCTTTTATTCAGAAAATGTCAGGATCATTTTTCTCATTTTAGAGATGGGGAAATTGAGGCACAGAAATGTGAGGTAACCTTCCCAAGGTCACATAGTGAGCCAATGGCAGAACTAGGACTAGAACCGAGGCCTTGGATTCAGTCCAGTTTTCTGGCCACTAGGTAAAATTTCCTCCCAGTGACGGTAATAGCAGTAATGATGACTGAGTGAGTCATTTCCTTTTATTTAAGCCCCTTGTTCTGTATTGAACTATATACAGGTAGACCCTTCTGGGTTGGCAGAGACCAATGACTTCAATCAGACATCACAGTGCAGGATCAGGGTTCTTAAATAGTAGATAGCTTTTATTGAATCTTCATCCTTTGAGGCAATCTTTAACTATCTAGAAATGATCTTCCTATCAGTCATTATTGGCTAACTGCATTGAAATGCACATACAACTGACTCAGATATGGTTTCATAAACCTTTACCAAGTCCCAATACGGTTGGTGCTTTTTGAAAACTAATACATTTAACTATTTGCAAGGCAGGTATTATGTTTTGATAAGAAGTCAATAAACTGACAAGCTGTTTGGAGTGGCTCAGGAGTGGGAGTGTCAACCTCAGATAGACTGTTAAGAAGCAGGGCAAAAACTGGTTGTTAATTCTATACTTTACAGTTCACTAACCAAGTATTAAGTGTAAACTCCTCAGGCACAATACAGCCTTAAAATGCAGACACAGACAGTCCCCTTTGGGTTCTCCTGTCTATCTTGCCACCTAGGCAAGCTTGCCTCTGTGATAGATGGTCCCTTACACCAAAAATCACATCCATATTCAGGTTACTCCCAGTCCGAAAAGACCAGTTGCTTACCCCAGGTCAATTTCACCTCAGATCTCACACTAAAGACAATGCTTGTAGCCAATCCTATAATAAATTAAAGATGTGTTTATTAAGAGAAAGAAATATGTTATTTTAAACTTAAAGCAGATAAACATAAACACACTTGAGTTACAGTCTTAGGTTCCAAAATGTAATAGATTCACAAACTGTGATATGCAAGCTTTCTATGGCTAACCCAGGCTAAGCGGCTGGGGATCCCTTGCTTATGCTTAGAAATCTTGCCCTCTCCAAGACAAAGCAGTGTAAAAGTGCAGTTTCTTCCTTCAATTATTTTTTTTTTAAATTCCCTTCCCCCAGAGCTCAAGCTGATGGGATGAATGTTTGTGCATGCCTCTTTTTCATGGGTGTGTGCAGGGGCAACCAACCAAGCCTTTTGTCATCTGATGTCCCACAATGGTTTGTTTGGTGTCTATAGGCCTTCTTTCGCTGGGCAGGAGATAACACCTTCCCTTCTAAGTGTGGGGTTCCCAGTTTCAGAGCAGACACTTAAATTTTACCCTATACTATGGAATTAATGTTTGCAGCAATTTACAAGCATTTCATAAAGTCTAAACACATTTTTATAAATCAATATCTGTTTTACCAATACTAACACACAGGTGAGCCAGACTGGTTTCCAGCTATGCTTTTGTCAGAGTTCAGTTGAGGCCTAGGAGCCTTGGCATGAGCTGGCACCTGGTCTGCAGCTTCACACTGATCTACAATTTTCAAATACAAATAATAATGAGCTCATTTGGCTCTTGATTCTGCCCCCATTTGAAATCTATAGCAAAACTCCCAATGACTTAATTGGTGCAAGAGAGGGCCCTTCATAGTTACTCTATTTCCCAATGGCTACTGTACCTTAGCATCATAAAACTATAGCTCAGCTTGTGGGCCTATCATCAGGAAATAGTTTTGTAAAATCTATTTTAAAATGTGGTTTTAAGTGCTGAATTACTGTATTAACACATATAGCATTTATATAACATTTTCATAATGTACAAACATTGACTAGTCAACCCAAACAACACCTTAGTGAGGTATATGGTTACATATTATACCCATTTTACAGAAGGGAAAATAGAGCCGGGAGGTTAAGTGAATACCAAGGCCACACAATGAATAACTGGCAGAGCGCCCATTGGAATCCCTGGCCCACTAATTCCAAATCCTGCATTCACTCCTTCAATTTTCAGTGCCTTTCAAGGACATGGGTCCCTGACTAAACTTTTGAACTTTGCTTTTTCACACTGCCCATAGTAGTTAAAAACCAAAACCATAAAAAAAACCCACATGTGAAACAGTCAATTGGGCTTTCTAAATCTGTTGAAGGCTCTGATATCTAAGGGATTGTCAACATTGATTCATTGCAGTCTGAATGGTGGTTTCAATTAAATGACTTCTTGAGGAAAATGCAACCCTTTTCATTCCCCCTAGACCTATATCTTTTTTAAGAGGAGAGAAAAAAGCATTAAAGTTATCATTCTTTGAAGACTGTAGTCCAGTTACACTTTTTCAAAAAGTTAATACTATTCCCCCTCCCCTTCTCCCTTCCAGTAAATGCAGAAGGGCACTGGTTCTCAAACACTGGTGCTCTGTGGATCGCTAGCTGTCTACACAGCCTGCAGAACTGAATATTTTTTGGGAGCTAAATATTTGGGTTTAGGGTTGAGGGAGTGGGTTAACAGAATGAAATAATTTGGTGACCACAGTAGAAGATGTACATAGATGACTGTAGCAAAATAATTTTTATCTGGTTTTGTACCTGAAACAGGGCATACTAGGCAAAATAACCAAATCTTTATAGGTTTCAGAGTAGCAGCAATGTTAGTCTGTATCTGCAAAAAGAACAGGAGTACTTGTGACACCTTAGAGATTAACAAATTTATTTGAGCATAAGCTTTCATGAGCTACAGCCCACTTCATCAGATGCATAGAATGGAACATATAGTGAGGAGATATATATACACATACAGAGAACATGAAAAGATGGGAGTTGCCCTACCAACTCTAAGAGGATAATTAAGAGAAAAAACTTTTGTAGTGATAATCAAGATAGCCCATTTCAGACAGTTTAACAAGAAGGTGTAAGGATGGCTGAGCCATTACACACATTGAATCTATTTCCCCATGTTAAGTATCCTTAAGTTTTTTTCTCTTAACTAATTAGCCTCTCAGAGTTGATAGGGCAACTCCCACCTTTTCATGTTCTCTGTATGTGTATATATATCTCCTCACTATATGTTCCATTCTATGCATCTGATGAAGTGGGCTGTAGCCCACGAAAGCTTATGCTCAAATAAATTTGTTAGTCTCTAAGGTGCCACAAGTACTCCTGTTCTTTTTGCAAATCTTTATAAAAGTTCATTGTATACTTTTGCTATGTACAGAAGTCAAAGAGCTCCCAAACCTAGTGTTGAAGTCCAAACAACAACAATACACCTCTTTTTGACATTTTTTTAATAGAAAATTGTCCTGTAGAGAGGAAGTGGGGAGGTGTTTTTTATTTCATCCTGCCCCAAAAGACAGCAAAACATACCAATAAATCTCACTGGTTGTATAAAACTCACTACAAATGTGCCTAGACCTGAAGAACTCTTTGTAATTCAAAAGCTTGTCTCTTTCCTCAACAGAAGTTGGTACAATAAAAGATATTACCTCATCCACCTTGTGTCTCTACAAATGTGTCAGTCAATAATACTTTAAAAGTAAAGGGCTACAGAAAAAGTATTTGCTTGTTCCCATCTTCTAAGGGAGACTGTAAGAACAACCAGTGGTCACGTGTAACTAATTACTGGTGGTGCTGAGGAAACAGAAGGTTACATCAAAAGCCTATTGCTTACCCAGGACTATATGGTCAAGTGGATACTAAAAAACTGTATAAAAGACCTTTGAGTCCCAATCCTTTTTATCTCAGATCTGCCTGAGGCTTCATGCAGGGGAAGCCTACGCCACAAGGACTGAGATCCTAGTTCTGACTGGATCACCCTGAAGATAAACATTGGACTATAACCTATGGACTAAATTCTAAAAGAACTCTTTGCAACTACAAAGCTCACCATCTCTGCTATGAATCTGAATCTCAAGATTGACTCGTGTCTGTATGTATACTGATCTTTTAGCCACACTCTCTCTTTTTGTTTTAAATAAATTTAATAGGCAGCAGGTTTAAAACAAATAAAAGGAAGTTCTTCTTCATGCAGCGCACAGTCAACTTGTGGAACTCCTTACCTGAGAAGGTTGTGAAGGCTAGGATTATAACAGAGTTTAAAAGAGAATTGGATAAATTCATGGTGGTTAAGTCCATTAATGGCTATTAGCCAGGATGGGTAAGGAATGGTGTCCCTAGCCTTTGTCTGTCAGAAGTGGAGATGGATAGCAGAAGAGAGATCACTTGATCATTGCCTGTTAGGTTCACTCCCTCTGGGGCACCTGGCATTGGCCACTGTTGGTAGACAGGATACTGGGCTAGATGGACCTTTGGTCTGACCCGGTACAGCCTTTCTTATGTTCTTATGTTATGTAAATTTTAGTTTAATTAATAAGAATCGACTGTAAGCGTGGTAAGTTCTGGAATATTCATTAACCTAGGAGGTAATGCGTCTGATCCTTTGAGATTGGTAGAACACTTTCTTTTATATGGTGAATAAGATTTTCATGAATCCTCATCATATCTGACTTGGATAACTAGGTGGAGGCCTAAGGCTGGATCACTTTAAGGGAACTGTGTTTTGGACTGCTGAGTAACCAGTAAGGTATAATAGAAACCGTTTAGTGCTGGCTTGGTAAATCTAAGTATTGGAATATCCACCAGCTTTGGGGACTGTCTGCCCATTCTTTCAAGTATCAGAGGGGTAGCCGTGTTAGTCTGAATCTGTAAAAAGTCACAGAGGGTCCTGTGGCACCTTTAAGACTAACAGAAGTATTGGGAGCATAAGCTTTCGTGGGTAAGAATCTCACTTCTTCAGATGCAAGTGAGGTTCTTACCCACGAAAGCTTATGCTCCCAATACTTCTGTTAGTCTTAAAGGTGCCACAGGACCCTCTGTGACTTTTTGCCCATTCTTTGTAGTTCACCCTAATTGAGTGACCTCAGCTGGCTCCCCCGGGACCCCGATCACAATCATGTAATGCCAAGGCTGCTGTTAGGTGCTTTTTACTAGGGTTGTGCAGGGCCGCCCAGAGTGGGGGGGCAAGTGGGGCAATTTGCCCCGGGCCCCACAGGGGCCCCCACGAGAATATAGTATTCTATAGTATTGCAACTTTTTTTATGGAAGGGGCCCCCAAAATTGCTTTGCCCCAGGCCCTCTGAATCCTCTGGGCGGCCCTGCAGATGGCTCACACGAGACCCTCCATGACACTTTTGGCCTTACTTTTCATCACAGAACTGTACATTAACATCCATAACTCCTGCACAAAAAAGAAGTTCTCCACATTCTCAGCTAGGCCAGTGTGGAAAGTGGTAGGGGAGGGGCTATGGGATTAATGATTGTTTAGCTGCAGTAGTTTACACATTTGTGCAAATGAAGTAGGAGAGTTTTGTGTACTATTCTCACCCACAGTCTGGAGCAGCAGCAATGGGCAGGCAGTGCTGTAGCCCTACTTTCTGGCACTGAATTTGGAGGAGATGCGGGTTTCCTCCATTTACTCTGCAGTATATGAACAAGAATGACATTTGCAATTATACCAGCTCCTGTAGATTATTCAAGCTTTATGTGAGCTTTCAGCATGTAGGCAATTCTTCCAATTGAATCACTGTTTTCTGAACCCCGGGAAATTCTTTGTTTCCTCTCTCTAGTCCAGACATCTTTTTTCTTGTCCTTTCACTGTGACAATTGCCCATGTCTGGATGGTAGTATTAGGATTCCCCCCATGATATTGGTAGGAATGATCAATACACATTAAAGAACCACCATTTCTGGCATCTTTATACCTTTTTAAAATTCCTCAGTTTATCTCAGAGCAGACTTAACTTGAGCAATTAAGATTTTCTCATACCTTCAATGATCACATCAACATATAAGGCCTTTTTGTACATCCAAAGGTCTAATACTGTGGCTGAATTTTATAAGGTGTTTTATAATTTTATTACCATTATTTATAGTTCTGCAAGCTAAAATATAGACAATCAAATCTCATGCCTCAGGGTACACACTGAGCACTGGCATGGGACAAGGTAGACGAGGGGTGGGCAAACTATGGCCCGGGGGCCGCATCCGGCCCTTCAGATGTTTTAATCCAGCCCTTGAGCTCCAGCCAGGGAGCGGGGTCCGGGGCTTGCCCCACTCTGTGTGTGCCATGGCTCCGCACAGTTCCCGGAAACAGAGGCATGTCCCCACTCCAGCTCTTACACCCAGGGGCAGCCAGGGGGCTCTGCATGCTTCCCCTGCCCCAGGTGCTGCCCCCGCAGCTCCCATTGGCTGGGTACCGAGGCCAATGGGAGCTGCAGGGATGGTGCCTGCGGATGGGGCAGTGCACAGAGCCACTTGGTCGCGCCTCCGCTTAGGAGCAGGAGGGGAGACATGCCACTGCTTCCAGGAGCTGCTTGAGGTAAGCACTGCTCGGAGCCTGCACCCCTGGCCCCCTCTCGTGCCCCAACCCCCTGTCCTGATCCCCCTCACGACCTCCAACTCTCTTGGTCCCAGCCCAGAGCACCATCCTGCACCCTCATACCCACCCTCCCCCCAGAGCCCACACCCCCAGTTGGAGCCCTCACCTCCCCTGCACCTCAACCTCCTGCCCCAGCCTGGAGCCCCCTCCTGCACCCTGAACTCCTCATTTCTGGCCCTACCCCAGAGGCCACACCTCCAGCCAGAGCACTCATCCACTCCCACACCCCAATCCCCAATTTTGTGAGCATTCATGGCCTGCCATACTATTTCCATAGCCAGATGTGGCCCTCAGGCCAAAAAGTTTTCCCACCCCTGAGATAGACATTCCAATTCCCCTTCCCATCCCCCCCACTCATATCCAACATTGGTACAATTTGCTAGGTACATTATTGGTAGCTAGGTTGGGAGGGGTAGCTTTTCTCTGAAGTGCTATTCAAGGTAATTTATCAGGCTTGGCAGTCTGATTTTCTGACGCCTTGTACCTTGTATAGTCATTTATATTCATACACAGTTAAGGTAAAGTAGGTGTAAAACACTACCAAATCAGAATAGCAGCATTTTGCATTTACTTTTCACATGTATAAATGACTGAACAAAGTAGGAGGCAGAACAGAATAAGGTCTTTGATACTCAGATGTAGTATTGGAAATCTGACATGCTAGCTTCATTTTAAATCCACTGAATATATATTTGGTCAAAAATATTTTGATAATTTTGCCATCATGAAGATACTTTCCTTATAAGGTATCAGACAGACTGGTTAACTGATAATATTACGTCTGAAAAATAAAAGCTTTGATCCTTCTAAATCCAGTTGAGAAAATTAAGGTATTAAAACTAAGCCCTTAAGTGATTCACAGTTCTTCTCCTTTCTGCTTCCACATACTGTATTTCTCCTACTAAGTTAATGTAATATTCTATCTAATATTCCTCACAATTTATTAATAGCCTAGTTCTGTATCCCTCGTTTACATTGAATAGTCCTTACACAAACAGTCCTATCGAGTTAAAAGTGCTACTGAACTAAAATAAGTCTGTTTGTTTCTTTGTTTTTTTAAAAAAAGTGGGAAATAATTAAAGATATCTCCATACTATATTTTCTGACCTTTCCTGGGTGCGTTGATATGACAAGTGACATAACTAAAGCCCTTTAACCTTTGTTATAATTTATAATCAAATACCAATATAGGTCACACTGGAATACTGCCAATCAACTGTCTCTTGTTTTCTAATCTATTTTCATAATAAAGTTACTATGTAAACTCACAATGTTAAAGCAATTTAAACAAATGCATTCATATTGCAAATTTCATATAGGCTATCACATAATATATTCCACTGGTTGTTTTTAATAAAATATCTGTCTTTATTAAAAGTGCATTAAAATCAATGAGGGTAAAAATAATGTTCACTGAGCAATTAGGCTGATTTAAGCGTGCCTGACAAGCCTATGGAAAAAAAAAATCAGCAACTCAGTGTGGTATTGCATACACATATCATAACAGATTTAAATAGACACTAAAACACATTTAGGAAAGAACTACACACACTTAAAGTAACAATTACATAGTAGTAGTTACAGGATGTGCTGCTCATATATTATACTGATAATAGCACACATTCATAGAAAGTGGGTGTTAGTTAAATGGTAAAAGAGGTTACTTTATTTTAAGTGGCAGTTCCACATTAAAAATCCTTGAGACTTAGGCTGGGGTGCTATTAAATATCATGGTTCAACACCTGATTTTTTTAATGAACTTTTTAAATCCCTAAAGACAATTATTCTACTGCATAATGAAACAGGAACTTGTAAAATATGACAAAACAATTATAAATGGAGTTACTGCCACTGTATTGCTAATTATGTCAATGTTTTCATGATTACTTCACCCATGAACTCAGGCACTGCTAAAATGCCAGTCAAGTTACACTATTAGTTTTGAACATCTAGATATAATGCAGAATTAAGCTATTTTTAGACAGTATTTAGAACCACACTAGCTTCGGAAAGTTTTGGAACCTGTGTGTTTTTATGAATGTATTTTCTGACAGGATGGGTATAGTATCGGAACGGATTGAACTAAGGAGAGGTAATATTAATATTGGACTGACTATACTAATACTTGCTTTAAGCCTCTGAGCATGCCTAGTGTGAAATAAATGTTTCCAGAATCTTGGCCACAGTCAGCTTGAGCTGTTGCAGTTAATAAAGTATTGTGCCACCTCTCCTGACCAATCTGCATTGGGAATGCTACCTAAACATTTCCTATTCTGCTTGTACAAAAAGATAGATTTCCAGATTTTAGGTTAAATTCTACCCTCAGGCTGCAGAGGTGCAAAGAAGGGCTGAGTCTGGTCCTGTATTTAATGCTATGGAATGGCATATCTACACACTGTACATATCTTTTTATATGATTAAGGTAGGTCACTCTTCATGACTGCTAAAATGCCAGTCAAGTTACACTATTAGTTTTGAACATCTAGATATAATGCAGAATTAAGCTATTTTTAGACAGCTAATTACACAATTATAGGATAAATCTGTTTGTTCGGGGGGAGCATGAACAGCTCATTATTTGCTCAAATTAATAACTATGTGCTCAATATTGTGCTAGTTTCTGACACAGGACCCACCGTGCAAACACGTACATACATGAGTAACTTTACTCACACGACTGGTGCCACTGACATCGACATTTAAAGATTTGAACCTACGTTTCATAATCAATGTGTGCTGGCAAAAGAAGATTTGAGAGCAAGTTTTTCTTCCTGCTTGAAAATCTCAGTTTAAAAAATAAATGCAATTATTTATTTTGTTTAGTACTAGCTCTATCCTGCATTATGGCAAATGCTTCAGGATTAAAGACATTTATTTATGGAGTGATTTGGGTGGTTTAAGGTATTTTCCATCTCCTGTAAAGTAGTGAAACACTGAGGGTACAAGTTGCATTAAGGACTTACATGCTGCAAAGAGCCTTCCCCGGGACCACTAAACGGGGATAAATATTACCCATGAATTTAACCTCCATGCTGAGAGTCTGTACAAAGCTTTCTACAGCATCCCCAAGAGTGAAATCTGCTGCAGTCCACGTGCACAGAAATCTAAATCCACTGCAACCCATAATCAAATGCTACAGTGCAAAATTACAGCACAGCCCCACATCACCCCTTCCATAGGCTATTAGAGCCATGGGGTCAGGATAATCACCGTTCTCAGTCACTTCCTCCACCCAACTCAAGACCACCCCACATAACAGTCAACATAGTTTATAAAGGGCTAGTGGAGACCCTGTCTATGGTGTGCATGAGAGCAGAAGCTCCCCTTCGCCCCACATGGCTGCTTCTCCCAATCATCCCTATGAAGCAGCTTAATCTGTGTGAAGAGCTTTTTGTAGGTCCTTTGCAGTTGGGTGTTTTTCCACCCATAGAGATTTGTGTTTAAAATCACACATGAACATTTCTGTGAGCAAAACTGTAAATTCCTGTGCAAGGTTAGAGTGAAATTATTGCATACAGGCTTTGACTTTCACTATTTCATCTAAACAGCATGCAGAGTTGGTGATTTGTAGTCAGTTTAACATCTACATTTGATTCAAACATGCCATACATGATCTTGATCACCTAGATTTATTGGAAGGGGGAAGCAATTACTTGTTTAATTAACCAGCAGTAGAGGGTTTTGTGTAAATCCAGATTTAATCAGCACTATACTGAAATGCGTAGGTTAAGTTACCTAAAGGCTCTCCTGCTTTAAAGGAAACATTGTTAGGATGCACTTTGCAGATTCCAAAATGGATATACCTTAAACCCAATTTTCCAATACATAAGCATGATAGAACGTTTTTCTCACTACATTCATTGATTCAGCATGAAACCCAACACATTACTTAAATTGTATTCATTAAAGAGTCTGCACATAAAATATTTAAAGTGAGAAAAGAGAGCTCTTAGTGAAAGCTAAATAGCTCTAGGGTAAATAAACTATTGCTTGAATCTAGCCAGTCTATCAGTCTCAAAAAAAAAAAAAAAAAAAAAAAAAAAAAAAAAAAAAAAAAAAAAAAAAAAAATTATTAAACAAACAAAAAAAAATACAGGGAGGGATAAAAAAACCCACTGCTAATCTGACATAGATTATATTTTATTTATCTGATACTATTATAATTTGCTTTGAAGAAATGAATGAACAAAAATAAATACACACATCTTTAATTCTTTATGAAGTCCCAGGGAAATGTAAAAGAGCGCTCCATCTGAGAGCACAAAGAGCTTACCATTACCTTCAAAAAGGAAAAACCAAGAAGTAGCCTTACAAAACCCACCTTCAATTATTTCCTTTCATGGCTTTGTTTCTGTGTATTTTTCACCTGAATAAAAACCATTCCTCTTTTATCACAATTAAAGCACACTATGTAAACCCTATGGAATGAAGAACTTATCAATTAAAGGCTTTCAAAATTAAGCTAGTAAAACTATCCAACAAGGGACAAATAATGTCTGTATGCAGCCTGAATAGCAAGGCAGATAGGTTAGGTGTGGAGACGGTGAAATCTTGGCTCCATTGAAGTAGATGTCAAATCTCTCAACTTCAGTGGGGCCAGGATTTTACCTGGAAAGTCTGAAGTTCGCTCAGCAACTCCTCCAGGCAGTCTCTAGCTGAACTGCATACCAGACAGACTGTGCATCTCATTGGAAGCATGCTCCAGAATCCTATACAGCCTCCTGGAAAAGTAAAAAACAAACACAAACATGGGGACTTCTTCATTCTTAATTCTTTTAATTAAACTTTAATTAGACCCCTCCAGACAGTTATATTCTATTAATTAGTTGTGGAATTGTCCATTTTTAAAAACAGATTGCCTACCTACCAGTACTTGAAAAAAGCTCATGGTTACAGGATATTTTTTATTTGTCACTAAACAAAATAAGCCTCTAGTAATGTAAACAAAGTCTCATGAAAGATTTAGAAACTTGGTTCAAATGCATATCTTTCAATATCCTTGTGGAATACATTTGCTTTGAATTAGTGGAAATAAAACCACCTGCAATGGACAGAATTATGATGATGATGATATATTTTACCTGGTTATATCAACCAAATGTGGATTGGGGTTTGCTTCCCGAATTCCCACTGACTTCAATAAGACTACTCCTGAGCTTAAAGTTAAGCTTATATTTATGTGCCTTTCTGAATAAGGATGAATTTAAGCATGTGCTTAACTTTAAGTTCATGAGTAAGTGATTTGCAAACAAGGGTGCTTTACTTTTTAAAGTGCTTTGCTGAATTAGGACCTGAAAGCAAAGTTCATCCCAAACAATACAAAATATTCAATTTTGGAATTAGAATCATAGGCTTCAAGGTCAGAAGGGACCATCATGAACATCTAGTCTGACCTCCTGCACATTGCAAATCACAGAACCTCACATACCCACTCCTGTAATAGACCCCTAACCTGAGTTACTAAAGTCCTCAAATTATGGTTTAAAGACTTCAAGTTACAGAAAATCTACCATTTACATTAGTTTAAACTAGCAAGTGATCTGTAGCCCTTGATGCAGAGGAAGGCAAAAAAAACCCAGGATCTTTGACAGTCTGACCTGTGGGAAAATTCCTTCCCGATCCCAAATATGGTGATCAGTTAGACCCTGAGCATGAGGGGAAGCTGCTAAATTTAGGGACTATGAGGATTCTAGACTTAGACAGGGAACCTGATTCTGATTTCACTCACAGTGATGAGAGTCAGAAGTAACATCACTGAGTGTAAAACCAGTGAGAATTAAAATGAAAGCAAGGTACTAAGACTGTAAAGCAAACTGAGGAAACAATTAGGAAGACAGAAACTGGAAATATAGGGTTTATGTTTTCTCCTGATTCAGATGCAGGACATTAAATGTCAATTCTTTCCTGGGATTCAGATTCTGCTATTGCTGGGATTGAATATGAACTGCTAGATGAGTGCATGGTACCTGCACACAACCTGCTCTATATCCAAGTAAATAATTGTGATTTTTAGAAACCTAAACCTAAAACTAGATATTTTCATTGCTTCAGTTTTTGGGTGCCCCTTTTCAAACACCTGAAGAGGCACGATTTTTAGAGGGCAAATGCTTCGCACATTCTGAAAATCAAGTTGGGTTCAAAAAGAGGAGACACCCAAAATCAATACTCATTTGCCATGAACTCTTTTACCAATCATTGGCACTGAGATTTAAGGTGAGGAATATCTTGTGGACATTTGCTTGCATAAACAAAAGATAAGCATGTGTGCTCAGAAAATCCTAAACCTAGGAGAAACTGATTACAGATTGGTGACAGTTGGTTATGTTAATACAGTATCTCAGACAAATCCCTGCTCTGTCTCATTAAAACAGCTGAAAAACAGTGTCAGGGGAGAAAGGAATCATAGGTTGTTACCTGTGGTATCGTGACTGAAACCATCTGTGAATGTTGTATGAAAATAAACTACAGCTGCTTTTTTTAGGCAAAAGCAATAAAATATTACTGTACAGAGATTACTTAGATTATATAATGCAAGCTCCAATGCCATTATTTTGCAGCCAACATAAAAGTTTTCTATTCCGTGGGAATTATTTTACACAGTTTTTGTAGGAAAAAACAGTAACTTTCTGTGGCTTCATCTCAGGATGATTCAGATACAATGTCTCAAGATTGCAGTGTTTCTGGGTCACAGGGAACGTGACAATTCAGGGCAACTGCATCTGTATTTTCTCTCTGTGGTCCAGCAAAGGCATCCACTCTTAGCTCTGGTCTACACTACAAGTTTTGGTCAAATTTAGCAGCATTAGATCGATTTAACCCTGCACCCTCCACACGACAAAGCCATTTTTGTAGACTTAAAGGGCTCTTAAAATTAGCACTGTAATCTACCCTGCTGGGTTGAATGTGGGGTAGTTTGGACGCAATTTGACAGTATTGGCCTCCGGGAGCTATCCCAGAGTGCTCCATTGTGATCGCTCTGGACAGCACTCTCAACTCAGATGCACTGGCCAGGTAGACAGGAAAAGCCCCGCAAACTTTTGAATTTCATTTCCTGTTTGGCCACCGTGGCGAGCTGATCAGCACAGGTGACCATGGAGTCCCAGAATCGCAAAATAGCTCCAGCATGGACCGAATGGGAGGTACTGGATCAGATCGCTGTATGGGGAGATGAATCCGTGCTTTCAGAACTCCGTTCTAAAAGACGAAATGATTAAGCCCAGCCAGACACCAGGGCAGTTAGAAGAGCGCAGCAGGGCGCGCTGCACATCAGAGAAGCTTTGAAAATCAGTTTCATGACTGGCCAGACTATGGTGTGAAAGTTCTGTTTGTTTCTCCTTGATGAAAATCCGCCCCCTTGGTTCACTCTACTTCCCTGTAAGCCAACCGCCCTCCCCTTTCCCCTTCGATCTCTGCTTGCAGAGGCAATAAAGTCATTGTTTCAAATTCATGCATTCTTTATTAATTCATCACACAAATGGAGGGATAACTGCCAAGGTAGCCCGGGAGGGGTGGGGAAGGAGGGTAGCACAAGGGTGGGGTAGTTGTAGGGGCACCCCCTAGAATGGCATGCAGCTCATCATAGAAGCAGGATGTCTTGGTCTCTGACCCAGAGCAGCCGTTTGCCTCTCTGGTTCTTTGGTAGGCTTGCCTGATATTCCAGGCAGGACTGAATCTCCATTAGACAAAACTTAAAGAAGGGAATGACCTGGAGTCACTCCCATGTATGTCCAGGCGCCCCCGACCGACCTCACCGAGGCCGGCCAGGAGGAACCAGGAGACAGCAGCAGACGGTACAATACGGCTGCTAACCGTCTTTGCTCACTTGCAAAGGCAAGGAGCTGCTGCTGTGTAGCACTGCAGTACCATGTCTGCCAGCAGCACCCAGGAGACGTATGGTGACAGTGAGCTGAGCGGGCTCCATACTTGCTGTGGTATGTCATCTGCACAGGTAACCCAGGAAAAAAGGTTAGAAACGATTTTTTGCCGTTGCTTTCATGGAAGGGGGAGAGAGAGGGCTGACGATGTGTACCCAGAACCACCCGTGACAATGTTTTTGCTCCATCATGCATTGGGAGCTCAACCCAGAATTCCAATGGGAGGCAGAGACTGTGGGAACTGTGGGATAGCTACCCACAGTGCAACGCTGCGAAAGTCGACGCTAGCCTTGGTACTATGGACGCACTCCGCCGATTTAATGGTCTTAATGGTCTTAAGTGGGGACACACACAATCAACTGTATCAAATCGATTTCTAAAAAATCGACTTATATTAAATCGACCTAATTTCGTAGTGTAGACATACCCTTATGCTCCCTAGCTGTCACCTCTCTTGGGCGCAGTCACAGTCTCTCTCTTTCCTTAACAAGGTATTTCCAGGCTCACACTCCCTGCTTACAGACAGACAGACTGCCTGAGTAGGCCAGCATCTCTGTTTTGCTTTCTCTTTGGAAGCTATAAACAGTGTAATTGCCTACAGGTATAAGTTATCAAACTGCTCCTTAAGCAAGACTATTTATTCTTAAGGTGAAAACATTACAGAGAAACCATTTAAAAAAACAAAGAACCTAATGTATGCTAATAATGTTATCAGAGATTAGCCTTTCCTCTGACCCCCTCCCCCATCTCCACAAGGGATCTGGTCTTCATCAGTCATTCCAACCCTTCCCTAAGGATTGGGAACCTCCCCTGGGACAGAAGGTCATGTCCATTTGCTGGATCAGAAAGAAGTTCCTGAGTCAGTTTAAACTCAGGCTATTTATCCAAGAGTCCTTTGTTTGTTGGCCTCTGGAGAATCCAGTTTGAACTAGTATGTGTAAGATTCCCAGGAGGTGGTACCTCTCTGGATACGTTTTTATCAGAGTGAAGTTGCCTAAATCACTCCCTACAGCTTGTAGTTCCTGATGAAGCTGTGGTTACCCTCCCCCAGAGGATTACATACAATCCTTGGCCCACAACAATACATACAATCTCAGGCCCTTTTAAATCATCCAGGTGGGCCACAGGGCTCCTAGGCACGTGCATGACCGCTCTTGGCCCCAAGCTTTGGAGGGCCCCATGGGCCAGCACGATTGGCCAGCATGGTTGGTCCTGGAAATGACAGATTCGTCATTTCCACCATGGGCCATGCACCCCCCTAGAGACAGCCCTGCCCGGAATTGCTGTTGGTGGGCCTGCAGAAAATTGTCATATCTGTCACAGGTACATCTTCAGCCAGAAGCCTATTTCCTTCTTACCTTCTGTAACCTTTGGAATCATCCTTGCCCCGGGACTCTGTTCCTACCATACATCCATAAATCTGCCTATCACCACCTCAACAACATTGCCCATATATATCACTGCCTTGATTCCATGTCCTCTAAAACTTCATCTATGACTTTGTCTCCTATTGTTTGGATTAATATAATGCTTTCCTCTATAGCCTCCTCAAATGCTAGCTCTTCATGCTAGCATATGCAAAAGTTGCTGCCTTCCTTCTCACATGCACCAAGAAAGATGACATTGCCATCTTCCTCCTCACATATTTTCAGTGGCTCCCCATTTATTACAACATTCAATTTGAAATTGTCCTCCTTGTTTTTAAAAAAGTCCTTGTGGACTTCCTCTAGCCTAACTCACAGGCCTGGACTCTCGCTATCCTCTCTCTTTTCATTTCCTCTGTTCATCCAATGTAACCCTTCTTTCTGTCCCTTCAAACAATCTTAGCACTGTTAGCACAAGCACCTTTTCCTATGACACAGATTTTTTGTGTCTCTCCATTGTACCAACTCTTATAAATTGTTCAGATCAGCAACTGTTTGTTTGTTTGTTTTGTTCAGTATGTGTATAGTGGCAAGTACAATATGGCCCTGATCCCCTATTGGGGCCCAAAGGGCTAATACACAATCCTAATAATAATTTCAAGAGTTACATCTTTTTTACTTTTCCCTCCTTTTGTGCACCAATGCTTTGGTAACAAAAACATTTAACTCCATGCATCTGAAGAAGTGGGTTTTTTAGCCACGAAAGCTTATGGCCAAATAAATCTGTTAATCTTTAAGGTGCCACTGGACTCCTTGTTGTTTTTGTGGATACAGACTAACATGGCTACCCCTCTGATATTTAAAAACATTTAAATAACTCTGTCAAAAACTTTTAATCACAACTTTTTAAAAAAAAATGAAAATTGGGTCTGTTTTGAATCCTGCAAGATGGAAACAACTTAATTCTTTTTTTAAAATTTCCCCTTTTTTTGGTCTTGTTTTAACCAACTCTCTGTGAATGGCTTTATGGCTCATCCCTTAATTTATTCATCACAGTATGACTGTACACCATTATTTGAAATCAGTTATATGATATAACCTGCACTACAGTCTTGCTCTATTTAACTCTAGGACATTTTGATAAATATAAAACTTTGTTGAGAAATTATGTGATACAAGATACACAGATCACAAAAGCAACAGCCATAACTGCTTGCTATTTTAAAAAGAAAGCAATTTATTTTAAAGCAAAAATATTAAAGCAGAAATTACAAGAATGCTTAAGCAAGGTTAACCAGATGAATCATGATTGTAAGGTAGGTTTTTGTATTCCAAAATTTTTTCTAACGTAGCTGCGAAGGAACAAAAATCCCCATAAGTGACCATTCCATGAAAAGAGATAGACATGATAATACATATACCCAGAAATATTAACTTATTCTAGTTTGAAGGTAACCGACACCATACAGTGCAATCTCATACACCCACTGAATAAGGTATGGCCCAGTTAACACTTGGACGGAAGACCTTGGAAAATCCTTGTGAGAATTAGCTATGCTATTCCAGGGCCTGATTCAAATCCTATCCCTAATCAATGGAAGCACACTCACTGACTTCAGTGGAAGTTTGATCAGGCCCCCGGGGGGGTGGAGAAAGAGAGAGAGAAAGAAAGAGAAAAGGGGTATTGATGATAAAAAAGGTGGAATATATTCCTCTGAGTTAGTACTGAATTAATGCCAGAGCACTGTGCTAGTGGGTGATGTGACTCTCTAGATAACACAATTCAAACAAGGCATAAAACTAAGTTACCAATCACTTCTAGAAATTAAGGCTGATATTTACAAAAGATGCCTATTTCCCACTAAAATCTCAGCCTAAATATCCCATAATACTTTTCAGAATATGGGCACTGAAGCCAGCATGCTGACCAAATTATAGCCTCGGTAATTACATTCTGCCCACCAACATTTTTTTCCACAGTCTCAGTGGGATAGGGTATGGTATTTTTGTATGATAGTCTTGTTCATTTCCTCTTTTAAACACACACTGCATATATGTCATATATAATACCACATGCACAGTATAAAATACATGTGCAAAAACATTCATTTTACTTATAAATGTGAAGCAGAGCATGTACATACAGTAAGAAAATAAGCACATAAAATAGGAAAGTGGCATAGGCTCACTCTTCTCTAAACATAACCTAGAAAGTAAGGGTGGTGAGCATTAGCATTATTCATCAAAGTAAGTGTTCAATAAAACTCCTGTTAAATTTGGGGGCATGTGGATCTCCCCCACGCACCCCGCCCCCAGAGAAATGAAACCTGGAATAACGGTATATTTTGGGACTTGCATGGTTTATAAATCCTGCATTTCTCTCAAACCTGGAGTTATGTATTCAATTTGGGAAATGATCCTGGTCTATAATTGCCAGAGATAAATGTCCTTTGATCCATAAAGGATTTTTAACAACCAATATGCTGGATTTGAAAAACAGATTGGCATTAGATATAATACCAGTTATGAAGTTTATTTGAATATTGTGTTGAGTAATGTGAACTGTTTGCTAAATTACATGTGATAAACTGAAAACGTTTCTAATATATCTTTGGGGAAAATATTACACTTTACTATTTGGGGTAGAGAGGCTACAGAGTTTAAAAATAAGCATGAAAGGATGCTTACTTCATTGAGGAAAACTGATTTCGGAATAAAACATTTAAATGTGAATACAACTGAAAGCTGGTGTCCAAATAATTAAATTGAAGGTTTCTTAGCTTCATTTGTCTTTCAGAAAAGTTGGACCTGTAGTCAGTGCTTAGCAGCTCAGACGATATTTATCCTGTAATTGTGATTGCAGCACATGTAGACATATCCAAAGCTAGCTTTAAGCTTGGGTTCCAAGAGTGGTGAAGCTGCAGCAGCCATGGACTTCAGCATGGACGTATAAGCCCACCCAGGACCCTGGATACTTAGTCAAGTGACAGAGGGTCCTGTGGCACCTTTGAGACTAACAGAAGTATTGGGAGCATAAGCTTTCGTGGGTAAGAACCTCACTTCTTCAGATGCAAGTAATGGAGATTTCCATTACTTGCATCTGAAGAAGTGAGGTTCTTACCCACGAAAGCTTATGCTCCCA
>NC_048299.1:139302525-139354224 GCF_013100865.1 Trachemys scripta elegans
TAAAAAGCAACAGAGGGTCCTGTGGCACCTTTGAGACTAACAGAAGTATTGGGAGCATAAGCTTTCGTGGGTAAGAACCTCACTTCTTCAGATGCAAGTAATGGAAATCTCCATTACTTGCATCTGAAGAAGTGAGGTTCTTACCCACGAAAGCTTATGCTCCCAATACTTCTGTTAGTCTCAAAGGTGCCACAGGACCCTCTGTTGCTTTTTACAGATTCAGACTAACACGGCCACCCCTCTGATACTTAGTCAAGTGGTTAGCCCATGCTCAGGTCCATGCTGCTGCAACTTCATTACTATGGTACCCCTGCTAGCTAAATTAAAGCTTGCTCAGGTCTGTCTACACATGCTGCAAGGACACCTCTAACTGCAGTGTGGACATTCTTTAAGACTGGACTAATCTGTCCTCCTTCCCTTCTCTATCACTGTTCTCTGGTCCATGAAACCTCCCAGTCCTGCAATTCCTCATCCTTTATATTATTTCCATACCTTCCTATTCCTTCTTCCCCAAACTGAAGTGGTTGCTATATTCTACTTTTTCTCCTCTCTCCATCTCCAAAGTCTGACTGTTCTTTTTCCATTTCCATTATCAAGACACTGTCCAGACTGTGGGTATCTCTTTTCTTGATTACTGTAATCTCCTCCTCTGACCTTCTGCACACAATCTCACACTCTTCCAGTCTGTTAAAAATACTGCTGCCAAAATCATCTTCCTTAACTGCTGCACTGACTACCTCTGGCCCTTCCTTAAATTCTTGCATAACCTTCCCATTTCCATTTGCAACAAATCCAAGTTCCTCATCACTGCCGCTATAAAATAGCTCCTGCCTAATTCTTCACACTTCTCACTTTCTACTCCCTTCCTTACCAACTTCACTGTGCTTAAGTTATCAGGCTTCATTCCCGTTGGTTCTTCTACACCATCCCTTATGCCTGGAATGAATCTGCCAAGGCTCCACTCTCTCCCCTTTTAAAAACCTCTGGAAGCTGCACTTCTTAAATCAAACCTAAAAACCCACCCCAAGAAATGGTCCTTTAAGGGCACTTTCCCCACATGAACTCGATAGAACTGGTAAAGTACTACTCAATATGAGTGAAAGTGGCAAAATCTGGCCCTAACAATTGTAAAATGGAATAAACAAACATTTTGTGGAACTGCAAACTTCTGACATACATCACTGCTCATTCATGTTATTTTTTGTTGCGCTCCACATCTTCATTTGTACATTTACTACCTGGATTAGAAGGAACTCTGGACAGTGAGTCAATGGGACCTAGGCACCTAAATCACTTAGGTGCTTTTGAAAAGTGTATCTTATGCCTTTTTTCATCCGCAAAGCACTCAGCACATTGCCATTCCTATACAAATAGATAGTAACAGCAACTTTGGCTGGCCAGATCAGGCAAACCATGGTGTTGGCTTCTGATTCTTCTCTAGGAGCTTCTGGCACAACAGCAGCTTTTAACATCCAAGCAACCTCTCTGTCAGCCTCTTGTGCCAATTGCACTTCTAACATTTTAGAACATTTGCCATTCTATTTCTTTGACAAAAATATCAAAGATGTGTAATGTGGGCAGACAAAACTGCTTCCAGAGATATGGTTTTATAATCCATAGGCCTGCTTTCTGCTCTCGGTTACATCATTAACTCAAATATGGAGTGTCACCAGTGTAACTGAGGGCTGGTCTAAACCCAATCCTTCTGCTGCTAACATTTCTGGAACAGAGAGGAACATACAAAGGCCCAGATCCTGCTGCTTTGGCCTGCTGTGGAAGTACACTGTTGCAGCAAAGCCAAAGAGTGTGGCCTATTGTCGATTCCCCATGTGTTGGAAAATCCTTGGGTGGTGCAGAACCACCAGTTTAGCTCTTATGCCGCCTCCCTTGGAGCTGCCAGTGCATGTCATGTGGCTGGGTGGGGAAAGAGAAGTATCTAGGGCATCCCTATGCCCTACCAACACCTAGATGCTCAGATAGGCCTTCTGAGCTTCTCTAATCTAGACCATTGAATGGACCAGCCCAGCTGACCCATGGATTGGGGGATACAGCAAACAGAGCTTCAAGCCATGGTTCCCGTTCCACACGTGAGAATCAGGATGTAGAGACTGGGGTGTGGGGATGAGATTATATTTTTCATGCCTTACTAGAATCCTAGAGTTCCTTTCCCTTACAATAAGGTATTCAGCTACTACAGTATGAGAATGGGGCCCTACATTTTAAGGTGCACAGTGCACTTCAAGATACCTTTAACACCATCTTTGCCAGCCTCCCTTCCCCCAATTTTCAGATTTGTGCTAATCACAATTCAGTTGGTTTGTAAGATCCAGCCAATGAGCTTGAACCTAAAGCCAAAGTATAGTTTAGTACTTTCTAATTTAAAAAAAAAAATGCATTTGCCTTAAGAACTTTGGTTTCCTAGTTCATATATTCCCGATTAGAAGCATTACTTAAAACTGAAAATCTTTAGAACATCTGATTTAGCTTCTTTTACATCCTCATGAAATAGGAAAATATTGGGGGTGGGGGGTATGTCTTTTAAACTGCACTATACCATGATGTTACAACTTACAAATATGGGGGAGCTTTTGAAAGATGCTACGATTTAAGTACCTCATATGTATTCTTGAGTCTCTTGAACTGGAAAACACAGCCCTCAACTAATTTTCTGCCTTTTTTTAAAACCAAAAAAAAAAAAATGAGGTAAATGTTTTCCCCAGAGTAGATAAAGGCCAAAAACAAAATGTTCAGAATGTCTCAATATCAGCATACACTGTGCAGAATCAGACAGTAGAGTTTACTCATTAGTGTGACAAGACCTCTGTCTTATGACACTACAAAAATTTTAAAAGGTTACTATAACCTCTAGGGCTGCAGCTCAAGCTCTTAATTCTCTGCTTTATAATTTGTTATGAAGATCTCTAGCTAAGTAAAGCAAGTGCTAAATATTGGCATGAGAGACTGAATTTCAAAATAATTTAACATATTTGAAGTCAAATACACAGTACAATACCCAAAATATTTCTATTAAGGTTAATCACTGGGAGACTCAATGCAAACTATCAGATACCATTAGATCTCATGGCAGAAAAAACAAATGGACAAAAAAATGTAACTGTGACAGATGGCAAGTTCCTGCAATATTCTGGACAAACTGTCCTGAATTAAGTTTAAAACCTTTGGGGTTCGTTGTATTAAAATGTAATTGTTTATGTGTTATTGTGATATTGAATGTAATGTTTCTTGGAGGAGGGGGTATGCTAATATACTTTCTCTGCATATCAGTCTTTGAAACTTCTCACTGGGGAAAGGACCCACTCGATATGTCTACACTGCAATTAAAACTCTGCGGCTGGCCCATGCCAGCTGACTTGGGCTAAGTGGCTCAGGTTAAGGGTCTGTTTAATTGCAGTGTAGCCATTCAGGCTTGAGCTGGAGCCCGAGCTCTGGGACCATCCAATCTCACAGGGTTATAGAGCCCTGGCTTCAGTCTGAGCCTGACCATCAATGCCTTAATTAAACAGACCCATAGCCAGAAATCCATGTACCGGAGTCAGCTGGCACAGGCCAGCTCTACAAACTCTACTCTACAAACTGTTACTCTACAAACAAATACACTTGGATAGAATGAGCTGGAAGGTAGCTTAACTGTGGGCATTTATACTGTTATTCTAAAGAGGAAGCAAACAGAACTGATTAGGCAGTCAGACTATTGCTGGAAATAACACAGTGAAGGCAGGGAACTGCTCAGCCTGTAAATATCCCAGTCAGAAAGGAGCAAGACATGTTTCCACCATAGAGAGGCAACAGATAAGGGGCCTGGAGCCTGAGAGTGGGAATTCAGGTGCTGCTACCCTGAACTGTGACAGTAACCTAATCATAAGTTTAGAAAGAATCTCAAGAGAATATTTCCCCCACCCCCTCATGGATCAATTAATTTTCTTAAATCACATACAGGAAATGTAGAGCCATGTGCAACCACATACAGTGTTGCTGCAACAAAGCAGGGTCTACTTACATCACAAAGCATCAGCCAAAATTAAATATGGTGGCCGCTTTTTCAGAGGTGCTGAGCACCAGTATTTCCTCTGACATCAATGGGTATTGCAGGTGCTTAACAGCTCTGGAAATTAGACCAATTGGATGTCTACATTTTGCCTTTCATACTTTCCAAACAACAGAATGTAGGCTGAACTTTTAACCTTATCATTGCTTGGCAGCTTCAGAGAGGTTCATATCACTTGTCAAGTACATAAAATGCCATCCTGATACTTGAGCATGAGCATAGGACCCACAGTCATAATTTATGAATGTCAAGTTTATTTGTTAGGGGTACGATTCATGACAAATAATGGCAAAATGGTGTTCTGTGCTGAGCATATGATTCATTTTCAGAATTTTATTGCTGCTCCAAGCTGTATTGCAGGCACAAGGTGAGTTTGGGGCTCAGGAATAATTGGGGTGTGTGTGTGAGAGAAGGAAATAAAAGAAGGATGAGGAAAATAATAAAGAAATAATGAAGTTTCCATACCCTTTTGAAATGTGCAGGATAGCTTTGGGGAGCTAGACAAGAAATGAATTTTGCTTTGAAGGAATAAAGTGAAACGGTAGGAAGTCTGGAAATCCTCCCTAACATTCTGTTGCATATTCTCAAATTTATTGATCCTATATTGTAAAAGAAAATTGACCAAGGCCATTTTCCATGTATTGTATTTTTTAACTGACACCCATTCATATTAGACTTTCAGAGGGTAGTTAGATCTTCTTGTAGAAGAAACAGTTTAAAACAGATGAATATATTAGATTATTGAACTTTTTAATTTTAAAAAGTAACATTTGATTGGAGATATAACAGTATAAGAGATATCACTGGGTGTCATTAAAATGTCAGCACTTACTAACAGATGTATGTTTAATTAAGTTTTTAAAGATGGGTCAATAATAATCCATAGTATTTTATTTAATTGATTTCTCATCTTCCTCCTTTCCATGTTCAAAGACTGTATTCAAACAGATCGTGTTTTTCTCATTTGTTTGTCAAAAAAATCTGATTTTTTTTAAGCAAATTATTCTTGTCTTGCAGCTTGTTTGCCAGCAGACTGTAACCAAAATTTTGAAACTAATTTGTTTTGATTGTACACTTATGTCTGATGGGTTTCAGAGTAGCAGCCGTGTTAGTCTGTATCCGCAAAAAGAAGAACAGGAGTACTTGTGGCACCTTAGAGACTAACAAATTTATTAGAGCATAAGCTTTCGTGGACTACAGCCCACTTCTTCGGATGCATATAGAATGGAACATATATTGAGGAGATATATATACACACATACAGAGAGCATAAACAGGTGGGAGTTGTCTTACCAACTCTGAGAGGCCAATTAATTAAGAGAAAAAAACTTTTGAAGTGATAATCAAGCTAGCCCAGTACAGACAGTTAAGAAGTGTGAGAGTACTTACAAGGGGAGATAGATTCAATGTTTGTAATGGCTCAGCCATTCCCAGTCCTTATTCAAACCGGAGTTGATTGTGTCTAGTTTGCATATCAATTCTAGCTCAGCAGTCTCTCTTTGGAGTCTGTTTTTGAAGTTTTTCTGTTGTAATATAGCCACCCGCAGGTCTGTCACTGAATGACCAGACAGGTTAAAGTGTTCTCCCACTGGTTTTTGAGTATTTTGATTCCTGATGTCAGATTTGTGTCCATTAATTCTTTTGCGTCTGATGGTGCATTTTTATGCCTGATTGGATAAAAGTTACACACCTGATTGTGGGAGTAGATACTTGTGAATATAAATCTGAAGTTCATTTTCTACAATATTCTGCAGGTTTTACCTAAAACTCAGTTTTGGTGAATTGCAAGTAAAACTTTGTTCGCATGAGGATTTGTTACAGCTATTAAGCACAAACAAAAGCAGTAGAAACCTATTCTAAACTAATATCCTAACAGGTTCAAATGAAAATTGGCAGAAATGTTTTGTTGAATTTGTTCAGCTATACTAATTAACCATTAATGGTCAATAAACTGAGCTTTTTATGCATTCAAAATCTTTCCAAAGGATTATAATCAGAGGCTATTGGCTAACATTTTCAAAAGATATGTTCCTAAAGTTAGGCATCTAGGTTCATCTTTTGGCACTAAAGTAGCCTAATTTTCAAAAGTGCTGATGAAATCAAAGCCCACTGAAACCAAAGGATGGTGTTAAGCACTTTAGAAAATCTGGACACCTATTTAAATGCCTAAATAAGAAATTTACAAGCCTAATATTAGCTCTCGCCCCCCCCCTTTTTCACACAATCTCAAGACTTATTTACAGTACAATTTTTTTGAACAATATCAGTATATTGATCTCTGCATGAAAACCAGAGCTAGCTCGCCCACACAACAGGCTGTCGCTTAGGGCAGCATAGTATTAAGGGCAAAAAAATGCTTAGTGACTGTTAATTGTGTGTGGCATGGATATTTCTCAGTTTGCCTAGGGCAGAAAAAGGCTAACTCTAGCACTGACATGTACATACCGTATCTAAGGGGAAAATAACATCCCTCTGTATGTATCTTCCACAGTCAGATGATTTTGATAACTTTTTTTAAATCAAACAACTAAAGTATGGAAAATTCTGCTGAATACAAATCAACTTCCTAATTGGTCTCATCACAAAGAAAAGCATTAAGATAATCCACATAGCTGTAGGCAGTCAGAAAATACACACATTTTGTTCATATAGAATTTCTAGTTTCTAAATGGCCATACATTTTAGAAAGTAAATACATATTTTTAATAAGTGATCATTTACAGTGAAAATACACCCAAAAGAAAATGGTTACATGTAATAAAACACTGAAGCCAAAACACCTTGACTTTTGCCACAGCACAGGGTTGGAAGGGAGCTCAGGAGGTCATCTAGTCCAATCCCCTGCTCAAAGCAGGACCAATCCCCAGTTAGATTTTTGCCCCAAATCTCTAAATGGCCCCTCAAGGATTGAATTCACAACCCTGGGTTTAGCAGGCCAATACTCAAACCACTGAGCTATCCCCCGCCATGTCAAGCTGGGAAATGATATATGTAATGTATTGTGTACTGTCACTGAATGAGGGTCACCCCATCATAACTGAAGAAGTGAGGATATTCAGGAATCTTGGAACAGGGTGCCACTGTTTTTGTTTTGTTTTGTTTTGTTTTAATTTGAATGGCAAAGTCCATTGCCATCATTAAAGACTAAACTGTGATAACCTTCCTTATGCCAAAGAATCAATGGGAACATTTGGGGATTATGGCAGAACACAGTATGAGATTATAACAATCTGGAAATTAAACACAGATAGTGTGACATGAAATCTGAGAAAGGCTTGAGCATGTGTTAAAGACCTGCCATTCAAATGTTTTAAAAACAAAGTTTCTCTCACTTGTGTTAGAGGGACAGATCCTGCCACCCATGCACTTGCTGACTATTAACTTACCCTGCAATTGATCTCACTGGAATCACTATGGAACTACTAAACCTGAGTAAGAGTGCCAGAATCTCTAGCCTATAATTTAGATTATCCAGATCCAAGTTTCCCCTTACTGTCTCAAAATATAAATCGAAACTAATATTTTTACTGCTTTTTTCTTTTAGAAATTGTTTGCAGTGTTGTTGTGGCCATGTTGGTCCAGGACACTGTAGACACAAGGTAAGCAGGGTATTACCTTTTCTTGGACCAACTTCTGTTAGGGAGAGAGACAAGCTTTCAATCTTATACAGAGCTCCTCTTCAGCAGGGCCGGCTTTAGGAAGTGCGGGGCCCGATTCGAACAGTTTCGACGGGGCCCCGGCAGGGATGACTAAAAAAAAAACCACGTAAAAAAACACGTGGGGCTTGTACTTACCAGGCGGCACTCCTAGTCTTCGGGTCTTTCACTCGCTCCGGGTCTTCGGCGGCACTGAAGGACCTGCTGCCAAAGTGCTGCCGAAGACCCGGAGCGAGTGAAGGGCCCGCTGCCGAAGTGCCGCCGAAGACCCGGAGCGCCACCGGGTGAGTAAAAATTAAAAAGGAGCCTCTAACCAGGGAAGGGATTCTCGGCTACTTCTTTCTCCCCTCCGGCGGCCCTGCCACTGGGCGCGGGGCCCGATTCGGGGCAATTGGTGGAATTGGCCTAAAGCCGGCCCTGCTCTTCAGGTCTGGGAAGTGTCCCCTCTAAGTACCTTTCCCAGACTAGAAGAAGAGCTCTTTGTAAGCTCAAATGCTTGTCTCTCCCCAACAGAAGTTGGTCCAAGAAAAGATAATACGTCACCCACCTTGTGTTTCTTGTCAATAGCTATGTCTCTGACAGATTTCCTATCTCACTGCAGTCAGAGATTAAATGTGTGTAAAAAACCTCCCCGTAGAGGGGTCTACTGCAGGGGAAAAAAGGCAGTTTTACATGATGTACCAGCTTAATCTGAGCTATTACTAGGTCTTCTAAACTCACCAGTGAAGAGTTGTTGGAAATGGCTTGACATTTATGCATTTCCTTTTGACATTATCGGGGTTAATTAAATGATAACCTCCCCAGTAGTGGAACATGTATGAGGCAATAATGTCACCTAGGCTCATAACCGCAGAAACTACACAGCCAATGTTTACTGCTGCGTGAAATGCTCTGGTACCTATTATGCAGTATGGTTTTTTTTTTTTTAAAGAAAGGAAAACAGAGAGAATTGGTGTTTTGAATTGCTTCATGTTGGTGGACTGCAGAATGAGAGGGTCAAGCAATATAGTTTTATAGGTAATTTCAAGAAATGCAGAAACTTCAGTGAGCATATTTCAGTAGCTAAGAGCTACCTTGCCCAGTCCTTAAACTGGGGAGCTGTAACTCATAGAAGTAATCCCATCGAGGCTACTAAGTAAGTAGCCCCTCCAAGACTGGGTAAGAGCTCCCCAATGTAAGAAAGGGTTGTGGAATCTAGCACTGAGAAATTGTATGTTGCACTTTCACAGCATTTCTGAGAATCTCCAAATGCTTAACAAAATATTAAGATTTAAAACATCTGTAATGATGTATTTAAATTAAGGCAGTTAAGAATTATTACACTTATTTTATAAATGGGAAATTTAAGCACAGATTATTATTAGAATGGCTAAGGTTAGATGGTTTGTTCTGATTTCCATACCTGCTCTCCCCAGTAGAATGAACAACCTACAAAGAGTTATCTGATTGAATGAAGAGATGATGGGGGAAGGTCATAAAGGTTTTCTAAATTAGGATTCTGGAAGGAATTAAAAAGTGGAAGAGAAGCTGTGAAAAGGTCAATTTGTATGGACAAAGTAGCAGCTGGAGCAGAGTGAGGTAGAGTGCCAGGGAGTTAGGGATAGCTGGAAGGCAGGTGCAATCTGGAGCTCAAGAAGTGGTGTAGGGCAGGAAAGGAAGTATAAAAATGGAGATTGAATATGGGCGGTAAATGGGAGCTGTACTTTGAATATAGAATGTGCTATAAAAATGCTTAGTAAACATCAGCCCCTAGGTTTCTCAAGTTGGGACACCTAGTGGAAGTTAGCACTCATTAGCACTACAAAAGTGATTTTCCTCCCTTCTTGTCAATTGTTGACAGGGCCGGCTCCAGGCACCAGCTTAACAGGCAGGTGCTTAGGGCAGCCCAGGGAGAGGGGCGGCACCTGCGGCAATTCGGGGGCGGCAGGTCCCTCACTCCCTCTAGGAGCAAAGGACCTGCCGCTGATCAGCCGCCGCCTATCGTGGCTTTTTTTTTTCCCCCCAATTGCCGCCGCCGATCGCAATTGCCCTGACCATTGAGAATAGCCTTAACTGAATTGGCTCGTTAGCACTGACCCTCCCACTTGGTAAGGCAACTCCCATCTTTTCATGTGCTGTGTAGTCATACCTGCCTCTGTATTTTCCACTTCATGCATCTGATGAAATGGGTTTTAGCCCACGAAAGCTTATGCCCAAATAAATTTGTTAGTCTCTAAGGTGCCACAAGGACTCCTCGTTGTTTTTGCTGATACAGACTAACATGGCTACCACCCAGAACATCTATGCAAATCTTCAGAGTGAAATCTCACAAGAACATGCCTGTTACTGCATCTGTATAGCAAAAGGAAAACATTTATGGTGATTCGTTCTGCTTAAAACAACATCTCTAATTTAATATTTTGTTCAATGAGACTTTTACTAAAAACATTACAGACGCTGAAATTTGTACCATTCTGGGGAAAGCAAGGCTCCCAAGCAATTGATTCTGCAATCTTCCCACAGACATTCCAAATGATGTCTTGAATATACAGTCATCACAAAACTGTCAGGTCCAAAAAGATAATAATACTGTGGCTCGTATGTTCCTGTGCAACAAGACATTAATGGAGCAAATCAACCAGCAGGGTCTAAAAAGTGATTAAATGATGGGTAAAATTTTGACTTCTATAGGGGATTAAGGAATGCAGAAGCCCTTTTATTCCCCCCATATAGAGGGACCCCACACAAACTTGAATCACCAAGAGGACAATCTGGCTAGCTCAGTAGTGGCTTCACAGCAGCTAAAAATCAGAGACTGGAAAGCTGCTGAAGAGGGCAGAGGGTTCTCTTTGCAAATTAGCTTCCTGCACCTGACCACCCTTGAACTGATCCTGCCCCTCTCTTTTTCCTGGAAAAGTCCCCTAGAGATTACTCCATAATGAGGTATCAGTAACCCCTAAGAGCTGTCCCAGCATGAAAGAGGGGACCAAGGATTCATGAAAATGTTTCATTGAGGGTGAAGGCAGAATGCTTTATCCCCTTATTCCTCAACGGCCAGAGTGGGAGGTATTCAACCCAAATGGACCCACCCAGTGTAGTAATAGCACTATTTTGGGGAGAGAATGGTGACGATTGAGAGGCGATAACGGTTGGAGGTAGAAAAGTACAGGGGATTTTAAATGAAGAGTTGGACTGTGATGTTGAAAGAGCAGAAGCTAGTTTCAAAAACGGATTTTGAGTCTGACATGGCTGGCAGGCAAGGAAGATTATGTTAGCTGTAGCAGACTGGACAATATGAGGTTCACTTGTAACTGGAATTATGTTCATGTAAACCAGTTACTCAGTGTGCTGTTCTGTTCCAGGGGGTTAATACACTTGAAAGGCTTGTTTGCTATCACTGACAATTTAAGTGATGTTTGTTTAAAAAAAAAAAAAAATCTGAAAACAGCTGAGTTTGCTTAAGTTCTCAGTTTCTGTGAAATCACTTTTCCCTATATCTAGCCTTAGAGTTTAAATATCAGTACCATCTCAGATTTTTTCATTATAGTCCCCTAAATAGTTAGGCAATCACTGTTAATTTCTTAAAGAGGGTTTTTTTTTTAAAGTTATACAGAATGAGTGAATGAAACACAAGAATGTAAAAGTTCAAATATACAATCATCTATCTTTGTGGCATAAAACAGATTTTCCATGGAATTTTGCGTGGCCTCCCTGCCTAGTGAAAAGGAGCAGTGTAGGGTTTATACCACTCCTGGATCGTATCCTACCCTTCTGAATCACTGCAACTCAAGCAAACTGGTGCCACACCCTGCATTACCATAGCATGTTTCTTTCTCCAGTTTTCGGCTCCCAAACTCATTCCATTAATGTTCCATTTCTCTCTCTGTGTGTCCTGCCAAACTTCCTTCCCTACACTGTGGAATTATTTAATCCCCATTTAAATCCTGCTAATTTATTTAATTTTTAATTCGGTCTTACTCCCATTGACTTCAGTAATGCAGGACTGGGCCTTTACTATTCTGTCACATAGAAACATGCAATTTCAACTCTTTTCCCTAATTAATCTGCAGACAGAGAAGCAGTAGAAACTAAAGTTTTGAATTTTTTGTATAGACATTTGACTTGTTACTATTGAGCAAAATAAAGCCCCAATTCTAACAGTTATTCCATGTAGGTGGACCCCAGCACCTTCATATAGCTGATGCTCCTTAGGTGCAGGGGTCCCCCTCTGCAGAATTAACTTTCTGGATTGGGGTCAAAGCCTTTAAATGTTGAAAAAGAGTGTGTGATGGTGGGGTGCTTCATTAAATAGTAACTCAAAATGGGGCTAAGAGATTCTCTTTCTCTCTCTCACACACACATACCCATCCACCCACCCCTTTCCCCTTTGGGCTGACATTAAGCACAGAAAAAGTGTGTCAGTGTTGGACATTTTTCCTGAGAACGTTACCAGCAAGTGAAAGTGGGTTAAAAGATTATCCCAACATAATTATAGTGGTTGCTACTAGGCAATGGCTGTATTTCCTATTTTCAAAATCTATTTAATCCTCAAACTGTCTTTCTTCTCAGTGCACAAAGAGTTGCTAGAGAAACTCCCATGAGGAAAAGTACAGATATAAATATTTAAGACTTGGAGGGAGGCCTGAAAATAAAGTAGCACTGAAGTGTGTTTTAAGACTCTGTTAGCAATCACAGTATTTCTCCCTCACCTCTTCATTTCAAGATTTGGATGCATTTTACCATTCAACAGAATAATGAAAGGCCATTTGCCTGTTTACAATAAAACATGCAGTAGACAAGCATTTTGCTTCAGTGTTTAAGGCTATAGTGAAAATTCTTTAATCCTAAATAGGGTGTTGACATATTTCACAACAAACAAAGCAGAATAACTGATGAGCTATTATTTACAAAACGTGACTGCACAGCTTTTGATTAAACATAATGAGCCAGATTCTTTTCTCACTTACACAAAAATACATCTGAACCAACCTCATTGACTTTAGTGGAGTTACACCAGAGAAAAATCCACTTGACTTGCTGTTCAGATCTGCAGTACTAGATACTACTTTTGATTCCGCATCTTATTTAAAAATAGTGTTTAAGGAAATAAAATATGTATATTTTGAAAATGGAAAAAATGTTTTAAAAATATACAAAAGCTAATTAAGACCCAGGGCAGATCCCAAACTGGTGTAAATTGTCATAGCTTCACAGCTCAATTTCAATGGAACTACACTTATTTACACCAGCAGAGGATCTAGGTCCCTGAAACCTTTAACAGTATCCATTAAGACAGTTACAGTCTCACCCAAAGCCAATTGAATTGAGTCCCATTGATTTCAAAGGGGTTTGGATGATCAAACCAGAACACTTCCATCATAAAAGTGTACTTTGTTCTTATATTTTTAACATTAGTAATTTACTTGCATTAGTGTGGAAGACACCAACATTTTTTTCTGTACATGAAGTTCTGTATTAGGTTTGGACAGCATAGATTTATTAGACGTGCATCTAGATCACAGTGACAAACAAGTCAAAACTGAAAGATGCAAATTTTAAGCTGAAAATTTGCAAGTCATCAAGCCAAGGCAAAAAATAAAAATTAAAAATTAAAAAAAAATCTTATTTTCCAGATTGTGTGTCTTCAGAAGTTAATAATCTGGACAAAATATATTAAAAAAAATTAGATACATTCAAGTGGCTACAAAATGAAGTTGGAAGAGAAGCATGTTTAAATATACATACAAATCCTAGTTATGGTTGTAACGATGCTGGTTCTGGCGGGACCCAACTGAGAGTGCCAATTCAAGACAAATCGCTTAAAACAGAGCAGTTACAGCCCAAAGCTGGGGTTTTTCCACCTCTAAGGCAAACCAAACCAGCCAGACAAAGAGGACTTTGGTCTCACCCCACTGGCTAACCACAAGTCACACAAGCAATTCCCTTAGACACTCCAGTTTCCCAGTATCACCACCAGTGCCACTCGTTATGAGGATGAATAGTTATGAAAACCAAACCCCAATAAAAGAAAAAAAAAGTTCTCTCGATCCCAAAGAATCAAGCCCCAGACCCAGGTCAATATACAAATCAGATCTTATCCCCAAATCACGCTGTTGCCAATCTTTTAGAATCTAAAAGCTAAAGGTTTATTCATAAAAGGAAAAAGATAGAGATGAGAGCTAGAATTGGTTAAATGGAATCAATTACATACAATAATGGCAAAGTTCTTGGTTCAGGCTTGTAACAGTGATAGAAACTACAGGTTCAAATCAAGTCTCTGGAATACATCCCCAGCTGGGATGGGTCATCAATCCTTTGTGTAGAGTTTCAGTTTGTAGCAAAGTCCCTCCAGAGGTATGAAGCAGAATTGAAGACCAGATGGAGATGAGGCATCAGCCTTTTATAGTCTTTTCAAGGTATAAGAACATCTCTTTGTCCTTACTATGGAAAATTACAGCAAAATGGAGTCTGGAATCACATGGGCCAGTCCCTGCATACTTTGCTGAGCTGTAAGGCGTATCTGCCTTCTCTCAATGGGTCAATTATATAGCTGATGGTCCTTAAATGGGCCATCAAGCAGGCTAGGCAGAACTAACACCAACTTGTCTGGGATGTTTCCCAGAACCATAGCATAAGTTTGAAATACAGACAGTATAGAACCAATATTCATAACTTCAACTACAAAATTGATACACACATATAGACAGCATAATTATAACCAGCAAACCACAACCTTGTCTTAGACACCTCATTTGACTCCCTTTATATAAGATTTGGTGCCACTACAGGATTTTGGTTGCAACCATGTTCTATATGGTCCCAGATTGTCTCAATAACATCACATGGGTACTAGATCATAACACCATTCTGATTGCTGTCTCTAACTCCTGGCCTTAATTCATCCAATTTAGAACTTCCAAGTACCTGGGAATTAGTAGCATGTCCCACTCCCTTTGTCAGCCTATCTAGTAGGGGAGAACCACATTATGCATTAGTCATTTCTAGCTGTTCTTACTACTAGTCCCACCACCTACAAGTTTCACAACCCCAGGGCCGCTCAGAGGATTCAGGGGGTCTGGGGCAAAGCAATTTTGGGGGCCCCTTCCATAAAAAAAAGTTGCAATACTATAGAATACTATATTCTCATGGGGGCCTGGGGCAAATTGCCCCACTTGCCCCTTCTCCCCCAATCTTGGCGGCCCTGGCTATCTGCACTGAAGTGAAATTCAGGCCCAGGTGCAGAGAAATCACAACCAGGCCTTAATACCACATCAGCCACGTGATGAGGACATCTATCAGCTGTAAAATGGCAAGGTGTTACTCAACAGATCTGTTGTCTGTGTATTTAGGAACACATCTGCTGACTGCATGGACAAACAACTTAAAAAAAAAAACTGCTTTTTCCTCCTGCTAGCACTGCTGAGCCACCACAGTGAAGAGAGTGAACTGGATTCTATGCCTCTGTGCATCATCAACAGAACTGGTTACTAAGTTCCAATCAGCTACAGCACTGCAAATCCATTGGCAAATCATAGGTGGCAATGAGAGTACAGCGAGCCTATTTTGGTCTGCAGAGTCTTTATTGATGATGAAGATAAATGAGGAAGAAAGAATCCAATCGTGACTCTCAGATGCAGAGGAATTTCTACAACTTATATTTCTGCTTTGCAGAGAGGCCGAGAGTGATCTTACTTCTTTTTCATAGAAGCAGCATCAGTAGTGAGTCTGTGCTAGCCCTATTTTCTGGTGTTGAATTTGGTGGAGATATGGGTTTCCCACACTCACTTTGCAGTATACGAACAGCAGTCATGCTCAACAGAAATTTCCAAACAATAAATTACTTAATAAACTCAGACTGCATCTACTTAAGACTTGGACATACCTCATGTCACTTCTTTCCTCAAAGAGAAGCTCACCAACATCCAGGATGGCCTTATGGACCAAAAAAAAAAAAAAAAACAAGCTGAGCCCTAGATTACAAGCATAACACCTTCCTTCCAAGACTTCAGACAGGAAACCATGGAAACAATGAGAACTGCCAGGGCCTCTTTGACTCTGTCCCAGCTTTTCCTGGATGATAAATGAAGAGAGAACACCTACTAATGAAGATTCATAGATTCCAAGGCCGGAAAGGACCATCGTGATCATCTTGTCTAACCTCCCCTATAACTCAGGCCATAGAACTCTCCAAAAATAATTTCTTTTGAACTAGAGCATGTCTTTAAAAAAAAAAAATCCAACCTTTGATTTAAAAATTGCCAGTGATGGAGACTGACAATATTTTCTCTGACAGGGGGAATCTACCACCCACTCTGAAACATGAATTGGTCTGAGCAGTACTTACAGAAGCTATCATTCAATGTGAAAAACTTCTGAGAAACTAGTACAAAGCAGTCTCCAGTGATAGCTACCAGTATCCTGGTGCCCTCTGACTTAGGCTTTAGGACAGGTCTGACACATGACGGATCAGCTAAGATTAGAGCCCTTGGGCAATTCATTGGTGGATGAACTTCAAAGAAATGTTCAAAGGTATTGTTGGGTATCTAGACAATTCCATTGTTAGAACTGATTAAAAGGAAATGTTAAATTGCTAATATATGTTTGTATATGTCTTTGTCCATCTACACCCTGTTAGATGTATACTAGTGTAACTAAATTGACCTGTTGTTGCTATAGCCCAGGGGTCAGCAACCTCTGGCATGCGGCCCGCCAGGGTAAGCACCCTGAAGGGCTGGGCCAGTTTGTTTACCTGCCGCTTCCGCAGGTTCCACTGATCACGGCTCCCACTGGCTGCGGTTCGCCACTCCAGGCTAATGGGGGCGGCGGGAAGCAGCGGCCAGCACATCCCTCGGCCCGAGCCGCTTTCCTGCAGCTCCCATTGGCCTGGAGCGGCGAACCGTGGCCAGTGGGAGCTGTGATCGGCCGAACCTGTGGACGTGGCAGGTAAACAAACTGGCCCGGCCCGCCAGGGTGCTTACCCTGGCAGGCCGCGGGCCAAAAGTTATCGACCCCTGCTAGCCTTTTTCGTGCCCTGTAACTCTGTAATTACCTTTACATTATTTACGCAACTCCAGTTAATTAGCATTAGCTCAATTGGCTCAAAAGGTCTGTATTTAGTGCATAGATGTGAGTTTATTTGATATGTAAAACTAGTTAGATATAGCACTGTAACTGGATTACTAGGAAGTAAAATGTTGACTTCAAAGAGTGTGGGTCCTTGTGTGTTCAACAATGGGAAGTCTAAAGGCCCATGCTGTGCTAGGAATGTTTTCCAAACTGTTTTCAGCTATAGAGATGTACCCTGGGAACAATCTTGCATCTCTGAACTTCTTTGATTCTGATGGGGGGGAACCCTAGACAACTGTACAGAGGACCTCAAAAGCCCTTATGGAAAACTAGCAGACATTACATCTCTGCATCATTTTGACTACAAACTCTAATTCACCTGTAATGTATTTTATCTGCCTTAACTTCTCAATAACCCTCATTTCCTTTTCTTAACTAATAAATATTTACTTAGTTTACTAAAGGATTTGGCTGTCATTATTGTCTTTGTGAGATCTGGAGTATACCTTGACTTGGGGAAAGTGACTGGCCCTTTGGGACTGGAAGAGCGTAATGTGCGGTGAATATTGGTTTTAATAATTTGTTATTACGTCCAGTTTGTCTACAGTCCGGAGTGTCTAAGGGGATTGGCTGTGACTCCATGGTATATTAGAATAGTGATTCGGGAGCACACATTGGTTGCTGGTTTGGTTAAATCTAATTATAGATTTCAGAGTAGCAGCCGTGTTAGTCTGTATCCACAAAAAGAAGAACAGGAGTACTTGTGGCACCTTAGAGACTAACAAATTTATTAGAGCACGAAAGCTTATGCTCTAATAAATTTGTTAGTCTCTAAGGTGCCACAAGTACTCCTGTTCTTCTAATTATAGAATATATCACTAGTTTGGGGTGTCTACCCCATTTTCTGACAGTGTGACCTGAGATAGGCCTCTCAGTTGTGAGCCACATATCAGGCACCATGACACCAGGTCATGGCACAGAGGCAGCACCTGTTACCACCTGTTGTATATACACAAGAGAAGAATACCCATACTCCTTCTGATACCATTGAGAACCAAATATTTTTGTCCTGTCTCCAAGAGTGAGCAAAAATGCCTTGAAATGGTCAGGCCTTTCCTCAGATTGAACCCCAAGTATCATTATGGGCTTTTCCTCCATCTACAGACCTCACCTGTATATTCCACCCCCCACCCCATGCCTCAATCTTTATACCTGGCTTTTCAATGCCTTTGTATCAAACATAAACAGCACTGTAATCTAGCTTTCTCAGTGCCTAGTTGAAATCAGCACCTGGATGAAGAGCAGCTGGCTACAACTAAACCCAAGGACGACTGAAGTGAAGTTGGTAAGAAGAGGAAATCACTCTGAAGAACTTGCTGTCTTCTCCAACATTCTTTACCGACTTTATAAGGTACAAAAGCCTGTTTCTTTATCCTACCTCATAGCCTTTTGCAGGAGGATGAGTTACAGAATCCTCAGACATGTCTTTCCACAGTGTATTAAAGACGGTGTGTCTACCATGCTACCTTTCCTTGGTTATCCATGGGATGCTTTCTGGAGTCTTTGCAGCAAGCTCCATCTATTTTGGATGAGGGTTTTCTGTTTTGTTTTATTACACTCATTGTGGACAAAGTTCTGTCAGTTTGCTGTTCTCTAGAGATGACCAAACAATAATGTTTACTACTCATGGCATGTCAGTGATACACCCTGCTTATTAACAGCCAACAATGTATGCAGTATACAAAAGTACATCTCTCACACACATAATCAGTTTTTTATCCAAATCAATAATACATGAGAGGCCTGGATTAATAAGTGAGATATAGAAAGACAGGCACCAGTGCTGAGCGGCCTCTTGTTCCGCCACTCCCACACCCATAGTATAAGAGGCAGGAGGAGGTGGAATGGGAAACAGTGGGGAGGAGTTTAGCAGAGCAAAACTTCAGTATGCTGAGACTTCCACTGGTTAAGGTCTCTAAGGGAACGTATGCCGGTGGCGTAAGTTAAGAGCTGCACATTAGCAGTGCAGGATCAGGAAGCTGCAGCCTGACATCCCATCCCCCATCCCTGCCCTAGAGCTCCCTGGGGTATGGTGAAGAATGTGGTCCAGAATATTAAGTCCATCGGTAAGCATCTACATTCTTTAGAATTATATATAAATAAGATTACAGTGATTGACTTGATTACCTACTGTGATGGGATGTCCATCCCACACAAGGCATGAGCAGATAAAATAGGCTTATTAACTTTATAGGCCACACCTGGAAGAGAGCTAGGGCCTGATAAGCCCCAATGGCTGATGAAAACAAGCTGGGACAGGCTTATAAAGAGAAGAAGTTAGGGATAAGAGAAGAGGCTGCAGGGAGGAGCTTTGCAGTCACTCCCCAGAAAGGAAGAGAGTTGGCAAGGACATAGAGGTATTTGGGCGGGACAGTAAGCACTGAGATGCTGTCTGGGACTACAGACTATGATAAGAAACCAAGAGCGGGGAAGTGGCCTCAGGCAGTGGAGGAAGCTCTGCTAGTAACCTCGGGGTGGGGGAAAATATAGAGAAGAGAATGTAGCCAAAAACCCAGTGAAACAGCAACATGGTCAATGCTTGAGCAGACTGATTGCTGGGCAGAGGGTCCCTGGTCTGGAATGGGAAGTAGGGAGGCAGGGCAGGGTTCCCTTACTGGCTGCTGGGAAAGTGGAACAGATTTGGTTGCAGTTCTGATGACTGCCTGAAGCTGCAGATAGGCAGTTTGTCCAGGGGGACTTTGAGACCCTGGAGGAGAAGGACTACAGTGACCTGGTCAGAGGGCATGAAGCAGGAGTATCTTGAGTCAAGAGAGAGAGAGATCATGGGGTGAGCAACTGAAGGAGGAGGTGCCAGACTGGAATAGCGCTAATCCATAGATGTAGCCATAAGGAGCCCCACAACAGTGAGTGTGAACCCTATTACACCCACCTATGACAATTTTTGCCATAATGGGTGGGGGGTAGAGAATGAGAGAGGCCCATTTGGGTTGCAACCAACCCTCAGTCCTTCACAAGTGTGTGTCAGGGATATATGGCATAATCGTGCTTTTGTATGAGGCCATAGTCTTCAGTATTGCTCCCACAATATAGTAAGACCTACAGAAATCTCCTGGACTTTGAGGCATGATCCTTGTAAAATAATAACAAACTAAAGGTTGAACATATTGGAGGGGTAAGCTGTGATTGTAAATCATGTGCATTTACACTGACCACTTTTTCAGAGTATGTCTTGCACTCGAAATACTGGAAAATTAAACAATCAGGCCAGTGGGTAACTCATAATTGAAAAATGGGACATCTGACAATATGCTTTACACTTCTAACAGTGTTCGACTGCATATTGCAGAAGTTCCCATAAATAACCTGATTAAAAACTTTTGGCAACTTAACAGATAATTCTCAATAGAGGGACAAAGATTATTTAAGGACATAAGTTCCTTTGGCTCAACTGAGTTATGAATTACCCCCTTATGAGCTTACCAAGCACATCTCGCAGCTCTCTGACAGTCTTGACGGAGTCAGTTAATTCACAAAGTGACAAGAAGAAACAAAACAAACTGAAGTGTTGCAAGTAACAAAATCGAGTTAGTCATGGCAAATCATATCTAATGTTTTATTTAGAGCATGCAAACCATATATCTGCTGGTTTAAAATAGCCTATGTTTTATCTACCTGTTATACTAAACCCTGAAGATGAAGATCCTTGTACCCATACAGATCATCTTACCTGCTACCTGGCATATTTGTTTTGTTCTCTCCTTCCTTATAATTCCTTTAAAGGTAGGGTATCATTCTTTTTGATCCAAAAGCATCTTATAAATGTTAAGCATTCACTATCTTGTCTTCTAACCTCACAGTCCCTGTGTGATTTCCAGACTGAAGGCATGGGTTGCTGGTGCTGCTTTAATGAGGTACACCTCTACCTCTATATAACGCGACCCGATATAATACGAATTTGGATATAACGCGGTAAAGCGGTGCTCCGCTGGATCAAAGCAAGTTCAATATAACGCGGTTTCACCTATAACGCGGTAAGAATTTTTGGCTCCCGAGGACAGCGTTATATCGAGGTAGAGGTGTACAATATAGGGCTATAGTCATTAGAACAGCAACAAAGGGAGAGATGGGCAAAGACCTTCTGCATGGGCTATGGCACTGCTTACGGAGAAATGTGTGCTGCTTCATGCTGGCTCTATAGAATCAGCTTTGAGTGGCTGGGTGTGTACATGGAGGGAGTGAAGTCTTGGAATGTGAGTACTGGCAGGGAGAGTGAAGTACTTCATGCAGCCAGGCTACTGCAATGGAGCTCCTCTCCACACCACCCACTTTCTTTGTCCTCCCATAAAATCTCTGCTTTTAAAGGGCTACAGACTCCCCTCTTCACCTTTGTTTTGTTTAGGGAAATCAATATGAATATACAATCACAAGGCCCTCTCCAAAATAAGTAAACATACATACTACTTAAACATACAAATTTAACAATGTACTTCAAGTTAAGCATGTCTTGGTGCTGTCTTGAACGGAAATGCTTTTCTGAATCAGGACCTTAGTCTAGTGCTAAAGACCTGATCCAACTTCCTTTGAGATTCCCATCAAAACTTGTACTGACTTTTATGGTAGCTGAATAAGGCCCCTAAATGAACATCTGAGAATTATTACAATATGCTCGACTGTATGAATCAGGATGTCACATTATTTAAATTCAAAAAGCTATATAGCACTAACAGACTGTTTCTTGAAGCATAACATCTGATTTGAAAAACAGCTCATGTAGTAATATTTCTGGCTTCATTAGAGGTGCAGATGTTCATGCATGTATTGTTTTCTTATAAAAAGATTGTCTGAAGATTTTGAACTGCCTTTATGTTGTAGACTCTTATTTTAAAATAGAAATGTCAAGTCTTGTTCATAGGATGACTTTCATTTTTTGCAATTATGATTCATTAGAAACAAACTAAAAACAGACATCCAAGATCCATTAACATATTGAGGTTATTTGTGTTTTTAAAGACTTTTGTCATTAATTTATAACAAACTGTTAAAATTGCCATTTTTACCTTGACTAACCCATGAAATCAGTTGTCTGTCTGATTTATTGGGAGCTTGGCTTACTCTTATAAATGGGTTTAAGGAATAGAGGGGTTATGAGAAATATTTTCTCTTTGCACATATAAAATCTCATAACAAATCCTGTTGCACAAAATTACAAGAGCAAGGCATACTGTGGTTTATAGGATTTTTTCTGAATGTTTGTAGACTGCATTTTTTTGCTTTCATTATAGTTCTGCCTGAGTAGGAAAGGTCATCTTTATTTATTGATGTATGTGGTCACATGGAAGGTCAATGGTAACCATTTTCCTCCCAAGGAAGTATGGCGTGGACTTTAAGAACATTAAATAACTATGCCAGGTGCATCACTGCTATGTATGGAGTGCCTCCCATTCTAAATATCAAAAAGAGAAAAATTCGAGAATATAAAAACCCTAGAAAAGGAAAAAAAAACAAATAGAATTTAAGAGTGATTGTGCCTTGTTCTAAAGACTACAAGCAAATGAATAACAATAAAAAAGAAAAAAAGTCTACTGTTTATGAATAAACAGACTTCCAAGGCTTACTCATTCCTTAATGTTTGTGGATAATGCAATGAAGAGTCTCTGCTTTATGCGAAGGATAAACCTTTTTGATGGAAAACAATAGCATTAATGTCAAAGGGAATGTGGTTCTAAATTGCATTAGAAAAAAATGCATTTAAAAACATATGTCAAGGGTATTTGAAATAGCTGTGAGCAAACAATGCAGATGTACAGGTTACTTTCAATAGTAAGGGTAATCTAAGAATATAAAATATTTGATAGAAATTAGACTTTCTACTAACTTAAAATGTGATAGAAAATTGTATACATTCTGAATTACGTTTTAAAATGTAACAGCTACATAAAAGAAAAACCTTACTTTTGTCATTATGGCAATAATGGAATGGGTTTTGATTTAACTTTAAGTACTTGCTTAATTCTCACTGAGGTCCATGGTACTTATGCACACGCTTAAAGTTAAGCATGTTCTTAAACGCTTTGTGCTTCATGACCAGAATACTCAGTGCTTGCAAGATTGGGGCCTTACCAAGAATTGCCTAAGGCCTTTCCCTCTGGTCTTTTGCTAATTCAGTCTGCGAACTATTTTCTCTCTTCCAGTGAAGGGAATTCACTCTTTATCCGACTGGGGTCTAAGTATATAAACTCCATCAGAGGTCCTCCTGAATCATTTAGAGGCTTGTACCTGTTCTCCAACTGATTTCCATGATTCAGAATCAGGCCTTAAATAAGGATTTTCTCCCTCATCATTCTGGAGGCCACTTCTGCCTCCAAAACTGACACCAAGGCTACTTGCGTAACCAGGAGTGATCATACTGCAGAATGCTAGAACACAACCCTGTGCTGTGAAATAAATACAAAACTCCCTTTGACTTTTCTGGAAGCAAGGTTGTACTATACCTACACTCCACATACTAGCTCTTGTTGCAAGGTGTTCTACACCTAATTACCATGCTGGACTCTGAGGATGCAGGCTACTTTCCAATTAAGATAGAAAGAAAATGAACTAATATTACCTATTCCTTGTACACACATTAAAACTGCCTAACTCTCTCATTACAAAGAAGACAAATAGATATCTCCATTTTTACAAATGGGGAAACTGAGGCACAAAAGTAAAGTGACTGGGAAGTAAAGTCATCCAGTGGACCAGTGACATAGCTTGGAATAGAACCCACATCTCCTGAGTCCCATTCTCTAGAGCTATCTGCTAGGCCACACTGCCTCTTAATTATAGAATTGTAAAATGTAGGCATGTCAATAGAACAACAATCCTTGACCCTAAATCTGAACTTTAGGGAGGGTCACCTTTCTCTCAGCATTTGAAATATCCAAGTTGTGTTAACCGTAAGGTGCTGATGCCCCACTAAACTCCTGTGATAGTATTGGAAAAACTAAAAAGAACTATTTTTAGCCTTTTCTTAGACTATATTGCTTTTGTTTTTTGAGAAGGACGTTCTTCTTATTCAGGCATTAGGAAAATGTAATAGTTGCTCTACCTGCGATAATAGATAATCCCATATTTTGTCATTCTAGCAGTATAGCATATTGTCACAATCTTTTCTTCATCTATCAATTTAATTAATCTATAATATTTGGTTGAGACTAGTATACAGAGATAAAAAGCTCCCATATCACCAATTGAATTCTGAGACTGTCAGGGCCAAGGCACATAATCAGCAGCATGGGAGCCATATATGCCCAGTGTACTCCAACGAACCGAATGTCATTGCTTTATTGCAATCATACAGTATACAAACTGCAAATAGTTTATAAGTGTTAAAGTATGTGTGGAGATTGGAGAACCATAATTGGAGGTCAACATTTAAAAAGTCAACATGGTTATTACAGAGTGATATCTAAGATGTTTCAGTTTTCCAGTATACTTCAAATAGGATGTGAGTGACTGACTGACTGACTATGTGTGGGAAAGGAGAAAGGGGGGGACAGGATGGGGTGGGAATTTGCCGAGAGAGACGCAATGCTTTACAGAATAATATCCAGCATAGGAAGGAGGGTTTCCAATAGAGAAGGCTTGACACGTGACAAGACATTTTGTGATTAGTTCATCTTTTTAAATGTATTATGTTCTCTTAACAAGATGTAAACTATACAGAGACACAAGGTGGGTGAGGTAATATCTTTTATTGGACCAACTTCTGTTGGTGAGAGAGACAAGCTTTCAAGATTATACAGAGCTCTTCTTCAGGCCTCACTCATTCAAACTGCATACGTGTAAATTATATAAACATAATATATTGTTTAACCAAAACTGAAAAAGCATATTTGTTGGAGAGTAGATAATACAAGTGAGAGTCCCACTTTCAATTGTATACCTATGCAACAATCAGCAAAATGTTAAATACAATTTAGACTAACAATTGTCCTACCTCTACTCCCAAATAGTCCAGCTAGTATTGTCCTGTCCTACAAGTAGAGAACAGTTATCAGTTCCATTTCTCTATGCTGATCCCAGCCCCTTTTAGTTGGTAAATACTTTTAAACCAGTGCATGGTGCTATATTGCTGCAGTCTGAAGCACTGATATTTCATACAATGATGCATGTGAGAAGTGCCATTGAAGTGGAGGGTCTCTAGGAATACAGTTAGTCATGTGCATCTTTTGCCAAATTGATTACTTCCTGTTTAAATAAGCTGTCTCTCTAATTTCCTGCATAACACATTGCACAACCAGAAAATGAGGAAGTGGGTCCCTATTTCTGCATGACCACTCCGCTCTGCTGATGGTATGATTGCTTTGGTTTTCTTACCAGAGCTGCTCTGGGCTTTGATTCTATTTATTTATTTATTTTTGACGTGCTCATGGATGTTGACAAGGCTGACTAATTGATGGAAATGAATTGTTCTGGCATGAAAAAGTACAGTCAGCACATTTTCTGCAATTCTGAAGTTTGTGATTAGCAGTTTCTTGGAATCTTCTATCATTTGCCAGTTAGCTGTGGAACAATGAAACCACTCCCCTGTGATCCACATTTTCAAAGAAACAAAGCAAAAGACTGCAGCAATCATGCAAAGTATGATAGGTTCCTTACAGTCAATGAAAGAACAATAGAATGTTTGGTGGCTGGAGAACTGTGTTTTCAAGTTGTATTGCAGAGTGACAGTGAGATAAACCTGAGCAGAATCAGGTCTCAAGCACATTGCTTCAAAGCAATAAATACTTGGTCAGTTTTCCCCCTATAGTGCAAGAACAGTGAGAAGAGGATCAGGGGAAGGAAAACTCTGCAAAGTACCACTTTGTGGAGTTTTCAGCAGATTGCTGTGTTGGGAAGGTGGAAGTGACTTTCCCCACCTCCTGGAATAGATAAGGCATTCTGTCCCCAGATTCTAAAGATTTTTTTTTTTTTTTTTTTGAGATCTACCTGGAATCTTGGGCATCTGCTTGAAGGCAATGACTAGCCTGGTGGAGACCTCCACATTGGGCTCTTGTGTACTCTCCCAGTCTGGCTCTCTGGCACAGTGTCTCCAACAGAAATCTCTTTCAAGTGTGATGGATGCACTAAAATGGATTTCAAAGGGATCTGAGGTCTTCCGGTCTGTTAAGGCATTTAAACCACCCCCCTCTGGGTGATATCTGCATACCTACACTGCAGCACACAGCAGCAAAAGCACAAATTCAACAATTGCCTGCCAGCTTCATATATGATAGTAGAAATGCTAAACCGGTGTTGGTTAGTGTGTGAAGACAAATATGCACATAATGTTTCAAGGAGCAGATTTTTAATATTGAGTGTCAGCACTGAGGGCTTTAAAAAAATCTTTTCCCCTTCTAGTCGGGAAATGTAAAGAACATGGGGGACATAATGAGAAAATAAATTGAATGAATGCTAAAGGAGTCAAGAAGATGACCAGTTACTCAAGCTGAAAGTACAACAAAACCCAAATCAACAATCAGTTGCTTCCTAACTCATACCTGGTACACATGCCACCAAGCTGTCATCCTTCAAATCTGCTGGACAATCAGGTAGACATATTTTTATCAAATAAAGTACAGATGTTTGTCAAATGAATTACAATGGTAAATTCAACCCATACATAATAAATAAGCTTATAACTGCTAGATTTGGAATTACACTGAAATAAATTCACTTGCCATTTTCCTAGCCTTCAGTTGCTTATTGAAATGCCAGCACATTCATTTTATTTCATGTTCTTATTTAAAATATCAGTGAGACTGATACAGCAATATCCTGGACAAACCTTACTGAATTAAGTTTAAGTATTTTAGGAATTCATTGGATTAAAAACGCAAATGTATTATTGTGGGATTGTGGGAGGGAGGGAGAGAGAGAGAGAAACCAGACTAATGCAAATCCTGGGAAGTGTTATCAGCTATTTGAAACCATGTGAACTTTAAAGTTAAGTGGGTTTCCCACGAAATCTCTAGGGGAAAGTGTGTGCAAATATAAGTCTTCCAGTTATCGGGGGGAACAAACAATCTTTTGACACTAGAGAAACCCATTGTCTATGAATTACCTATTTCCATATCAGAAATCTAGGCTGTATGAAGGAAGGACTGAACTTCTCATGAGAGTATGTGTTCTGAGCCAAGTTGATTATGAATCTGTAACCACAGAAAAGCCCTTTGGTGGCATTTGAAAGACTGTTCACCTGCCAGAGCCTCTGTTGGAGCTGGAATGACCTTGAGTAAGCTTATTAGCATCCATATCAGTTTTTAATGTTTTCTCTGTAATGCTTTCATCTTGAGAATAAATGTGCTTTCTTAGAGCTGTGTGGTAACTTGTGACTATGGACATTTACAATGAAGAAGGAAGAGAAAGCAGGCCTCATGAGGCAGTCTGACTGTGCAGCCTGGAAATACCCCAGTCAGGAGGGAGAGAGGTGGGTCTCTGCCCAAGAGAGATGAGGGCTGGGGAGCCAGAAGCCTAAAAGGGGGTGCTTTTGCTGGATCATGAAGTAGGAATACAGTTTCAGTTACACTGAAATGTGATGAGACCCGATTCTTTTCTCTGTCATTGGTAAAAGATCATATATTGATTTCAGTTGGAACAGGATGAGGCCCTCAGATAATTAGCAGACTGTTTTAATTGTTCTTGTTTAAATTCATTTCCTTTTAAAACTTCAGCCTTAGACTTTGAATGAAAAAATCTCAGTCCTTAAATGATATACAGTGGAACATTGCAAATTCACCTTAATCAAAGGTAAGCACATTGTAACATACAGTACCCGTTTTTGAAACTACTGATTTAAGGCCTAAATCTTCACAAGTAAGCATACACTTTGGCACGGCTGTACTCATGTATATGCTGACAATATGTCTACTCTTGGAGCTCGGAGTGTGTTTCCTAGCTCACTAGACATACCCATGCTAGCTTTCATCAAGCTAGTGTGTTAACCACCCTACATACAAACTCACTGGCCCTTGTGGGTACGTATTTCTGGTGGCTAGCCTGTGCCAATAGTTGCTGCTGCCCAAGCTACATGACTATTTTTAGCATGCTAGCTTAATAAGAGCTAGTGCAAGTGCATTTACATGAACTAGGAATCACAACATTGCACTAAGTGTTGACAGAGCCAGCTTGTTGTTGTCTATGCTCACATATATAGACACCCATATACTCAGGAGTGTGATTACATGTTGTGCAAGGCAATGAAAAATTATGTCCAATGTTTATTCAATATCTTCTATCATGCATTTTCTACATACAGTGGACTTTAATTCTTTCTCCCATTGTACTTATTACTAGATATCTTAACTGCTCAGAATATTATTATGTGAAATCTAGTACATTTTGTATTTTTTTTCATTTTCTCAGTCCCTAGGATGATGAATTTCAATAGTTCGTGGCTACTATTACCAAGCTACCCTGTTACTTAAGCTCTCAATTTGTTAAATAAGAATTAGCTTTTGGACATCTTCTACTTATGGTTCTAGAAACATAAAACTGTCTTCATAATATTGCCTTACCATTGTTGTGCTTGGCATAATGATATTTATGAATCTGAAGGCAAGTTATAAAGATAAGTGGGTCTAGTTTTGTATGAATTGAGAGTTATTCTATCAAGTCAGTGGAGTTATATTTGGGATAAAACTGTTGTAAATGAGAGGAGAATCAGACCCAATTGAGTTTTAACAAGAGTTTAAGTGAGCTGCATATGGGGCAAAAGGTTCCTTGATTATCCATAGAGTTCTTCCCCCAAAACTCTCCAGTGAGATATCTACTGAGAACACATTGAAAAAATAATTTAGAAGTTATGTAAAAACTAAACTTATTGGCTAATCAATGTTGAGAACATAATAGTGATAGCCTTGGAAAACTGCATTTTCTAAATTAACCCTTTCCTCTATCATTATAAACTATAATAATATTTCAATATGTATTAGAAGGGGGTCAAGACTAAACCTTTAATTCCAATCCTCCTTTACAAGGTTCCTGAAGTCTTGATAAAATTTTAACTTTTTTTTAGATTTTAATCTAAATCTGGATTGAGTCCTACCATATTAAAAATCAGTGAAAGTCTCTTAAGCAGGTACATCTCATTCCGTGGAAACCCATAAATGAAGATAGCGGATCAAGGAACATATTTGCTAGACCAGAGAAGAGAAATAAAACAAATCCTTCTTATTCAGCAATCCTTTCCCCCAAATTTGCTTCTTTATATGGATGCAAATTTTAATATTTTTTGTCTGCCACTTTAAGGAGCGTGTCCCATCAATAATGCACAAAAATCATACTGAGTTTTAAAAGTATGAGGAAACTTGGAAGTGTAATGAGCGTTGTCAAACCAATTGAAGAATATGCATACTGGCTAATCAAATCATCCTATGCCATCCAGAGTTAAACCTTAGAAGGGTACATTGTTGTCTGGCAGAATTAGACAGATAAAAAACATAATTGAATTGCTTCAGTTTATTTGAAATAAGTTCTTACATCAGTGTAAATGGTGGCCCTACATAGACCAGAGTTGTATAAGAACAATTAACAGATCTAAGGAAAACAAAGCACCGACAGGTTTGAAGAATCTCAGTCCTTTGTGTGTACACGGAGATCGATTATGTCAACTAATGGCAAGATTTGTGCTAAGTCATTAGATAAAGAAAAGGCCAATGGTTCAGAAGACATTAGCACAAAAGGAATTGTTTTTCTCCTCTATAACATCACTTTGCTTTATACAAGAGATTTCCTGGATGAATTTATATTTACTATTAGGTACTTGTTGAATAGCCAAATCAGATGTAAATAGCTGTTAATTTGACAGTCTAATAGACTGATTTGTCTTTTCCAGTAATCTTTCTATGGTAAACAGGAGTTTTAAAAACATTTTTCTACATCTGATAATGAGCAACAGGCTTAACATTTTCTGTTACAAACCATACATTTGTACCTAATCAATAAAATTTTAATTTAGTGCTACCTGTTTGGTCTAGTATAGAACAGTGGGTTCAGAGTTCTATAAAAATGTATTCCCCAGTGTCAGAAGTGATGGGAATTTAGATGTGGATACAATGCTCAGTTTAATTTAGCTGAGTGAGTCAAACATTTTGATTACAGGATTTGACATTCCTAGACATTAACTTTATTTTGGGGGGGAAGGGTGTATTGCTTAAAGGTCATAATATGTAACAAAAAGGATGGGATTTTCAAAGTCATCTAGCAGATTTCAATGCCTAATGCTTCCCCACTTGTGGGGGGAAAGAGAATTTGGCCTGATTAGTGCAACTTCCGCTTTCAGTTACACGAGTATAAATCTGATGTAACTCCACTCACTTCAATGAAGTTAGTCCAGCTTTATGCAGATGTAACTCAGAGCAGAGTTTGGCCAAGTTTTTCTTGTTATATATATGTACCAGCTAATAACTCTTCTCACTGGATTTAAACTGATTTTACCTCACAATATTATTGTTTACAGGGTAATCTTCCCATTATTAAATGGATAAAATTTGTTGTTGTCATGGGAAATAAATTAAAGAGACAGCTAGGCTAACCACCATTAAGACCTGTTGCATTCCTTACATTGTTTTAAAGTGGTTGTATGGATATGGCTTCTACAGTGAAAGCCTGACTCTGTTCACCTTATGGCCTCAGCTCTGCATAGGATCATCTAGTGTGGATCCTGTGTTTGTATGGAATTCTACTGGAGTTCACACTAGCAGATTTCATTGCAAATTTGGCTTCTATGGCTGAACTCACATTGCAAAAATCACTCCAGTCTGGTGAATGTTGGTAAGGTTTCTCTGACAACCATGGCTTTTTCCCCCTAATCTATGCTATAGATTCTAGAGTATATAGAAAGATACTTATAGCACATATTTAGTAACATGACTAACAGTCCCTGCCATAATTGCCACAAAGGCATTACCGCCAGCAAACAGCTTTACATAGGCTTGGTGCTAGGCAGATTTCAGCCATGGATGGATAGAACCACCGAGTCCACATGGAAATGCAATAGGGGTATTGCATTCTGCTGCCTTACATTACACAAGGAGACCCCTAGTTGTGACTTTGCTAGTATAACTTTTGTCTGCATAGACCATTTTTAAAGAGACAGTGAGTCTATTTCTTCTGTTACACTGAATCTAAATCTCTCCTTCGCCATTGGAAGTCACTTATGGCATGAATGTTTTTCTGCGTGTATCATGGGCTGCTCTTTTCATGACCTATGTTAAATCACAAACTTTCCCTCTCTAGGTAGTGTTTGAGGGAGGAAGTCTTTTTGGTCAGCACCCTTTTACATGTTCTTCCAGCTGCTATGGCTTCATTGTTAAAACACATTCCAGCTATTTCCATCTTTTGATTGACTTTAGCAATGAGAAATTGTTAAATTTATGAGAAATTGTTTTTTTTTTATATATTCATTCCATTTAATATGTGCTATTTTCCTGAGGTGGCAGATTTCAAAGGCATTTAGACATCTGCCTAAGTTTGGTGGATTTCCAGTTTTCACATCCATATGTTAAGGTGGAAACAACATTTGAGTTGAAGATTCATAGTTTTGGCTTTTAAATTGTAGATGTTTTGATGACCAAATCTTGTTGAAGCTGGTGAATACAGCCGCTGTCTGCCAATCTGGACATACCTTGGCAATAACATGCAAGCCAGTGGGTATGTAAATTGATTCAACCCCTGTATTACTTTGCATTCTCAGAGGATTCTCATTAGGGTTTTGGTTTTTTTGAAAGCGGATGCAATTCTGGACAGTCTTTTGGACTTTCATGTTGCTTAAAATGCCACTTGAAAGAGCAATATCAGTAAAACTAATTCTTCTAGTACACTGTTGCTGAGCCATGCAATGCCTGTGTTGTATCCAACTATACTCTCTCATAATGAAGTTAATGGCAATGCTAAACAGGAGATGTCAGAGAATGCCTCCTTGCCTTACACCAGTATTCGTATTGAACCATTTGCTCAAGTCTGTTTATTTTAACTGCATCTTGATACAAAGCCTTGATTATGTTAATTACATGTCAAGATGTTTCAGAATAAATTGTGATGGAGGCTATCAATTGCCTGTGTGGCAAAGTACCTTCTTCTCCTCAGCAGGCTCAGTCCTTTTTAGCTTTGGAGACTCAGGCTTGGGCAAAGCAAATCCTCGTAGGTAGCACAGGGTCTGGCTACTCCTTCCCTCAGTCAGTCCCTTGTGCTTGTTTTCCTTCCCTTCTGGGGACAGAGTGCAGCCTTCCTTGCTGGAAGGGTTCAGAGCTTTGTTGCAACCTGCCTACTGGCAGCTTCCCTGCTTCTCTGACTCTATCTCCCGCTTTGTAGCTGTTTGTCCTGGGTTTGCCACATATCTCCCCGCCGCTCAACTCTACGGGGTTGGGCTACTTGGGTCGGAAAGCAGTGCACTCTCGATAGGCTATCCGCATTGCCATGTAGGGTTCCAGACTTATGTCGTACTGTGAAGTGGAAGGGTTGAAGCAACAGGAACCATCTCGTTATTCTCGCATTCTTGTCCTTGTTTTGGTGCATCCACTGCAAAGGGGCATGGTCTATGTAAGAGGGCCAGACTCACCCCTGTGGCGCCTCTTGCTGGTCGTCCAGGGAATTAGCTCACCAGCCTCTGGAGCGCCCTCTGCAGGCCGGTGATCCGCCTTTCCCCTTCTCTGGCCCCCGTGTCCCTCCCAGAACCCCGGTGCCCTTGCTCTGGGTGCTGCCCCCTGGCAATACCGATACATATGCTAGGTCTCCCCTCCCAGGGGAACCCCCACCCACTAACCCCACCTCACCTCAGGATAAGGCCACTGCCAGTCACCAGCTAGCCCGCACTCTCTGGGGCAGACTGCAGTATAGGCCACTCATCATCGGCAAGGAGGGTTTGGACCTGCTGCCTTGGCCTAGCCCTGGGTTGCCCTCTGCAACCCCAAGTACCCCTTGGCCTATTACCAGGCCGCAGCCTGGGGCTATCCAGGCTGGAGCTCCCCAGCTCCTCAGCCTTTCCCCAGCCCTGCTCCACCCAGGTACCCTGTCTAGTTCTCTGCAGCCAGGCCCTTCTCTCTCTGCACTCAGAGAGAGACCCTTGAGCTCCTGGCTCCCAGCCTTCTTATACAGGCCAGCTGGGGCCTGATTGGGGCATGGCCCAGCTGTGGCTACTTCCCCAATCAGCCCAGTAGCTTTTCTCTTTGCCCCAGCCCTCTGCCAGGGCTGTTTTAAACCCCTCAGGCAGGAGCAGGGTAGCCACCCTGCTACAGTCCATGACAAGGGTAAACCTCCATCCAAGTAGATAGTAGCGGAGGCTTTCTATGGCCCATTTTACCGCCAGGCATTCCTTCTCCACTACGGCATATTTCTATTCCCTAGATAGGAGCTTCCTACTGAGGAAGAGGATGGGGTGTTCGTCATCTCCGACCCTTTGTGAAAGCACCGCTCCCACCCCTACTTCAGAGGCGTCGGTTTGCAGGATAAACTCCTTCCCCCAGTCTGGAGCTACTAGTACAGGGTCTGTGCAGAGGGCCGTCCTCAGATCTGCAAAAGCACCTTTGGCTGCAGCAGACCATTTCACTATGTCTGGGCCCCGAGCTTTTGTTAGGTCCATTAATGGGCATGCCCTGGTGGCGAAGTGGGGAATGAACCGCCTATAGTACCCCACTACTCCCAGGAATGCTCTGACCTGTTTTTTCTGGAGTGGTCGGGGCCACTTCTGTATAGCTTCTAACTTGTTGAGCTGGGGTTTCACCACGCCCCTTCCCACTATATACCCAAGGTACTTGGCCTCAGCTAACCCAATCGAACATTTGGAGGGATTAGCAGTCAGCCCTGCCTTCCTCAGGGTGTCCAGGACTGCTTCCACCTTCGCCAGGTGCATCTTCCAGTCGGGGCTATATATGATGACATCGTTGAGATAGGCTGCTGCGTACTTTCCATGGGGTCGCAACAGTTTGTCCATTAGCCATTGGAAAGTAGCGGGGGGCCCCATGCAACCCAAAGGGGAGAACCGTGTACTGATATAGTTCTTCTGGAGTTGCAAAGGCAGTCTTCTCCTTGTTGGCCTTGGCCAGGGGGATCTGCCAATAACCCTTGGTAAAGTCAAGGGTAGACATAAACCGTGCCTTTCCCAATCTGTCAATCAGCTCATCTATCCTGGGTATAGGATACGCATCAAATTGGAACACCTCATTGAGCATGTAGAAGTCACTGCAGAACCTCATACTGTCGTCAGGCTTAGGCATTAAAATCACGGGACTGGACCATTGGCTATGAGATTCTTCGATGACTCCTAAGCCCAGCATTTTTCCTGACCTCTGTCCTAATCTCTTCTCTCTTAGCCTCCGGGATCCGGTATGGCTTGACATTCACCTTCACTCCAGGCTCCGTGAGGATGTGATGGTGAACCTCCGTAATCCTGCCTGGCTTTTCCGAGAACACATCCTGGTTGCGTTTGATCAGGCTGATCACTTCTGATCGTTGTTCCGGAGTCAACTCCGGGGATATTCCCACCAGGTTGGGCTGGGTGTTTTTAGGGGATGGTGCCCCCAGTGCAACCACCGGAGCTTCCCTACCCTGCCAAGGTTTCAGCAGGTTTATATGGTAGATCTGCTCCAGCTTCCGGCGACCTGGCTGTTGGACCTTATAGTCAACTTCTCCTACAGCTTCTATTACCTCGTACGGCCCCTGCCACCTGGCCAGGAGCTTGCTCTCCGCAGTAGGTATGAGCACCATCACCCGGTCCTCCACCTGGAACTTCCGGGTCGTTGCTTGGCAATTGTAGTTTGTCCGTTGTGCCCCTTGGGCCCTCTCCATATGTTCGTGCACAAGGGGGGCAACTTGGGCTATTCTGTCTTTCATCTGGATCACGTGTTCAACAACGTTTCTCCCAGGGTTTGGCTGTTCTTCCCAGTTTTCTTTAGCCAGGTCCAGTATGCCCCTGGGGTGGCAACCATATAACAGCTCGAAAGGGAGAATCCAGTGGAAGCCTGAGGAACGTCCCGTATGTCAAACAGCAAGTAAGGCAGCAGGGCGTCCCAGACTTTCCCATCATGACTAATCACTTTCCGTAACAGGTTCTTCAATGTCCTATTAAAGCGTTGGACAAGGCCATCGGTCTGTGGATGGTAGACCGATGTTCTAAAGGTCCATATGTGGAGCATAGGTCCTTCATCAGCTTAGACACAAAGGGGGTCCCTTAGTCCGTCAGGATCTCCTTAGGTATTCCTACTCTGGAAAAAATCTGGACTAGTTCTTTGGCTATCGTCTTGGACATGCTATTCCGTAGGGGTACGGCCTCGAGATATCGGGCGGCATAATCTAGTACTATGAGAATATATTGATAGCCCCGGGCTGACTTCTCCAATGGTCCTACTATGTCCATAGCTATATGCTCAAATGGGATCTCGATAATTGGCAAAAGTACCAGAGGGGCCCTTAAGTGTGGTCAGGGCCCATGTATCTGGCATTCTGCACAGGACGTACAATATCACCGGAACGCTGCATAAATGCCGGGCCAAAAAAACCTCTGTAGAATCCGATCAAGGGTCTTATCTACCCCTAGATGGCCCCCAAACAGATGGCTGTGGGCCAGATCCATTACAGCCCTCTGATGCTTTCGTGGGACCAAGAGTTTGTTCTATGACTTGCTCTTGAGCCCGGACTACTCTGTCTAGCAGATCGTTCTTAATCATATAATAGGGCCCCGGGCCCTTAACTCTCCCCTCCACGGGGACCCCACCTCAACTACTTCTCTACGAATATTGTGGTATATGGGATCATTGGCTTGATCCTGACCAAAATTCCCAAGTGTGGTCCCCGTTTGTCCAAACTCGGGGGGGTTCTACCTCCGTCTCCCCCTCGGGGGAACCAGGTCTGGCGATAGGGTTGTTGATCGCCGACCCAGTCCCGCTGTCAGTTGATCCTCTTCTTTCTCCTACAAGCATAGACCTCTGGTACTGGGTCAGGATCCTTGTCCCACTCCTTTCATCCACCCTCTGTTCCCCCCGAGTCTTCCTGGACTTCCCCGGCAGGGAGAACAAATCCTGGCTAAATTCATAGAAGGCTGGGGGAGAGTTAACCATCTGGGCCACACCCTGGGTCCCAGCATGATTATTTTCTTCTATCAAACCCCGGGAAGTCTCGTCCGATAAGGACAGGGTATTGGAGTTTCGGAACTACTCCCACCGTCAACTTAGTGCGGTTTCCAAGAACTTCTATTTTTATGGGGATGGTCAGATAATAGTTGACATCTCCATGCACACAGGATATTCCTCAGCGTTTGGCCCGGGATAGTTGGTCCTGCCCGATCAGCTTCCCCGAGACTAACGTGATTGAACTTCCCAAGTCTACTAACGTGGTGGTCTTTATACCATTCATCTTAACGGGCCTAGTGTATCTATGAGGGACCACCGCAACCCCGACAAGACTTTAGATTACATGGTCCCCCTATATCTCCCAGTTCGCATAGGCTCTCCTAGATTCAGGCATTGGACAGCGATATGCCCCAAATCACCACAGGCATAACATTAGTACCCCGCTCGGGGCAGCCCCCTATTTTTTGGGCTGCTGGGCTTTATCTCCCGAGTCTTTCTCCCCCAGTCCTCAAGTCTCTCTGGGACCGACAGCTGCTCTTCCGCCTCCTTCCTCCCCTCCATTGCCCGGCCTGGAGCTAGGGCAAACCAGGGCCTTGGTGCAGAGACTGGTCTCCAATTCTGGCGCCTTCCTTCCCCGGTGGTCCGAGAAAGTTCTTGGGGCACTAAGTGTCTCTCTAATAGGGCAACTATTTCATCAAAAGAGGAGGAATCATTTTGGCAGACCCACCCTCGTATGTCCGGTGGCAACTCCTTCATGTACCTGTCCAACACCAGGATTTCCACTTCCTTCTCTGGCCCATGGGTCTCGGGGCGGAGCCACTTCCGGGCGATGTGGATCAAGTCAAATAGCTGGGACCTCGGCGCTTTGTCGTCCCGGTACTTCCATTCGTGGAAGCGCTGGGCCCTTATGGCCGGCGTCACACCTGACCTCGACAGGATTTCCGCCTTCAGCTGGGGGTAATTCATAGCCGCTTCTGTGGTCATGTCGAAATAGGCCTTCTGAGCCTCCCCACACAGAAATGGAGCCAGGATGCCTGCCCACTGGTCTTGAGGCCAGGCCTCCCGCAGTGCCGTCCTCTCAAATGCAAGGAGATAGGCCTCTATATCATCCTCCATTGTCATCTTCTGTAAATAGTTGCTTGCCTGTAGCGGCAGGTTCCCCTGCGGCCCATGCATCAGCGTGGTCAGGGTTTTCAACTAGTTCACTACTTCATTCAGGGTGGCTCGATCTTGGGCCGCCTGGTTCATTAGCAATTGGTTTGTCTCCTGTTGGACACGTACTGACTCTTGCTGGGCCACCATCTGTACTCTGGTAGCCTCTTGTTGGGCCACAGTGGCCTGTATCAAAGCCTTCACTACGTCCTCCATTTTTTTTTCCTTGGTGTGATTTACCTTGCCCTGAGATGGCTTGCCACAGAGCCTCACTCACAATCCCACTGCTAACACCACGTGTGGCAAAGTACCTTCTTCTCCTCAACAGGTTCAGTCCTTTTTAGCCTTGGAGACTCAGGCTTGGGCAAAGCAAATCCTCATAGGTAGCACAGGGTCTGGCTATTCCTTCCCTCAGTCAGTCCCTTGTGCTTGTTTTCCTTCCCTTCTGGGGACAGAGTGCAGCCTTCCTTGCTGGAAGGGTCCAGAGCCTTGCTGCAACCTGCCTACTGGCAGCTTCCCTGCTTCTCTCACTCTATCTCCCCCTTTGTAGCTGTTTGTCCTGGGTTTGCCACACCTGTTACACTGACAAAACATATTTGAAGCCCAAATGGACAATTTTACCCAAAAATACCCCAGTGACTTGTTAGGTAAGTAACTATAAATAACCATTGCAATGTGTGGAGTATTGGGAATATTTGTATTAATATTCTGCATTCCATGTGTGTGTCCATGATGGGTTACTTGCTATGGACTTGGAGCAAAACAGTTTGTTAAAGAAACCAATCAGGAAAGAAACCAATTGCCAGATAAAGGCATTCCAGCAACACACACGCACAATAGCCAGGTTTTATTGCAATGAAGAGGTGACTTCTCATCCCTGGTGACATAGCTGTTTTGCCAAGCCTGAGGACCCGGAGATCAAAAAGTTACTGATCTGTTGAAAGATCTACCCTACAGACAGGAGTCTGCTGTAGGCTGACAGAGCCAGGGGTCTGCAATAAACAGGCTGTAACTTGGTCCCCAAGCAAACAGTAGTTACCAAGGTTGTCATAGGACTGGAGGGGAATGCCAAGTGTACATAAGACAGTATGTGTATAGGTCTTGGTTGTTTTTAAATCCATTTCTTGGTGTGCTATGCATCTCTTGGACCAGTAAACCCTATTTTGTGTTGAAGAAGCTGCTTCTGTTTCACCACAAACTGTTATTGTCCACAGGCTCCTATAGAGAAATTGACTTGGTGGCAAGGGGGAACGTGGTGAACATAATATGTCTAGATTTCAGCAAGGCTTTTGACAGTCCCCCATGACATTCTGATGAGTAAGCTGGAGAAATATGGGCTTGACAGAACTACCATTAGGTGGATACATAATTGGGTAAACAACTGCAAACAAAGAGTAATGATTAGTGGAATGATGCCACATTGGAGGGAGGTCTCAAGTGGGGTTCCACAGGAATCTGTTCCAGGTCTGGTGTTTAACATCCCTATTAATGACCTGGATGTAGGTATAGAGAGCATACCGATCAAGTATGCAGATAACACAAAGCTGTAGGGGCTGCCAATACTTTGGAGGATAGAGCTAAAAATCAGAGGGATCTTGATAAATTAGAGAATTGGGCTATAAGCAACAACATGAAATTCAACAAAGATAAAACTAAGGTGTTGCACTTAGGGAAGAGAAACCAAATACAGAATAGAGAAAAACTGGCTTGGCTGCAGCACTGCTGAGAAGGATCTGGGAGTTGTGGTAGATCACACCTTCAACATGAGTCAACAATGCAATGCTGTTGCCAAAAAAGGCAATGCAACCCAAAATTCCATTTAACAGAGGCATAGCTTGCAAGTCACAGGACATGACAGTACCGCTCTACTCAGTGCTGGTTAGGCCTCAGCTGGAGTACTGTGCTTCTTGCACATCCAGTTTTGGTCACCAATGTATAGAAAGGATGTAGAGAAAGTGGAAAGGATCCAGAGGTGAACAACAAAGATGATCAAAGGGATGAAATGCATGCCATATGAGCAAAGGCTGAAGAAACTGGGTATGTTTAGTTTGGAAAAGAGGAAATTAATGGGGGATTAATGGCCTTCAGGTACTTGAAAGGTTGCCTAGAAAAGATGGCGATAAGTTCTCTTGCCACAGAGGGCAAACTACAGCATTGCAGACTTAGATTAAATCTCAGGAAAACTTCCTTACCGTAAGAACTGTAGGGAAATGGAACAGACTGCCTAGGGATGTTGTAGAAGCTCCTTCACTGGAGGTTTTCAAAAGGAGGTTGGATAGCAATCTGTCTTAGGTGGTTTAGAGAACAAATCCTGCATCTTGTCAAGGTGTTAGAGTAGATGATCCTTGCTGTCCCTTATAACTCTGTTGTTCTATGTGCTTGTTGAGCCTGCTATATATCATGGTTGTAACCCAGGGGATGTAACTCAGAGAAACAATTGGAGAGAGGTTGTGTTGCAGGGTCCTATCCTAAAGAGGAGTGGAGGCATGGGCCTGTCACTTCAAAGGGGTGCACTCGGGAGACAGGAAAAGATTTCAGAAGGGGCAGCCTTCCCCAGGACCATAACACAATGTATTGAAAAATATATTAAATCTGCACAAACAAGGGACAATTCCCCCAAATGTCTACACTGTCCCTTTGAATCACCTTACATTTTAGTTATAAGGGCCTAAGGTTGGCAGGAACTCATTTATACTTTCTAGTCACTACAAAGCAAAATATAATCCTTGTTAATCAGCTGCAAGTCAGTCTTGACTAAAACAATTCATTTAGACCAGCTGGATAGAACAATATTTACTACATGTTAACATCGGCTTCTCCCTTCGATGTCTGGTCTGTGAGTAGTGTTCCTCTCACTTAACAAATAGAATTAAATAGAGGGAATTATGAATCCCTGCTAGCGTTGCAAATATTTGGCCTAATGTGAAAAACTATGTTGTCTTTGTCTTGTGGATAACTCTGCCAACCATATCTGCTTAAGGTCAATGGCTAATTAAATTTCACATGCAAGCAGAGAGAAAGTAATCCACACACCCAGAAAGTGCTTAGAGTACAGACAGTAATCTTGTTTAGCTCTTCATTTGCTGAGAGAACTACTACTGAATGGAACCCCACATCTTAAATTAGCTTCCTCTTAGTTTATGCTGACAGGAATCTACTTGAACAAGAACAAGCAATTTTAAGGAAGAAGAAAATACAATGTTATCTGTTTTATGATGCTGATATATTTGATATGATAAATTAGGCTAAATGCTCAGATCTAGGTCTAGGTTTTGTCTTATTGCCATTAACACTACAGCAGTTGAAGAGTATGAAAGAGACTCAAAGATATTGAATCTCATCTCAGAATATGAAGACACTTGGATGTAAGGGAGTATGGGAAAAATGTAAAAAATGTGTTTATTGTGGGTGGTGTTACTGTAGTAAGCAATACATTTGTTTGAACAATAGCACTCTCTGGGACACATTCCCACGCACTAATGCTGACATTAATAACTAATGTAGGGATCATACAGCATCTCTAAATCAAAGTGTTTCTGTTAATAAATGTCCTCCATCAGAAAAAAAGTCTTTAAGGAAGTGGGCAGGGAAGGGGGAGAGTGGATGTTAAGAAGGAAAATAAACTACTATGTTCTTAACAAGCCTTCCACTTAACTCCATTGTAAATAGCAATATGAAAGTCATAACAGTACAGCCTGTACCTAATGGCTCCCGGCTCTTGATGTTAAATGAAGGAGTGGAGATCAAGAAACTACTGAACATGTGAAAGTGGAGAGAAAAGCAGAGAAGTTCAAAAATGGTACAAAAAGCTTCAAAAGGCAAGAGCCCTTTTGTAATGCAATAGGCTTCAAATAAAGACTCGTAAGGCCATGGTCCAGCAAAACCATTAAGCATCTGCTTAATGTAGTACTACTCAAGTGAATGGAACTATCCACATGGATACAGTTAAGCACATGCTTACCTATTTAAGGATTGGGGCCTCTCTGAGGGGAAGAGGAAGCAGGAGAAAATATTGGTCAGACATTCAGGAGCTAAATTAAGAAAGGTGAACTGGTTCAGAATAAATAAAAAATACCTGCTCTTTCACTCCTCCTTTTAGCGGCTTAGGAAAGTTCCGCTGAAGGCCCCCTGACCTGCCTGATTTCCAGAGGTGCTAGAGATTATCAACTGCTTCCTATTCTACCACCTGTACCTGCTGGAACAGCTTTTACTCAAATGCCTCATTCACAGTCAGGCAATTTACAGGGTGAGGAGACAGCAGAAAAGGTGTGGGCTTTTTGTTTGTTGGGGGGGAGGGGGGAGGTAAACTATAAACATGCTTCTTCCTCCAGCAGACAGATGTCTTAAAAGGTGGGAAGGTTCTGGAAACAGTCCTCCTTGTCTTAATCTAGCGCTATTGGGGCCCTAAGAGTTTTAAAGCTCTCAGTCTAAAGCACCCCAGTGTGGTTCCCTGGATTGTTCTATAATACACTTAGGTCCTGCTGTTTTAAAACTTCTAACGTACCATTGTTGCAAATACCAAGGTGGGCAGGAGCTGCCTGTCTTCTAGAATATGCCCTGGTGTGGAATATGGGTGGTGGTGGGGAAATGCTGCTTAATGACCAACCTTCTCACATGTCTGAGAAAGAGTGAGCCAGTTGGCTGAACCCTATAGAAACTTTGAATAAAGAAAGTCCAGATTTCTAACTCTATTAGGCTCCTTTGAAAATCTCATCCTTTCACTTTAAGAAGCTCTCATTCTTGTTTTTTATGTAGAATCATGGTTGTGACTAACATGGATGTCATGAGGGTTGATCAGTTTTGAAAATAGGGCCACTTCTAGTCAGGTGCCCAAATATATAAGTGTAGGAGATGCCCAACTTTGGCATCCAATTTAAAAAAAAATTGTCCTGAAACCCCAGTTCTATTACCAATAAATGATAATATCCACTAATAATACAGATCTCCATGCTTTCTCAATGGTAGACTCATGTTGCAATACAGAGAAAATGCTGCAATTAAGATATTTTGTACTCTTCATTTAACAAATTTGTGGGGGCTGGGCAATGCGTGGAAATATTTCCCTGACAAATAAGTGTGTGTTAATGGAAGAATTGTGCCGCTCCTCTAGGGGCACCATCTATTGGTGAGCACTCAGTGTGACATCTGCCTTAGGAGAGGAATTCAGCTGTCCTCCCAGGCAAAGATCAGCCACAGACTCATTCCTATTAATGATTCTAAAGTTTTCAATTTCATCTACTAGGTTGTTCATCCACGTACCTAACAGCCCATTAAAAATGAATGATTGGAAACAAAAAACTTAAAAAAGGGAAAATAATTCATAGATCCATAAGTAATCTTCTGTGATGCCCTGGGCAAAAGCATAGAGTGAAAGCTGGCACATGCTTCAAGCAGTATTAACAGACAATCTTCAAAGAAATGGCATATAAAGGAAACATTAAATTAAAGCATATCAAAGAAGTATAATTGAATGATGGGAAGCAATAATTAGGAGCTAAATAAAGGTATTATAAACATTTCTGTATGATTGTGGTTACTTCTGAACAAGGGGTAATTACCCATTCTCAAGTATGAATGCTAATTTCCTATATATTGTGCTTCTATCTAATATGTTAAATTGATTTTTTCTTTTTATATCATCTATTTAAAAAAATCAATATAGCATACTACTAATCCAATTTCTCCTTGTAGGGAATTTTATGTCTTTTGTATGAAGCTGAGTAAAATAAATGTACCCTTACACCTCGGTTAAAACAACATGGGTTTTTGAGATCACTCTTGAGCAGAGAGATCTTAATGGTCACAAAAGGAAAATATTAATAGCCAGTCAACCACTGTATTAATTAATTGCATTTAATTTCCAGGATCCGTGTGTTCTCCACATCCATCTAGTTCTCCACAGTTCTACTGATGCATGTGAATTATTAGACCTTAAAGGCTACTTTAATAATTAGTAGAGTTAGCTGGATAAGTTATGTCTAACATTTTGATGCAAAACAAAGTCATGGACATTTTATCCATTTCCCAACCACCTTCATAGGACCTCAATAAACTGTGATTGTCAGTACAGTATATACTTTAATTGTTCAATACTCAGCACTTTAGTATTAATTTTCAATAAAAGATGTCTATAGCGCTTAAGATAACCACATTAATAGATAGTTACACATCAACAGAAATAAAATCTGCTGTCTTAAATTTGGGTCCATAATGTTTTCATAATAGGTATCAAACAATACAACAGGTGTATAGATAAACAGGAGACATTAGTTTATCCATAAATTAAAGTTTTATTTATACCCTGAAGGATAATCATGTCTGATGTAGGAAGAAACCAGTCTTGTTAGAGCAGTTACTTAGAACTGATACCTGCCCATCCTAAGGCCAAGGTCCTGCAAAGACTTATGTTGGTGCTTAATTGTACATATTTGTAACTCCAATTTTATTTCAACAGGCCTATTCACAGTGCATGAAATTAAGCATGTGTGTAAGTCTAGGCAGGAGTGTGCCCTAAATCAGAAAAATCTATTCTCTGAGACGTGTGTGGGTGACTATTATAAACATAACCTGCGCAACCATCTGTGACAGGGTTTGACTCACCGCTATGGCACCTCCTGCTGGCCATCCTGGGAATTAGTTGGTGTCTCACCCGCCGTCACTCCTGTCTCCATGTCCAGGACCCACATCACTCCACAGACCATGTCATCTTCTTCTGGAGGCAGCCCTCCAGCTGTGTCCCATTCGGTTCTTTCCCCACTTCCAGGAGACTGATAGTTCTCAGTCCAACCACTTGCCTTAGTGGCAATCTGCAGTCCCAGTTCTAGCCACTTGTCTCAGTGGCAGACAGCAGTCCATCCACTGGCCACTTCCCTCAGAGGCCAGTGGGGACAAGGGCAGGGGGAGCCCAGGCCCACCCACTACTCCGGGCCCTGACTCAGGGACTCTATAGCCAGCAGTCATGTACTGCCCCTCCTCCAACTCCATCGTCTCCTTCCCTAGGCAACTTCCCCCACAGTCCTAGCACCTCCTCTGCCCTTGTGTCAGGGCCTCAGTTTGGCAGCCATCAGCCTGGAGCTTTCTCATACTCTGCTGACCCTGCCCAGCATTGCTCTGTCTATGGTGCTCCAACCCTCTAAGCAACCAATTTTCCTCCCTCAAACTCCATGGAGTGATTGCCTTGTTCTGCTCAGCAGCCCCTTCTTATATGGGCCAGCCTGACCCTGATTGGCTCCTCCAATAAACCTTCCCCTAATTGGCTGGCACTACAAGCCTTTTCCTTATAGGCTGCCTTCTGTGCAGCCTCCCCAGGTTTGCTTTAACCCCTTACATACTGGTGAGGGACAGACGCCCCATCACACCATCCCATTCCTCTTGGATTATGGACACAGATATGTATCTAGACTTGGCTGATTCCCTCTTTCTGTGCTGTTTCTTCAGGATAGCTTTTATGCTGCTCCCCTGAGACAGAATCCATTTTGGGCAACACCTTCAAGATTTTATCTAAATATCCAGCTTGCTCTCACAAATCGAAGCTTTTTGCAGGCACACAATCTTAATGTGAAAAAATTGTGTGGGTACAGATCGAATTTGTAATTGTATCATATAATTCAGTTTGAGTTAAATCCATTTCATCTATGTAAAATCAAGCTTTATGCAGGTGTTTGTAGGGAGATGCATCCCTCCAGTCCAAGACAATGTCTCAGAGCTGCAACATAGTCCCTCTGTAGTCACTGCATGAGCTTGTAGGCTCTCAGGAGATGAGAAAATGGAGGAGGGTAAAATATGGATGGGAAGTCAAATATGGAAATCACCAACTTTAGGTAATACAAATAAAATGTAGATCCTCAGCTCTCTCAGTGGAATCAGCATGGTCCACATAAAGATGCCAAGTCCTAGAGGTTGCTTTTCCTTCTACCTGTGGAGCCAGACCAGCCAGGAGGAGATTCAGGATGCTATATAAAGAGCTTCAGCCTTGACAGGTCCAGCAGAGCCTAGGGCATGTAAATCATGGCTTGCTAATTCTCTCTGTTCTCTCACCATCCCAGCCTTCCAGTCCCCCCATAGTATCAGTTTTCCTGCAGTTTTGAAATTAAAACTCTACATTTGTTGCTTTCCTGTTAGTGCTTGGTCGTTCCCTCAGCCCACCTCTCCTACTAATGCCACCACTCCTCAGCTCTTTACCTTCCTTGACCCTAGCAACCATGTTTCTCACTATTCTTCTTTCTCTCACCACTCTCTTTCCCCTTCCCACCACTTCCCTTCCTATTTGTCCTCTTTCTCTCCCACTTTCCCTTCTCCCTCTCTTGCTCCCTTCAGTCTTTTTCCTTTCCCATCATTCTTCTCATCCATGTGAAGGCCCATTCCCATGAAAAAATGTATAAAGACACACCTAAGAAACCACATAATCTTACTGTTTATTCTCCCGTCCCTTTCTTGACACTGTTTTTGTTGTTGTTGTTGTTAGTTCGGTCTTTAGCTACATCCTGTCTACTTAGGTCTTGTCTATTTCCAAAGTTGGTTTGACTTTAAATTGGTTTAAAAGCTATTTTAGTTAAACCGATGCACAGAACAAAGCGTGGACAATCTTAATTTGATTTTAAACCTGGCTTTTATCAATGTAATCTAAATTGATTTCTCACTAAATGTATACTAACATTACAATAGGTAGGCTTAAATCAAATTACAAGTGTCCATGCTGGGTCTACAACTATTTAACTAAACTGGTTTAAAATAACACCTTTTGTTAAACCAGTGTAATCTTAAATACATAGGCAAGGCCTAGACAGTGGTTGTTCAGGCAGGGACCTGTTTTACTCCAAGCTCTGTGAGGCGTCTAGCACAAAGTATCATATTTGATAAATGATAAGGCTGAGAGATGGGAAGAACAGCGTCAAAGGTGATGGCGGGGAGAGGGATTAGGAAGAAAGTTGCAAAATTCTATTATTGCTGCTTTTTAAAAACTTCATGTTACAGGACACCTATGAAGAGATATTGGAGAGACAAGAGGAGATATTGGAGGGACAAGAATAGAGGTAACGCTGATATCAGGAGAGATCAGGAGTGGACAGTTAGATGTAGGAGTCATCAGTACAGAGGAATAAGAGACATTGGTAGCAGATGTTACCCCATGTTGGCATAAAGGTAAAATATTCACCTTTTGAAGCTTGATTTTTGTTTAGGGTTTTGTGTATTTTTGTGTTTGGTTTATTAAATGAGAAATGCTAGTTTTGGTTCATATTGTGCTTTTTTCAGCAAAATTTAAGACAAAAAAATCTGGTATTTCAGGTTTGCCTGCGTTAAAAATACCAGTCAAATAACTGCTCTATTTCCAGGAGACACTTCACATTATAATTAACCAGAAGTGATTTTTATTAAAAATGAATCATTATGACTACAGTAAGCTGGCCTTCTACTGTTAGTGAAACAGATGGTTCAGTTTGTGATGTTATAAATATAAATGAGTGTTAATGCCATTGGGAATCAAAGTGCATAAAATCAGGTACATTTAATGAGTAATTTTTCTGGAATATGTTTCAAAAAGTCTATTTTGGGGTCAGAAAATAATATTTTGATAATTGTGATAATCCTTTTTAGAAAAAAACATCAGGGCTTTATGATGCATCCTTTTTAGTTCAAAGTGCTGTCTTTGCAAAACATTTGCTTTTAAACGTTTGTGTACAATATGTGCATATATATGCTTTAGCAGGTGGAAGAAAAGAAGAAAGTGACAGTGAGAGAGGGAGGGAGAGAGAAATTATACTAGACAATTGTGTGTTATCTAAAAACACCAGTGGCTTTTTAAAATGGTATGTAGAACATGAACCACTGGGTACATATTGTCCACTTACTATTTGCACCAAAGCATTTACCAAACCAGCAAGCCAGATCAGTTGAAATCTTGCAATTGAAAAAGGTAATTTCCAACATTGGGGCCAAAAGATTTTTATTATAGGAAGCGTTCCAAAGTCAACATTTCTCTGAGTTTCTAAGGGTTGCCTAATAGCAAATAACTTATGTTAACTGGCTCAAGAGACCGTCAATCATCATTTTCAGGGGAAAAAAGATTTATCAAGGATTTGTCTTCACTGCACAGTTAACTCAGATGACCGGGTGTAAGTAGCCATGCTGCAGAGCTATACCTAAGTTATTATGTCCTCACCAATGCCACACTCACTTGTATGTCTTGCTAGGACATCTGGGGGCATACCCCATGGTTATATGATCTGCTTTATGATTGTCTTATAGATCCATTTTTCATTTTAGCGAACAACAGTGGTGAATAAACCACCATGGAACTTCATTCCCCAAGAAACTCAGTGACTCCTTCCTCAGAACTTACTTTTGGAGGTTAACCTTCAGAAGAATCCATTTCAGAGTTTTACTGGACTATAAAAGAGAGGGGCAACGAACCCCATTTTATTTTTCATCTAAGAAGACAAAAGAACCATGCACTTTGGGCTTTATGGGAGATCTTAACCAAGGCAGAAAAGGGTGTCAATCATCTTGCTGGAAAGGTATGAAAATAATCTTACCTTGAACAAAGACTGTTGTTTTAAGTCATAGTCACTGGAAAATATTTTTCACTCATTTGCTTGTAACCAGTTCTAGCTCTATCCATTGTACTTGAAGTCAGTTAAAATCCTACTTCCCTTTATTAATGAATTGTTTTATTTTAATCGAAACCAGTCCAGTGCTGTTTTTGAATTGAAGTGATTGTTAACTCCAGTGTTGGTGTAACAAGCTGGCTGCTGGGGTCAGAGCAGCTGGACAATGGCTGCATATCACACGAACATTCAGTGCATATTTGTATGCTGGCTGGGAGCAGAGAAGGAAGCAACAGATCATTTAAAGGTACTCAGGGTTCCAGGGCAGGTGATGAGACAACCCGTCAGTGGTCTGGATTGTACTCCAGGATGTGACAAGCACCATTACATTTAACAGGAGCTGGGTTATGGACAATATCCAAATAAGAGCCCGAGTTAACTTTGCAGGGAAGATAGACCCTATATTTTGAACCTTGCAGAATGTATGTGGTAGCATCCCACTGACAATACATACACACATAGTAGTTAATATCAGAGATAAAACCATTAATGAAGGCCACATTCACCGTACAATGACTAATTCACAAGTAAAACTAATTTAAGGACTTTCAACACTAAAGTCAAAGGTATAAAGTCAAGTTAATAGTTTAAAAATAATTATGCTCCTAGGGTGAATGTAGGATTTATAATTGGTGTGTCTGTCCTTTTTAATTAGATAATTAGTATAGTAAAAAATTTTGAAATTGTTTGACTATTCTGTAAAGTCTACCAGTAATGATGAATTACTCTAAAAATTTGTCAGTGCTAGCTAGTCCTGCTGCGTTGTTTGAACAATGTATGTCTTCATCAGTTGTGCATGGGGAAACCTCTTTTTCATAATTGTTTTTTCTGACTTTAAAATAACTGTAAAACTTTCATGAATACAATATTAATTTTATTAATTCAAAGCCAAGAAATGTGAATGTTAAAATTAATGTGCAACTTTAATTCTGCCTCCCTGTGCATATGTATTACATTCTGGTCTGTCTTTATATGGTCACATCCTATTTCTCAAATAATTCAATATACGATAAGAGCATTCAATTTTTTTACTGCAACCTTGGATACTTAGTAGGAGAATAGGGTGGATCCCAAGTGAACATGCTATTGGTTTACCCCATTCTGAATGGAGGGGTTGCAAACACCTTGGAGGACAGAACTAACGTCCAAATGTATCTTGATAAACTGGGGAACTGGGCTATAGACAATAAAATGAAATTCAACAAAGACAAATGTATAATCCTACACTAAGGGAAGGAAAACAATGCACAAATACAAAATGGGGAATAACTGGCTTGGCAGCAGCAGCACTACTGAGAAGGATCTGGGCATTGTGGTAGATCACAACCTCAACATGAGTCAACAATGTGCTGCTATTGCAAAAAAAAATTTCAATTTTGGGTTGCATTACCAGAGCATGCGTAGCATGAAAGTCATAGAGGTGATAGCACCTCTCTAGTCAGAGCTGGTTAGCTCTGGTTAACAGCTGGAGTACTGTGTCCAATTTGTAGATTTAGAGAAAAGGATATTGAGAAACTAGAAATTATCCAGAGGTGAGTGACAAAAATGATCAAAGGGATGGAATGCAATCCATATGAGCGAAGGCTGAAGGAACTGGGTATATTTAGTTTGGAAAAGAGGAGATTAAGGGGGTGGATATAACAGTCTTCAGATAGTTGAAAGGCTGCTATAAAAAGGATGGAGAGAAGTTGTTCTCTTTTGCCACAGAGGACAGGGCAAGAGACAATGGGTTCAAACTAAAACATAGCAGATTTAAACTAAATCTCAGGAAAAGCTTCCTAACTGCAATAACAGTAGGAGAATGGAACTGCCTAGGGAAGTCATAGAATCTCCTTCACTGGCGGTTTTCAAAGAGGTTGGATAGCCATCTGCTTGGATGGTTTAAACACTACAAATCCTACATCTTGGCAGGGGGTTAGAGTAGATGACCCTTACGATCCCTTTTGCTTTATTGTCCTATGATTCTATGCATCATACTTCACTAGGTAGCCTGTCAGGTATAACTATCAAGATGACAAGCCAAACATGCAATAAGAAATTAGTGAAGTCACTGTAGACCAGTGGTTCTCAAACTAGGGCCGCCACTTGTTCAGGGAAAGCCCCTGGCGGCCCTAGTTTGAGAACCACTGGTCCCTCGGCCTGCGCCACTTCCTACAGCCCCCATTGGCCTGGAGCGGCAAACTGCAGCCAGTGGGAGCCGCGATTGGCCGAACCTGTGAACGCGGCAGGTAAACAAACTGGCCCGGCTTGCCAGGGGCTTTCCCTGAACAAGCGGCGGCCCTAGTTTGAGAACCACTGCTGTAGACTACCCATTGCAAAATCGGCATTCCTACACCCATAGCCCTAACCAGAGAGGAGGCAGTCTTTGATGGAGTGAGCAGATCAAACTTATACGTGTTTAAAATCCAAAACCAGATCCTGATCTAAATTTTGCAAATTACACCTGTTTTTATAACTGGCTGAACCAACACAATGAATCTGAACATGCTTGAACTATGTGTATTTGAAATCCTGATCCAAGTCCAAATTTTATGTTTTGAACTGATATCTTATTGAATTGTATATGGTATAAGAGATAGCATTTTAGTTATGTTGGTAATGTATTTGAAACATGATTCACAGATCAACATAGTTTAGATCATGAAGTATTTGTATGAGTTAATATAAATGTAGTTTATATTAGATATTAACTTTCCAAATGTCGGTATTGTAAGTATGTTATTTTGTATTATCTACATTTCCTATGCACGTACACTTGACAAGAAAACCTTTATACCACGCCATTATGTAATCACTAAATAGAAAGCATTTGTTTCATGAAAGAGGATCATATAGTGAGAAATATGTGATGGAAGAAGCTTATGGATTCACATAGCCCAACCCCAGTATTTTTCAGGCTCGTTTTCTCTAAATTGTTGTCCAGGTTGCTTGGTCCAGCTAAAAGAAGGGGATGGGGGTTGGATGGGTTGATATATTTTCCATCCTGTTCATTTAATTGTGTGTCTCAGTAGTATGGTTTCTGCAGCAGACAGGTAAGTAGTGCCCCCTTGGTCTCCAGCAGTGCTACAGTGGCTGAAACCAGCTGTAAAATGAGTCCCATGTGTTCATACCGTGCCCTAGATAAAATGGTTCTCTATCTCCAAATTGCAACTCTATCCCAGGGTTCAGAGGAACAGAGTTACTTTGGGTATGGCTATACTACACAGCTTTTAGCAACAGGGCTGTGCCGCTCAGCCATGCCGCTAAAAGCCGTGTAGTGTAGCTACTGTTTGTCGGCAGGAGAGAGCTCTTTTGCCAGCAAAGTGCTGTTCACACTGGTGCTTTTCATCGGTAAAACTTTTGTCATTCGCGGATGTGGATTTCTTTAACACCCCTGAACGACAAAAGTTTCGCCGACGAAGAGCCCAATCAGGGAAGTTAATCATCATACCCGAGGCATTCAACAAAGAAACTTCAGCTCCCTGTGCTAATTACCATGGAGGAGACATTTTATATCCTTAAAGGAGCATGAACAAACCCAATAATAAAAGAAGTTGCAAACTCATTAACACCAGCAATAACAAAAATCATAAATTCCTACAGCTTTCCGACTATCATCCCAGTCCGACTCTTATGGAAATCAATACAAGTTGGATAAAGTTCTAAGTCAGTTATTTGCATTTTTAAAATCTCTATGCACTCTGTGCTATCAAGCTACTGCTTCCCTGGGCTTCATGTATACAAATGTATGCATTTGAAAATGGTCATGTACACCATGTTCCTGTGAGAGTCTGAGGACCATATTGTGGGGTTTGTGTGGTGGGAGCATGTGGCAAAAGGGAGCATAATTAGAGGATAGGTTTCAAATACTGTCAGACTAGCTATTGGCCTGCTCCCATGCAAAGTTGGCTGTACTGCCCTGGAACTGTAGGGTTACCATTCGTCCGGATTTACCCGGACATGTCCTCCTTTTGTGTGCTAAAAATAGCGTCCGGGGGGAATTTGTAAAGCACTCACAATGTCCGGGATTTCCCCCTCCCCCGGCAGAGCGAGCGGCTGGGAGGGCTGCAGGAAAGTCCCGGGCTGGA
>NC_048299.1:139359085-139409173 GCF_013100865.1 Trachemys scripta elegans
AGGGATCGGAGCAGTCGGGACAGGGAGCAGAGGGGTTTAGATGGGTCGGGAGTTCGGGGGGGGGGCTGTCAGGGGGTGGGGAGTGGTTGGATGGGGCGTGGGAGTCCCAGGGATCTGTCTGGGGGTGGGGGTGTGGATAAGGGTTGGGGCAGTCAGGGGACAAGAGGCAAGGAGGCTTAGATAGGGAGTGGAGTCCTGGGGGGCAGTTAGGGGCAGGGGTCCCAGGAGGGGGCAGTCAGGGGACAAGGAACGGGGGGAGGGTTGGGGGTTCTGGGGGGGCGGGAAGTGGGAGGGGCAGGGGCGGGGCTAGGGCGGGGCTCCTCCCGTCCTCTTTTTTGCTTGTTGAAATATGGTAACCCTATGGAACTGACTCATTAATCACAGAACCTGATTGGCTGCAGCATCTGCAGCCTGATTTATAAGCCCACCAGCAACAACAGAGCAACCAGCTGCTCAATGTGCTAATGCCTGTGGAGTCTCTGCCTTCCTGTGCTCACCCTCACTACTAGCCCTGCTCCAGCCTAGACCCTGCCTGGCACCTTGCTTTGGTCCAGTCCTAGCCTCACTCCTGCCTCAGAACTTGCCCTGCTCCTGCCTTCCCTGACTCCCTGTAAACTGGCTCTGACCCTTGGCTTTGCCTCTGCCTCGACCATTGGTTCTGGCAGTGAGACTCTGACCTCCTCCTCCGATGCTGGGCCTGACTTGTGCTCTGAACACTTGGCCAAACTGCCTGCAACCTGGTGTCCTGACAAATGCACTTCTGTGAATCTGAGAGGCTGAGTTTCTTTTGAGTAGTACATAGTTCACAGCCCAGAGGCAGGGGATAATGGTGGCTTAATCCACTTTTGCACCCTCCTGATTCTCAGCTGCTCCAGGGGCCAGAGTGAACACCAGTGTAATTTAGAAAGGCCTAGAGTTCTATTTAAATTACAGAAGCCTGGCTCTGACAGCCAACTCTGCCCAGAATTTCTACTGTGCTAAGTACTGCAGCTCAACCTCCAGTCCCACCCCTGCACACTCCCTACACCAGGGTTTGTGTGGGAACTCCTGGTAGACAATCTGTGGCACTCTTCCTCAATTGCAATAGGAGAACTCTTCCCCAGCCGTAGTCTGGCTTTTATTGCCCCTTTATGCTACACCAGCCTCTTTACCTGAGGCTGGAGTGGGAGTGAGAGTCTCATAGCTTGTCTTTGGACAAAGAACTTTAAGTTATGGCATATAAACATGTGCCCTGTGATCTTGCAGTGAATCACTCTGGCAAAAAAGGGTTTCTTGAAGGTGACAGGACTTTTTGTTGCTGAGCAGACTGTTGGTTATGGATGGCCAAATCAAGGAAATGCTGCTAAAGTTGGTTTAGTCGTAGGCATTCTAGGCAGTGGCACACAAAAGGGGAGATCTCTGAAGTGATTCTGCCTCCAAAAGGAGGATCCTTTCCAGAGTTCCCTAGCACCTGCTGCTATACCTCTGTGGGTACAGCAGTATGCTGCACCCTGAACTCCTGTCTCATGCTGCTGTCTGGGGTGTGGGGGAGGGAAGGGAGCATGGTCCAAACTTTTCCCCACCCCTTTGGAGTTATCTTGTTTCCTGAAAGCACTAGGGGGAAGTAGCCCTTAAATCCCAAGTAGCATAAGTGTTGCAACTGTGCCTAGCTGCCATACCGTAGTGAAAGATGGGGTGAGAGTGGATGCTTCTTACACCACCATCTCCCTGTGTGCCTTTATGGAGGAGCTGGGCACAGTTAGGCACAGAGTAATTTAACAATGTTCTGACGTGTCTCTAAAGATGACTGGCACTGCTGAGAACCATGCAAAGCACTTTGCCAGCAATGAAGCACCATTAAAGCAATTTAACTGTGTTTCTTCAATTGTATTCTACCTTTTCCTACATCACCTCTATTTATTTTCCCACTTTTAATGCTAAAACCCAGGAAATTCCAAAAATAAGGTTTCTCTCTCATCTTAACTTTTCATGTTGCTGATAGAAGGCATGGTGTTTCCTATTCCAATTTACCTTAAATGTAAATATCAATAAATTCCCCAAGAATATCTTTACATTACAATTAAGGTTGGGAATATATATGAGTTACACTAGCAGACTATTTTTGCAGTGTACATTTTATAAAATAAAACCAAATCAAATCTGGGATTTCAAAGTTCTGGTTAAAGTTAAAAAGCAGAGGATTGTAAGTCAGGAAATTCATAGGCAAGTTTCCACAAGCAACCTTAATTGTGACTTTGCCCAGCATACACCTATCTTATAGTGTAATATCTGAGTAACTTCAGACTTATAACTGCGAGAAATAAATATAGAAAAATGAACATAGACCAATTTCTGCACATAACTAAACAATGTTAATGATTAAGCCAATGTAGGCTAGAACTGTTCACTAGACAGTGCATTTGAGAATGTTGAACAGAGAATAACACTGTGTTGGCAAAGGGATGGACTGGATGATGTAATCGACTTTTTCCATCTTGAAATTCTATGATTATTGGTCATTGGTCCAACTGCTTATATTCTAGTAATTTCATATCATATCACTGTTATAAAAAACAACTCGATTGCTTTGAGCTCCTGAATATCTGTTTAGTGGGTAACATTTTTCTTGTTTGACAACTGCATTTTTATTTGGCCTTTCCAGTTCCGTTTCTTCTTATTATTTTTATCCTTCCTGTGAAATGTCTTCTCTGAAGTGACATTTATCCTCCTTGGAACAATGTGATAAAGGCAGAACTGAGCAAAATTATGTTAATGAAGCTGAGCCAGCTCTTTCCCAATATTACAGGGTGTAGTCACCTGTTTCAAGTATATGAACGTATGCAATCATATTCTTCAAATCCAGCCGATCTTCTCTCATCACTTTACTTTAAAAGTGTTTTCATAGGATACAATGGTGATAAGTATGGCATGAATGCTTAGAGAGGTAGCCTTCTTCAACTGAAGTTCTGCTAGAGCTCTGAGAACTGTATTAAGATCACCGATGTAAAGGACAAGAAATAATTTCTTAGAATTATAAGGGGGAGTAAAGGGTGGCCTCATGAACCTACTTTACATTTAAATCACAGTTATAAAAAGTGCTTTGAGGATAGAGAGCCAGATCTTCAGGTGGTGCAAAACAGCCTAATTCCCACTGGTTATGCTGATTTACATCAGTAGACGTTATGGCCCACAAATTGTTTCAGAGCAGTTGTTTTCTAATTAACGTCAATAAATCATTAGTGACTGAGAGCACGTGCTAGAATTCTGCAGAAAGCTGGCAGGTTACATGATGCTGCCTCCTCCTTATTTCCTTCTGCTTCTATCAGTTACCTGGATGCCTATAAAAGCAGCTGGAAACAAGGAGAGAGAGCTAGTCTACCTACTGCCTTTAGGAGATGATGCTATGTAGGAAGAAAAGAAAAAAACACAAACAGAAGCTTCCTGATCTACCAGTGAAATTGGAGGTGCCAGGCACCACCAGGAGCTACCAGAGAGACATGAGAAAGGAGGCACTAATGGGATCAGAGTCACCAAAATGAGTGGAATATCCAAGGAACCGGGGAGAATGACCAGTAAAGCTTGGAAGAATGTGCAGGCTAGCTGGGAAGAAAGAACCAGGTAGCCAGAATGGTTACATGGGGGGGCTGGGGGAGAGAGGAACAGAACTGATAGAAGGAGAAGATGAAAAGCATGTATGATTAACACAGCAAGTTTTGTACTTTTGGGAAAAATTACGGTTATAATTAATATAAATATTCCTTAATACTGATCTTTCAGGTAAACAACTGTTGTTGTCATAGGAATGTTTTGTGATTGACTGGGAAATGGAGATGATCCACAGTAATGTTCGAGAACCCTTGTTTTAGACAATCTATTGCAGCGGTATTTATGCTAACCACTCTCCATGCTTGTAATAATCCTCTGTGCATCATTGTACCAATTATCTGATTATCTGCAAATACTAAACTATCATTATTTAAAAACTATTTTCTATCTTAATTTGCAAATGAGCTACTTTAAAGCATGGCCATAATCAGTCTTTTAGTGGGGAGAGTGTATTTTGTTTACCCTGAACATGTGGAGATGCTTGAGAATCAGTAAGTGTGGGCTAAAGCAGTCCCCCAAGGAATTAGCTTCACATGGACTGCAGATCTGAAGAAACTACATTGATGGGATTGTGACAATTAGAAAGGAGCAGCCTGTTTCATTAGTGGCAATGCTTCAGGAAAACTAGGGCTTTCTGTTGGCCTCAGTACTATCTAAGCTATGTTCAGAGGACTCCTTTGTGCTATGTTGTAGCCTCTTATCCAGAACCACTAAGCCACTCAACACCATTAATGTCAGGAGAGACATCCATATCAGTTGCTTCATTGCCATCGTCTTGTAGGTGAAAAACTCCTTGTGTATCTTTAAGAATGTCAAATATTATCTTAGTAGTTAGATGTGCTTGTCAGTTCGTAACAGTGTCCCCCAATGCCCTGAAAATACATTCTGAATAAATTGTAGGACGATGACTGCTTAAACAGTGGACAGCAGTTTAAAGTCAAAATCTGCCATTTTTATTTGTATTTTTTAAATTTCAGAAGCCAGTATACCAGGCAATCCTCCAACTGTGTTGTTTTGTGCTACATTGATACCTGGCAGGTCACTTGAGGTGGCACAAATTCCCACTTAATCTTGAAGCCTATTCAAAGGAGTGGACTCATGTTATTAAACAAATACAGTATCATTACATGATGGTCCATTTTTATGGTCTACCTGCTATTTTCCATTCCTTATTTGTCATACCAAATCTTACCTCTTTCAACAAAAACTAAATCAGCTAACTCTTAACCTCACAGTGACTGTTTTTATAGGAGAGGAATGTGTTGTCTCCATAATTAACTTGTACAAGCAATGTCATACTCGTTCAATTGTATCTTAAGCTAAGTGCCTGCTTAGTTTGGAGCAAAGCTTACTGGGGGGAGGGGATGAGGCTATCTCATTTTATTTGAACTGGTTCACACAACTCTAATTTCTAATTACTCTATTACTTGAACCAGTCACCCAGCATTAGGTGTCAAAACATGGGCACAGAGTAAGAAGTCATAATGCACTCACTTTCCAGCAAATGTATATGGATTTACGTATATACTGTGGGGAAAGTAACCCACTTTGAGTTATCTGAGTGAAGGGAGCGGTAAAGTTCCAGGTAGGTGTTTGGCACAATTAGACTGTGACAGTGACAATTTGACACAAATTGTGGCTAAGTGAAAGTGAAGAGAAGTTACTGAGTGTTTTGAGAAGAGAGGGGAAAAAGAAACAGATTGTGAGAAGTGAAAACTGGTAGAGTAGAAATGAAACAGAATTCTTTGTTGAGAAAGTAGCTCCCCAAACAATATAATGGCTTAGACATGAGAAGAAATAATGGGAATTGGGCCCAATTCTGGAAGCTGCTTTCACCAGGCACAGGGGACTACCCACAGAGAACAGTTTGCTGAATCAAAAATATAAACAGAATGGGGGTGAATAAGGCAGCCCAGTAGTATAGATTACTGGGTCCATTCCTCTGCAAGTATAGGAAATAGAAGGAAATTGTTTGACCCCCAAATGCACTGGAGCAACACTTGTTGCACAAGGAGAATGATGCGGTGATGGTGTTGGGGGATACGTAGCTTATATGCCATTCTTCAATCCCCAGGTACTGAGAGCCAAACCCTATCATTTGTCTGCCCTGGAATGCCCCTTATGCTTATCTGTAAGTCAGCCATACATCTTTTTGAGGATTCCCCTACAGCAGCTGCTGCCTTAATGCATCTTTAGATCCTCTTTGCACCACTGGAGAACACAAAGGGGACTTACCAGGAACTAAGGATCTGGCCTTCTGTGTCTGCTGATGATGGATACTTGTGTTCAGGACAGGATTTCAAATACTTAGAGGTACAATCCCAATAGACAATAATTATAATTTGAAAAACACGATAGCTTGTGAGAGACAATTTCTAGCACAGGTCCGCCTTCATCCAGTGTTCTGCATTTCCTACAGTGGCTTCACAAAGAAAACAAACCCAAGCCTTTGAAATCAACCAGTGCCTATATATCTGGTACTGAGTTGTTTTTCTGTGGGTTAATGGCATATTTATTATTATTAATAATTTTTCTTTGACAATGCCCTTCCTTTGCTTTTCCTGATATGTTATGTAGGGACAGTGGGAAAGAGTTTCTTTGACACTTTCCTGCTAAAATAAAAACACATTGAAGGGTATTTTTGTGGCCGAGTAAGAAAAAGTTTTTAAAAAGACCAAAAACAAGAATGAACTCAACATTAAGTATTTTCTTTGGCTTTTTTATAATGTTTATGTTTTTCAAGCATCTTTCTCAAGTCACCAGTATGACTCTCACCTCTCTTTCTCTGAATACAATGGACCAATGGAGAAGGTTTCAGGCAGGGGAGCATATAAAATGTAAGTGAAAAGCTGAAATGTAAACCATGAGTCCTCATTTTCACCCATTAAGGTTTTAACTGAGGGATTTCACCAGCCCTCATTTTCACATTACAAGGTTTTAACAGAGGGAAGAATGCAACTCTGACTTTAATCCTCCCTTGTTACTGCTTCTATGACACAACGAGTTAACTTTTTGTTGTGTATTTAAAAAACACTGTGGTGGTGAACACCCAAAATACAACAGCAAAGCTGACTCCTTTTTTCCCCACAAGCTGGTTAATTTATTTCACTTTTGGACAAACTCTGCTTCTCATTTGTAAAATTTGAATTGGATTTCAAAATAAAGTTTCAATTCCAGTAGGTGTTTCTACACTAATTTCTGGTGGCAGCCATCATGCTGAAAACTGGCATGATCTGTGACATGTGGCTGGGGTCAGCATACTGTCAGACACAGGAAACCAGTATTCATCTTCATATAGTGACTTATCCTGCTCACATTGAAGTTAATGGCAAAATACCCATTGCTGGAACATGATCTTAGGGCTTGATCCCACACATAGTGAAGTAAATTGAACGGTGCTTGGATCAGGCCCATAACACTAATGGGTAAAAAATCACCCCTTCGGAAGAAAGCCAATAAAAGGTCTATTTCACACTTACACCATCTAAATAGGGGTTAAATGGCACATAGCCTTTCTGCAGGACTTTACACAGAAGTAAATCCAATTCATGCACGCTACTCTTATTTTCAAATATAAGACCGTGTCTACACAACAGGGACGATAGTGGCATAGCTACAGCTCCATATAGCAGTAGCATAGGCCCAGCCTACAACCACAGAAGGGGATTTTCTGTCACTATAAGAATGCCATCTCCCCGAGCAACAGCAGCTAGTTTGACAGAAGCATTTTTCCATTGACATAGCTGCATCTAAACTGGGGGTTGGGTCAGCATAACTCTGGCACTCAAGGTTGTGGATTTTCCACACCCCTGAGCACCGTCGCTAAGGGGACCTAAATTTTAAGTATGGACCAAACCTAATTTAGTGTATACAGAGACTCTTCTCACTATGTGATGTCTCTGATTGTTGCACTCAAAAAACCCCTACACTTTCCATTTAGGTAGAAATAATCCCTCTGGCCTCCAGCTACAGTTTTCCTCAGGCAAATTTACCGTTTTTTTTCCCTTTTGTAAAGAAGGTGGAATTAATTTATCAGGGAATTATTTTTGCACAGGATGATCATAGTCCTAGTCTACATTTTAAAAGATTTGCTAGCATAGCTATGTCAATTAGAAGTGGGGAGGAACGGGCGGGGGGCGAAATATACCCCCAACTGACATAATTATGCTGGCAAAATCCCCAAGGTAAATGTAATTATACTGGCAAAAAAGAGTTTGCCAGCATAGCTTATTTTGTTCAGTTAGTAGAAATTATACCACTACAAAAAACTCATTTACCAGTAGAAGCTGCATCTCCACTAGAGGAATTTGTCAATTTAGCTGTACTGAAAAAACTCTTTCTAGTGTAGGCAAGGCCTTAATCTCAATTCTACACATATCAGCTTCAACAGGAACTTTGAGTGGCTTCTTCCTCTCACTTGATGCTGGCTGCATGTACGATGTTGCTGGATCATGGTCCTCTTCATTCAGGTTGTATTTTGTAGGCAGACATCTCCATTCAGTGCCTTTTTTGGTGTTTGTAGACCTTAACCTTAGAAATTTTGGTTATGTAAAAAAAAAATCAGCATTTCCTCAAAGATATAACAGTAGCTGTCTCCTGTTTACATTATTGATTTCCAATATATTAATATCTGTTACAGTAACAAAGAGAATTTGCTACTCTATCATAAGTTTGTGTATGTGTTTGTATACTTGTTTTGAAACAGATCTTGGAAGCTGATACTCATTTATTCTTTAGATATTTCGGTTCTCACACTGTATAATCTAGACTCTTTTCTTCAAAAGAGGGTACTCAGTGTGTGCCTGACTTTATATACCTAGTACTCCTATGTACTATGTACATGTATATGTAATTCTGTGCCAAAAAATTAAAAATTCTGCATTTTTGTTTGTCAAAATAATGCAATATAATCACACCAGTTTCAATTACTGTATTCGGGTAATTTATCAGGCTGTTGATTAATCACAGTTAACTCACATGATTCGCTCCAAAAAATTAATCGTGATTAAAAAAATTTATCACGATTAATCACACTGTTAAACAATAGAATACCAATTGACATTTATTAAATAGTTTGGGATGATTTCTACGTTGTCAAATATATCTATTTCAATTACAACACAGAATACAAAGTGTACAGTGCTCAATTTATTATATTTGATTACAAATATTTGCACTGTCAAAATGATAAACAAAAGAAACAGTATTTTTCAATTCATTTCATACAAGTACTGTAGTGCAATGCCTTTACCATGAAAGCATAGGTGCCAACTCCGTGGGTGCTCCGGGGCTGGAACACTCACAGGGAAAAATTAGCGGGTGGTCTGCACCCACTAGCAGCCAAGATCCCCCCCCCTCCTTCTTCTCCAAGCGTGTCACATCCCCACTCCTCCCACTCCCTCCCAGCACTTCCTCCAGCCCTGCTGCCTAACAGCTGTTTGGCGGTGCTTTGGACTTTCCGGAAGGGAGAAGGAGGAGCGGGGACGCAGCACGCTCAGGGGAGGAGGCGGAGAATAGGTGGGGCAGTGGCTGGGACTTGGAGGAAGGGGGTGGAATGGGGATGGGGACTTGGTGGAAGGGGGTGGAATGGGGGCGGGGCGAGGGTGGTGCAGGGGCGGAAAGGGTCAGGGTCAGGGGGGTGTCGAGCATCCACCGGGCAAAGGGAAAGTCGGCACCTATGCATGAAAGTGCAACTTACAAATGTAGATTTTTTTTGTTACATAACTGCACTCAAAAACAAAACAATGTAAAACTTCGGCGCCTACAAGTCCATTCAGCCCTACTTCTTGTTCAGCCAATCGCTAAGACAAACAAGTTTGTTTATATTTATGGGAGATAATGCTGTCACTTCTTATTTACAATATTACCTGAAAGTAAGAACAGGTGTTCACATGGCACAGTTGTAGTTGGTGTCACAAAATATTTATGTGCCAGATGCACTAAAGATTCATATGCCTCTTCATGCTTTGGCCATCGTTCCAGAGGACATGTATCCATGCTGATGACTCTCGTTAAAAAAATAATGCATTAATTAAATTTGTGACTGAACTCCTTGGGGGAGAATAGTATGTCTCCTGCTCTGTTTTACCCACATTCTGCTGTATATTTCATGTTATAGCAGTCTCGGATGGTGACCGAGCACACATTGTTCGTTTTACGAACACTTTCACTGCATATTTGACAAAATGCAAAGAAGATACCAATGTGATATTTCTAAAGATAGCTACAGCACTCAACTCAAGGTTTAAGAACCTTAAGTGCCTTCTAAAATCTGAGAGGCACTAGGTGTGGAGCATGCTTTCAGAAGTATTAAAAAAGAAATACTCTGATGTGGAAACTACAGAACCCAAGCCCCCAAAAAAGAAAATCACCCTTTTGCTGGTGGCATCTGGCTCAGGTGATGAGAATGAGCATGTGTCAGTCTGCACTGCTTTGGATCGTTATTGAGCAGAACCCATCATCAGCATGGACGCATGTCCTCTGGAATAATGGTTGAAGCATCAAGGGACATATGAATCTTTAGAATATCTGGCAAGTATATATTTTGAGACACTGGCTAAAACAGTGTCATGCAAATGCCTGTTCTCACTTTCAGATAACATTGTAAACAAACTGCAGACAGCATTACCTTCTGCAATTGTAAACAAACTTGTTTGTCTGAGCGATTGGCTGAACAAGAAATAGGACTGAGTGGACTTGTAGGCGCTAAAGTTTTACACTGGTTAATTTTAATGCAGGTTTTTGTACATAATTCTACATTTGTAAGTTCAACTTCCATGATAAAGAGATTGCACTACAGTACTTGTATTAGGTTAATTGAAAAACACTATTTTTTTTGTTATTTACAGTGCAAATATTTGTAATTAATAAAGAAATATGAAGTGAGCACCATACACTTTGTAATCTGTGTTGTAATTGAAATCAGTATATTTGAAAATGTAGAAAACATACAAAAATATTTAAATAAATGTTATTCTATTATTGTTTAACAGTGCGATTAATCATGTGATAAATTGTGATTAATTTTTTAAATTGCACAATTAATCAAAATTAATTTTAATTGCTTGAGAGCCCTAGTAATTTATTTAAAATACAGTACAGAAAAACGTCACAAAATCTAGTCAGCATTTCCTAAAAACATGAAAGTTAAGTTACAAATATTTACTAACCAATACCCTGTATTTCAGTTATAATACTGGCTGGCTACTTTGGGAAGTGTGTGGTTCTGATTGTCCTGACATTTTATTGACTGTTTGATAAATGATTTATTTGCCCTTGTGGTCTTTTTTTTTTTTTAATGGGTAAGTAAAATAGATCCCGAGTTGTAATCTAACCTCATTGTACCATTCTGGCATAGGAAAAAAGGGAGAAAGCACATAGATCTTCCTAGCTGAGGATTCCCTTACTGTCATTTATAATAAGGCTTCTTTATACTACTCTGGCAATGTAAAGGAGCCTTAAAACTTTTACACATGTTTTATGTTCCTAGGGATATTGACTAAGTTTTTGTCTACACTAGCACTTTTGTCGGCAAAACTTTTGTCAGTCAGGCATGTGAAACAAACACACCGCTGACTGAAATAAGTTTCACCAACAAATGCACCGGTGTGGACAGCGCTATGTCAGTGGGAGATGTACTACCACCACTCATTGGGGGTGGTTTAATTATGCTGATGGGAGAGCTCTCTCCTGACAGCATAGAGTGGCTATAGAGGAGACCTTTCAGCGGCGCAGCTGCTGCAGTACATCTGTGCTGCTGTAAGGTCTGTAGTGTAGACACAGCCTAAATTGGAACAAATAACTAAGAAAAGGAACATTAACAACTATGCAGGCAGGCTGTTGCATTTCTGCTCTGACTCAGGGGACAGAGTCTGCCTCATGCCTACCTCCAAACAACCGGAAGTCCTACCCATCCACACTAGGTGTGCGAGGGGGACAGAGTTTCTCTCTCTCTCATCCACACACATGCCTGCCAAGCCCTGCCTCCTGGCAGTAATTAACATCTCCCCACACATGCACGCCCACCTCTTCCCCCCACCCCGTGGTGATTCACATCTCTTCTGGCTGCTCCAGGTGCTCAAATAGATTCACTAGTGCTGCAGGGAAGGGTTATGTGTCCCCCACATATTTACTTGTTTCTCTGTTATTCTGCAGGGGAGGAAAGAAATCTGCAGATGATATGAATTCTGTGCCCAGGCAGTGGTACAGAATTCCCCCAGGCATAAATTAAGGCTTGATATTCACAGAAACTGAGTAGCCACCATTCCAACTAAAGCCAATGGGAGTTTGATGCTTCTAAGGGCTTGATCCATTCATATGGATGGCATTTTTGCCATTGACTTTAATGGGAGCAGCACCTGATCCTAGATCATCCTCCAGGTTTCTCAGGGTGAGAACCCAAAAATCAAAGCATCCAAAATTAATGGGCAGTTTTTAAAATTGTGGTTTTATTTTTCTGTATCTCAATTTGCCTTCTGTAGAATCAGATTAACAATATTTTCCTACTTCACATAAGTATCGTGAGCTTTCATTCTATAATGTGTGTAAAGTGGTTTGAGCTCCTTGGAAGAAAGTGCTGTGTATTATAAGTGCAAAGTGGTAATCTAATCACTGGGGTGGCTAAAGCATGAAGTGATTAGGATAGTAAAGGAAAAGGGACTGGTGGATGGTGATAAGGAAAGGAAGCAGATGTCAGAGCACTGTTTGAAGAGGGGTGCTAGAACAATTTTCATAGTGGGGAGTGCTGATGATGGAAACCATTTTTTTTTTGGTGTTACTACTTCAAGCCAGGGGTTGTGGCAGCACCCCTAGTTCCAGCACCACTGTCACTAAGAGATGGTAACAAGAAGTGTTCCCTCTAATCTTTCCCAGGCATGTGCAGAATGAATTTTGTTATGTGCACCAATATGGAGGTGATGTGTCATATTGTTACCAGGTTTGCCTGTTACTTTGGGGTATGCTCATTTATTAGGGTTACTCTTCGGGGGCGGGGGGTTCTGTACTTCTTTCAATGTACTGCTTGTGTCACTTGTGTTCTCATATGGAGCTCTACTTCTCCCTGCTGCAAGTTCCCTCCCAAAGGAGCTATCCTGCAGGACCTAGGTTCCCCAGGGCTGGGTTCTTTCAGCCCCAGAATCAGACAAACACACACACATTAACAGAGTGCATCCAAGAGGATCAGGTTAATCAGCATTCCCAAGATGAACCCTTATATGTCCCTGGACTCAGTAGGCTGGGTCAAACAGTACCTCCAAGCCTCATATGCCATGGGTACCGCACCGGAATAGAGCGTGCCTTAGCAGGCTGGGTCGAGCAGCACTTTCCATCTGCAACCCTCATATGTCCCAGGTTCAGCATGTCTCTATCCCCACATTTACATTACAATTGTTCTGGTACTAACCCACTAGATGAGCAAACCCCACAGGATTTTTGGGTGCTGTGGGGATCTTTTATCTTAGGTACGAGGAGCGTTGCTGCAGAGCAAATGAGGAAACCAAAAAACACTCACAAGGGGGAGAAGGAGGGAGAGAGAGAGAAGCAACCAGCTTAATCATGAAAGTTATTTATTGCCAGGTAATAACCATAGGGGAGCCAAACAAACAAACCAGTTATAATATTAAATCTAACTTAAATTTGATTATAAAAGTCAGGTTTACAAAACTATAACTGATCACACAAGTCAGGATCAGAAGGCTATACCTAGAAAGAGAGAGAGAGAGAGAGAGAGCTGGGTTCTCACCACTCCATGAAGCTTGAATCGATTGGGAGTCCCAGGTGGTGGTAATAGCTGAGGGTCCGGAATGCTGGAGACATGCAGAGCCCCCAGCGTGATCAGTCAGGAGAAGATGACGTCCCAATGGACGCAGATTTGGATGCAGATTTGGATCCAGGCATCAGAAATCTTACTTGAGCATAGGTAGTGGTTTTTTTGTACAGAAACAACAATGGTTCAAGGGAGAACACTATCTTTGTTTATGTGTAAACAAGGGAGTATACCAAAGTTGTTTTGTTCAGGCTAGACCACGGGAGCTGATCATTCCTGGATTTGGGCAGTATTCCTTGGAGGGAGCTCACAATGCAATTAGGGAGCTTCACTATTTTGGATACAAATAAATGATTTATTACTAGAATTGGTCTGATAACTACTGAGCTGTGTGCAGGCGTGGGTTCATTAACATCTGGAACAGAGATCCCCCATCATGCAGTGCTTTCCTGCTTTTCTGGTCCCAGAGTTCCATGCGGTTCTTGCCTTGGAATCTCTGTTCTCCATTCTGTATGCTAATGGAGATGCCTCCTTGTCCCATCTTCGATGCAAATGAGGCTAGGGGAGTTTCCTTAATCCTATCATCCTTAACCCAGAGGTTTAGGTGTCTCCACCACTGCCTTTTCATTGCTTTTTGTAAGTCTTTTTCTTATCGGTTTTGGTTCAAGCAGAGGCTGGTCGGGGAGAAGGTCTTTTGTGGGTCAAACAGACTGTGTACTGTGCCCTGGTTCCCCAAGAACATAGAGCTGCTAGGTAACACTGTTGGTGCACATAACAAAATTCATTTGGTGGAGGTGGGGCTGAGGGGTTTGGAGTGTGGGAGAGAGGCTCAGGGCGCTTCTCCCTTGGCCACGGCAGGTCTGGGCCGGGCGGGGTTGGCCGGGGGAGAGGCACCTCTTCTCTGGTCACAGCAGGCCCAGGCTGGGATGGGTTGGGGCCGGGCGCAGGGTGCCTCTTCCCCAGCTGCTGGGTCTGTGCTGGGGGAGAGGCATCTCTCCCCGCTGCAGCCTGAGCGCCTGTGCGGAGCTTAATAGGCTGCTGCTTGGCTGCACCGCTTAGAGAGAACTTAGGTAACAAGGTATGAAGCAGAAAACAGTGCCATTAAGAGATTCAATAAATTATTTTCTTTGAGAGAGACTCAAGTGATTATCCCTGTGATGAAGCCTGACATGACAGAAGTATTAGGTTTGGTCCTACTTTTATCTATTTGTTCAGTTATTCTTATCAGTGGCTTTGCTTCAGCTTTGCTAGCCATTTGCTGGGAAAAAAAAACATACGGCAGTGGGCCTAATCCTGTAGTCTTTACTCAGGCAGGTCCCTAGGAGTTTTTGCCTGAGTGAGGATTACGGGGTCTGATCCAACATTAGAAAAACTATCCAAGACAAGATGGTAAAATAGGCGGCTTGCCATGTAGAACCAAAGATAATGACGGCGATTTCCCCTCCTCCCCCCATAGTACTATACACATAAGAGACTTGGCACAGGCCTGGCCGGATTTAATTGTTTCATTGTGTGGTGACTCCACAAGGCTGGAGTTCTCCGCAAAGCTGGAGAATTAGCTTTGGAAGTCAAATGTGCAACATTGGCTGCATAGTTCATTTCCAGCTGATAAATGTCTTGCTTTTCTTAGACCAAAGGGTGCATAAAGATCAAGTAAATCTTCAATATATATGATCATGGCTTTTATATCTCCTACTAAACTAATTAAAATACATTTGAGTGCGGTAAGATTTGCTATCAATTTTATTGGAAATAGGAGCTGCTAAAATGGGATCAATATCCTTTTATTAATTAAGACAAGAATACAGTGAAACTATAGGATGCATTTGTGATGGTAATTATAGGTAGATTGCAGAGGTAAAATAGAATGTTCATATAGTATATATTTAAGTGGTTGTGGTCATCAAAGCAGAAAGCACTCTTAGATGCTTTATGGTCATTGTGTCTCATGCAGAAACGGATTGTGTAGATCCACAGAGTGAGGCAAGCTGCTGTGGGCTTTTAAAAGCCTGGGATGTCAACTGTTTACAAACACAGTGTTGCAACATGGAAAACTTTCTGTTCTGAAATAATTGTGTTTGTACATATTGCCTATTTCTCTTCCCCCGGGTTTTATTGCTGAGATCCTGTATGCATGAAAACAAGATCTTTGTAGGAGCAGTGCATGACAACTTATGACTCATAAAACTTCCATGTCCTGAACAGTGAGAAGATAACTACATTAATAGGAAATAAAATGTAGTTTTGCCGAGCTCAGCCATTAGTGGTTATAGTGTAGGAGGAGAAACAGAATATTATTGGGCCAGATTCTATTCTCACTTAGAACCTGATATAACATCTATTGAAATCAATGGGAGTCTTTCCATAGATTTCAGTGTAGTTTGGGGATCCAGGCCCTTAAGGATTAACTGTATTGAAACTAATGGTTTTACACCAGTGTAAAACTGGTATAAAACTAGTGTAAGAGGGAGAAGAATCTGCCCCTTTGCTTGGCTGAACTGAAGCAACTTGTGATTCTTTAAAACCTTCTGTGAAACATCTAATGATATGGAAACAACGCTAATCTCTGGAAGCTAAGCTGGAAAGCCTGGGCACAAAAATGCTGAAAATCAAGTGGAAAGAGGAAGATAAGGAGAGTTGAAGAGAAACTTCAGACTAGTGAGATAGGAACAGGAAAGATCCAGGGTGTTTTATCTACAGCAAATATAAATATTCTGATTTTGAAGAGGCGGATGAACCAAAATAGATAGATAAAAATCAAGAAACAGATTTAAAGCCAGGAAAATATGTATCTTGGATTTCTCAGGTGTTCCACAGCATTTATTACTCATTGCTGCGATGCCTCGTTGTAGGTCATCTGGGGCAGGGGCGGCTCCAGGTACCAGCGCACCAAGCGCATGCCTGGGGCGGCAAGCTGCGGGGGGGGGCCTGCCAGTCGCCGTGAGGGCTGCAGTCAGGCTGCCTTCGGCGGCATGCCTGCGGGAGGTCTGCCAGTCCCACGGCTTCGGCAGCAATTCGGCGGCGGGTACGCCAAAGGCGCGGGACCGGCAGACCTCCCCGCAGGGATGCCGCCGAAAGCCGCCTGACTGCCATGCTTGGGGCGGCAAAATACATAGAGCCGCCCCTGATCTGGGGATTAGCTATCAACCAGTCTGATGCCTCTTCCTTTGATTGCTTGTTATGTGATCTCTCTCTGGACTCAGGTTTGTCCCTCTTCATGATTTGGCCCTCTGGCCTGGTCACTAGAACTACCGGGTCTAAAGAAAATATTTATCCCATTTTTCTGAGGTGGGCCCACGCATGCAAGCCAATGGGAGAAATCTGAATGAGTTTATAGCCATACATATGCAAGAGAACTTATTGATTTTTTTCAGTTCAATTTTTCTTTCTTAAATGATTTCTTTTCCCCAAAAACCAAACTTCATGAAAATTGTCCAACCCTATTGCATTTTTTGCCAAAAAATTCTTGCTTTTATATTAAAAAAAACTTACTGAACTCAGGATTGAAAATTGTCACAATCATTTTGATAATGTGTTTGATTTTACATGTATATAAATATGTGTGTGTGTGTATCCTGATATTTTTATGTAAATACAAATGGTTCAGGTTTGAATGCTTCAAAATGAAAACATATTGGAAATTTCAAAATATTTTGCAAAGGTACTTTTGGGATTTTTAGCAATTTTATAGAATAGCTACCCTTCCCTGCCCTCTCGCTCACAGAAGGGAGCACTGGGGCTTGCAATCCTGCTCTACCCCAGATGTCTAGAGTGGATGAGCTTGGGTGGCTGCACAGTGGGTGTCCAAGACCTTACTTCCCCTTACTTTCTTGTACAACTTCATCAGACCCTGCCATAAACTAGCCCTTTTGAAAAATCAAGTTATACTAAAATTCTGATGGTTTGGGTGCTTCATCTGCGCACTGTATAGGTAGAAAAAACAATTCCCTGAGTATTCTTTTCTTTTTAAAGCTAAAAATTTAAAATAAGAGTCCTGGATGCCAGAGATATAAAGTTGTTTGAACAGTCATCAAAATACAGCATTGCCATCTCTCATGATTTTATCACAAGCCTTGCAGTATTTGGAATTATCTTAAAATCCCTTCTCCTGGAGTTTAGTGACTATGTGAAAATCTCAGCTATCTTTTTTTTAAAGTAATTTTCTAACCTTCATAGTTGCTGAGAAAAGCTTGAAAATATGACCAGAGTGTACACTTAGCACTCAAAAAGAAAAACCACAACATTTACTATTTTCTTAAAAATCTCATGATTTTTTTCAATCAGTCATGATTTTTTTTGATCCTATCATTATCGTTGAATGTTTGGCGTTGGCAATATTGAAAATATGTTTCTTAAAGTGTAAATAAGTTTTAGTTTCATACGCTGAACACGGTCTAATTGTTCAGTGTTTTAGGACATACAGTCGTGGTTGCTACTCTGCCTATTGGTCACAGTGAAATGACAATATACTATCCTATACTATAATTAATAGGAATATTTTCAATTTCCCTGTTACACTTTTCCCATTTTGTGGTCTCTAACATGCTAAGAGACATTTTCTTCCCCCGACAAATGTAGGAACAGTTATTTAGCCAGTGTGTAGAAAGTTGAGCAAACGGATGTGATTGAGACTATTGTCTTAAACTGGTGCCAGCTAGACTGAAATCTTATATATTTTCAGTATTCAAGTCAATAAGATGATTTCTCCATGGGCACACTGTTTAAAAATAAATGCTGCTTTTGTCATTTAAAGCCATATTTAAACTTTGATTTGAATGAAAAATGAAATCGTGTTAATAAAAAGTTACACTGGTCTACAATTTTTGAGAAGTCGTCTGCTTCAGAGATAAAATGTGCTATTTATTTTGTATTTTGATGTGCTGAATTCAAATATGACAATTAAAACAACTGATTGGCTACTGTTTCTAAGATATTTAAGTTTTTACATTTTATGTCTATGTATATTGTGTAGATAGTAGAGTTTTAATCATAAATTGTAAACCTAGGTCTTTTCATGTGGTTATGGTTGCTTTACATGATAATATTTCACCTGTCCTGTTTATGTAACACTTTAAAAAAATCAGCAAAAGGGTTATATAAATAAAATATATTATGAAACAAAAGGCAAAAAACTATTATGTACATAGTTTAGTCCTATTCAGTGTCTACTCGGCACTTCTTGGCTTGTCTCTTGTATTCATTAAATGGAGCATCTCTTGTCACTGTCCAGAAATAGTCTGCAAGCATTGATGGGCTCCATTTGCCCTGATAGCGTTTCTCCATTGTTGCAACGTCCTGGTGAAATCGCTCGCCGTGCTCGTCGCTCACTGCTCCACAGTTCGGTGGAAAAAAATCTAGATGAGAGTGCAAAAAATGTATCTTTAGTGACATGTTGCAACCAAGGCTTTTGTATGCCTTGAGGAGGTTTTCCGCCAACAACCTGTAGTTCTCTGCCTTGTTGTTTCTGAGAAAATTTATTGCCACTAATTGGAAGGCTTTCCATGCCGTCTTTTCCTTGATGGGACAAGATCCTTTTGACGGTCACGGAACATGGATACCCTAACATCACCTGCCAGGAGATTCCACTGCTGTAGTCTGGAGCCCAACAGCTCTGCCTTACTCTTGGGTAGTTCCAAATCCCTGACAAGGTCATTCAGTTAACCTTGTGTTATGAGGTGTGGTTCAGAGGAGGAGGATGGGAAAAAATGTGAGTTCTGTGACATTAATGGTTCAGGACCAGAAGTTTCATCCTCTTCCTCATCTGACTCAAGTGAGAATGATTCTGGTGCATCAGGAACCGGCAGTCCTTCTCCGTGGGGTACTGGGCGTATAGCTGATGGAATGTTTGGATAATGCACAGTCCACTTTTTTTCTTTGACACACCTTTCCCAATTGGAGGCACCATGCAGAAGTAACAATTGCTGGTATGATCTGTTGGCTCTCACCAAATCATTGGCACTGCAAAAGGCATAGATTTCCTTTTCCTGTTCAACCACTGGCGAAGATTTGTTGCACAAGTGTTGCAGAAATGTGTCCCTTTGCAAAATCAAACACTGACAAATAAGAGAGCACAACACTGTATGATTTCTAGAGCTGATATAGGGCAATTTGTTCAGCAGAGTGATGTAGGCTTCGTTATGATTGCATCATCCATGACTTCTAGGAATAACAACATGATGCAATTCATATCATGTATGACGCAATACCAGCTTCAGATTGCATCCTTCATTGTTTTGTCTAAAAAGCAAGTACTGTCCAAACCCAGTCATAGATTTATTCATAGATCCAGTCAAAGATGTATTTTAGTCATTTCTGGTTTAAATTGAGATCCCTTCCCTTTATAACTCACTTATCCTCCACCATTCCCAAGTCAAGGGTCGTATCTACTGACCCAATAGCATATCTTGAAAACTAGAGCCAATCAACAATTTTAAGCATTTTCGTTCTCAGTGACCCAGAATTAGTAAAGTTTGACTACATTTATTTCAGAAGCATTTTGGCTGTAGAGCAGTGATATCTGTCCTGTTGCTTATTATTCCACAACAGATGTTACAATCTTCTGAAACATGCTGTGGAGCTTTATTTGGATTATAAATTCATTTAGAGCCTGATCCAAAACCCATTGAAGTCAATGGAAATTTTACTTTGACTTTAATGGGTGTTGGATTAGACCCATTAACAATACATTTGGAAGCAGATGAGCTCTTACATTTTTGCCATTGTTCTTTGTAAAGAAACAATTAATTCTTCTGTATGTGTCTATGCAAAGCCCACTGTAAGTGTACATGCATCTTCTGCAAGCATCATTGGATTTTTTGAATAGCAGTGTACGTTGGGGCTGCACATTTGCCCTGTGTCTCCTCATGCTTCCATATGAGGACATAAAATGTGGGGCTACTGTGACCCTTCCTCAACTCCTTCTTAGCACCCTTGGCAGCGAGACAGAACCTAGTAATTGGCCCATTAGTTCTTAGCTCTAGCTAAAATTCTACAAAATCTTCAGAGCCACTTCTGATCTTCTGTTTCAACCACTGTGAACCAATCAAGAACTAATTGGACCGAACTTCTTTGGTAAGAGCCCTTTGTACAGAGCCCTGTGCAGGGTTTCTGTAATGGCATCAAGACCTGACCCTCCTTTGATGGACTAATCCCCCTTAAAGATGGGCACAGTAAGTGACATTTTTGTCTGAGAATCTTAGATTGTGAGAAGAGGCTTGATATGTTCATCCTTTTCTGCATGGACTCTCACGGTGTGAGATGCAAGTTTGAAGCTCCGCCTTCTGGAACAATCTCTGAAGGTCACATTGGACCCAGAAAAAATGAACTCCAGAATCCTTCTAATGGACAAGCCAGCATCATCTAACACTCTGTTAAGCAGACAAGCAACGCCTAAGATCATTGTAGAGAAGAAGTCTCTGAAGAATGACCTGAAAATGGCATTAACATCAGCACTGAAACCACACACTGAAGCAGACCTCAGGTTTGACATGGAAGGTTGCATCAACACCTCAGGCACTGAAGTTGAGCACTGAGGCAAGAACTCGAAAAAAAGCTCAGGGTATTCCTCCAGGGAAAGGTACAGCAAGACTTCTGGGGCTGAGTATTCCAAGTGCTGCACGGCATTGAGGGATGGAGAGAAGCATCACACTGTGTCACAGCAGAGTCTGCCAGCATTGGCACCCAAAGTGCCTGTTAGGAGATAGATATTTAGGTGTGTCTGTAAAGGCCTATACTTTAAGAATACATTGCATCGGATAGGTGAGTGGCAGCCTGTCAGCGCAGCAGTCCACGCACCTGCTTGGAGGGGGTATGGCGAACTCTCGTGATGGTAGTTGTGGGTTCCAGCAAGCTGGGGTAATGGATTTTTTGAACAAATGGATAAGAAAGAATCAGGGCCCATACCAGGGGCAGGGGTCCACCTGGGATGAGATTGAGAAGGAGATGGGGGAGGTTTGGGGAGGTGATTGACTCAGACCAAGAAACTGCTTTCTGGTCAGATCTGTTAGGGCAGCTATCAGCCCTCACTGGAACCACACAATTGTTCCATATTGCTTATCACTGACAGGCTGCGGGGTAGGTGGAATTCATGAACTGCACCAGTAAAAGTGAGCTAAGAAAGGGAGTGGAAATGGGAGGAAAAAACTGATCACAGTTACTGCCCTTTGTCTCATTGAGAATAAGGGCCCGAGAATCAAAGGGCACAGGATTTTCTCCATATGAGGCTCTTATGGGAAGATACATGGAACAGTGGGAAAATCAACTTACCCCAGTACCTGGGGAAGTCACTACACACGGCTTAACAAAAGAATAGATTTTAACTCTAATCGACCATGTAAAACAGGGACAGTAGGTGGTGGCCTGGCAAGAAGAGCAAGGAGCAACAAGAGTCAAAGCATGGTATAACCTGCCCAGGGAGCATAATCTACCCATGGTGGGATATCTAGTAATGTACAAGATTCCAGCTCAACACCATCTATTCCCAGCTCCTAAATGGAAGGGCCCTATCTTGTCCTTGACCAATTAGGGCCCGGTCTGCTATTACTGGGTACAGAGAATGGAGGACTGGAGTGGGTTCACTGCACACAAATAAAAAGATACAAACAGGGGATGCGTAAATTGTGTTATGTGTGTATTACAGGTTAATTCGAAAAGGATGAAACTTCCCTGGCCCTGGATGGAACAATTACTAGTGCTAATCACAATTGTCACATTTACAAATTCTATTCAGATCCCACAATGTGAAGTGTCAAAAGGAGGAAACACCTGGATGGCTACACATGCAACCTGTGATAATAAAGCTAATGAAAACTATGAAAATCTTCCCCATAGAAAGATGTACCACTAATACTCCAATAGGAATTTGGCAATGTTGGTATATGCTTTATGGATTAGATGGGGGAATCCCAACCCGGTAGAGAATATCAAATTTATCAGGAAATATTGCATGGTAGTCCCTGGGTGCTGCCATGATTAATGATAGTGAAAAAAACACAGCTACTCACCTATGTGGTTTGTTACAGAGGGTCCAAAGAATATAACCCTCTGGTCTCCTGGAGCAAATAAACCCTCTTGGGAAAATTGGGGCCCACATTTAGAGTGTAATGTTACCATATGTAACCACAATGGTACTTCCATGGAAGACAATCCCCGAAGGCATGATTGTTATGTACATATTACATTGGGCGTAAAATCCCCTTTGGGATGCTGGGTGTATGATGAGTTAACCATTTTACAGAATGTAACCCTACAGGTGATATGGATGCCAAGTTGAAAGAATCCAAATTTAAAGTGACCACAGCCTGGATTTGAAAATATTCCCCGGCAAGCAAATGTATGGGAGCCATTGTGGGAGCAGGTGCAGCCAGCATTTTGAAAGGACATGTTAAACTCTATTACATGGGTGGTTCGCCCCAAGGAACAGTGGGTGAACCAAATTCATCCTAATTGTAGTATGTTCATAAAGGGATTGAATCAACAATTCAATTGGTGGGTGAGGGGACACACCTGGAATTGTCATCGGAAAAGGGAATTGTGGGCAGCAGGGAACACTATGCTGGGTACATGGATTCTGGGGGAGGAGTGAGTAACCAAACAATTAGTAAGCCAAAATGTGAAATTTCAACAACAAATTAATGAATTAATGGCACAGCAACTATCGGCAGTTGCCAGAGGGTGGAGGACAGTAGTAGAGGTAAACTTGCAGTTCACTCATTGGGCAGGGGACCTGGTGACATGGGTGGGGAATGGCTTCAGAAGATTAACACAAGGAAAAGTGTGTGTAGGTATTCAAAATGCTCAGTTAATAATGTTAATGAATATTATGAGATATGTTTGGTTAGAACAATGGCCTCCAGTATTAAATCAGGAGGCTAGCCCATATTTATCCACAATTGAAAAAACATACGCATCTACCTGGAAAATAACATCCTCGACCTGTGGGGACAGTTCTTAATTGTTACTATGATACCATGGGAAGGAAATGCAAATAAGGTGGTCTCTTTGAACCCTATGGGAGTAAGAAGAGAAGGGGGATAGCATTGGGAGCCACTAGGATATAGGTGGGGGGAGTGGAATCTGGTAAATTGGACTGTCATGACCATACTGCGGTGGTCAGGACTCTCGGTGTTGCTGTGAATTATCATAGCAGCTGGTATATTGTTAACTGTATTTGTGTTACATTGCATATAAAAACGATAAAGGGGGGGGCACAACCCCCAAAAGAAGAGCCACTAATTATAACCCAGGGGTCGGCAACCTCTGGCACGCGGCTCACCAGGGTAAGAACCCTGGTGGGCTGGGCCAATTTATTTACCTGCTGACGCGGCAGGTTTGGCCGATCACGGCCCCCACTGGCCACGGTTCACCGTCCCAGGCCAATAGGGGCGGCGGGAAGCCACGGCCAGCACATCCCTCATCCACGCCGCTTCCCGCCTCCCCATTGGCCTGGGACAGCGAACCGCAGCCAGTGGGAGCCGCGATCGGCCGGACCTGCCGTATCAGCAGGTAAATAAACTGGCCCAGCCTGCCAGGGTGCTTACCCTGGTGAGCCGTGTGCCAGAGGCTGCCGACCCCTGTTATAACCTATAAGTAATGTAAATAAGCCCTCCACCCCAGTGTACTAAACAACTCGGACCCAACCTTCTCGGACCCACTATAATGGGAAATCTGGAACACTAACTGGAATAGGTGTAGTATGCCCGTACAAGAGAAAGTGCAGGGCATGGTACTACACAAGGAGCAGTGGGACAGATGAAATATCAACACCTTCCACCTTGATGCCTGGCCCTATCAGGAAGTGTGTCACCATGTGTCCTATGCTTTTCCAGGAATATCTGGGCAGGAGGATCCCAGAACTAAAAAAAAAGGGTGGCATGTTAGGATATAGATATTCAGGCTTGTCTGTAAAGGCCTAAGCTTCAAGAATTTAGATATGTTAGAATCATAGAATAGAATATCAGGGTTGGAAGGGACCTCAGGAGGTCATCTAGTCCAACCCCCTGCTCAAAGCAGGACCAATTCCCAACTAAATCATCCCAGCCAGGGCTTTGTCAAGCTGGGCCTTAAAAACCTCTAAGGAAGGAGATTCCACCACCTCCCTAGGTAACGCATTCCAGTGCTTCACCACCCTCCTAGTGAAATAGTGTTTCCTAATATCCAACCTAGACCTCCCCCACTGCAACTTGAGATCATTGCTCCTTGTGCTGTCATCTACCACCACTGAGAACAGCCGAGCTCCATCCTCTTTGGAACCCCCCTCAGGTAGTTGAAAGCAGCTATCAAACCCCCCCTCGTTCTTCTCTTCTGGAGACTAAACAATCCCAGTTCCCTCAGCCTCTCCTCATAAGTCATGTGCTCCAGACCCCTGAGGGTTTTATCATTGAAAAATGTTTATCATTTAGCTAGTTATAGAAGTACAAAAGAAAGAATCAAAATCACTGTCTGCCTGTGTAAGGGCCTTCTCTCACTGTGACAGTCTGAGGCCCTGTTCTTAAACTAAGGCCTTTGGCTAAGCAGTGGGAGCAGCCATAAGCTGGAAAGCATACGGTCACGTCCTCACACATTTCAAACCAGTCATATTGAAATAAGGCAATCTGGGGCTGTTAGAAAGGTGACCTGATCTATCACCTCCAGATAAAGGGAAGAGCCTAGAAGATGTAAAAGAACATTTAGTTTGATAGTTTTCTGTTTGTTAAGAACTCACTCATCAATAGACATAGCTGGAAAACCCTTATGTCTTTATAGATGTAGTTGTGAAATCCTCACTTCTGTATTGTTTTGTTATTATAGTTCCCACTTTGCTATTGTTTATTTGCATGGTCTCTGCCTGGTTCTGTGATTGTTTCTGTCTTCTGTATTTAATTTTGCAGATGTAAACTAATTAAGGTGGTGGGATATAATTGGTTAGCTAATCATGTTACAATATGTTAAAATTGGTTAGGTAAATTTCAGTAAAATGATTGGTTAAGCTATAGCTGAGAATATTAATATATAAATTAGGGGCAAACAGGAAGTAAGTTTGGATTCAAAAATAAGGAAAAAGGAACTTGGATTTAAGGTTACTGGAAGTTCACCCCAATAAACATTGAATTGTTTGCACCTTCGGACTTCGGGTATTGTTGCTCTGTTCACACGAGAAGGACCAGGGAAGTGGGAGGATGAAGGAATAAGCCCTCTAACGGTGCCCCCATAGGCATTGACCTTGGCCTCAGGGATGGAGGTTTGAACTGAACCAGATCCATTGCTGGTGCTAAGATATCCACTGGCATGCACAGAGACTCTGGTACCCCAGACATCGTAGGATCAGTGCCACTCCTCGAGGAAGTCTACTCCTCACTATCACTGGGGTATATTTTTTCCCTATCATTGAGCAGGGAACTCTCCCATCTGACGTCTGTGGATGATGCTACCAAGACACCCATGGACTTATCCTACAGGCTGCAGCCACCACTAGCCAGCCAAGATTGGCACTGGTCCAATCAACAGCCTGTGAGTCACCCATATGCATATAGGATATGGCCTATTGGAGGGGACTGGTGCTCACCTTCAGAAGCATCAAGGAGCTTGTCTCCATCAAGTAAGAGGCCCCCTTCCCCAGCAGCTTTCCTGGATAGACCACCAGTGCCAGAAAATCAAGAGGCGTTTGGCCCGGGGCAGAGCAACATCAATACCCTGTCCTGCTGCCTAAGAATCTTTTCTTTGTGATTGACAGAGGGAGGAGTATCATCAGCACTGGTCCTGGCACTGGATGATTTAAAGCATTCTAGGAGCTCCTCGTGTGGATTACTGAAACTCTGGAGATTGAGATTTTGGTCATCCCAGAGAAGTCCCACAAGCTGTTCAACAGCCTGTCAGCTTCTGTTCTGCCACAATCACCCTTTTTCATTAATTAGGGACTGATAGTCTCTGCAAAAGCTCTGTGGAAAATACCAGCCACTACAAAACCAACAGTGAAAGGTGTTGAGAAGAGGTGCCAGGTATTCAATTCAAGGTTTGAGTACTTTTACAACCAGTCCAACCCTGCCTCCTGAGTTATCTCAGCCATACAAGAAACGTCAAGGTCAAACAAAAGAATGCCAAAGGAAAAAAACCTTGACCTGTTTGAAAGAAAGTCATACTCTTCATATTGCTACAACTACAATAAGCTAACTGCCAGGCCCTCCTGGCCAAGTATGCCTGTCTGACAGACAGGTGAGTCCCTTCCTCACAAAGCTTCCTCATGACAGCTTCCTCATTACATGCAGTAACTGTGGTCCTTTGAGATATTGTAGTCAGTGTCCATTCTGTGACCCACCCCACATCCTTGCTTTTTTGAATGCTTAGTAACACAGACTTTGAAATGAGAGAACTGAGAAAGGGTGGTGGCCACCCCACCTTTTATGATCCCATATTGTAGCATGAGGAGGCATAGGGCACATGTCCAGTCCTGATGGACATTGCTAGTCAAGAACATCCGGCCTTTTACATATGAGGATCATGGACACCTACAGTGGGATCCACACAGACTACAACATCTCGAAGAACCACAATTACTGTAGGTTAAATAAACAATCTTTAATACTAGTTTAGTTCAATTTCTAAAGGGAAATTAACTTTTGTTTATTAATTTATTTATTAGCACTGAGATATCGCAGTAAAAGGTGCCTTTGAAATACCTGAGGTGTGAAGTTTGTTACAAGACTTCACTCAGAGTGCTGCATGCCAAAAGACCTCTGACACAAGCTCATTCTGTTTCCTATCATCTCCTTCTCTCAGCACATTCGTCTGAGCTCTTAATGTTTGTCATCACATCATAAACCCAAATCCCATCTTCAGACATATGACATGGACGCTGTCTTCCAGGAAGTACAGTACCTAATTAATTCCTAATTTGATCATGAGGATTCAATCATTGAGCCTCCCAGTTAAAACCAAACAGCTACAGTATATCTGTTGAAACAGAAATTACAAATCCAATTTAAGCATGATCACTAGTGTTAGCCTTGCTGTCCTTGCTAACAATTCAACCTCTATAGAAGCAGTGATTCAAAGTGATTCTCTATTGACAAAGGAAGTATCAAAAAGAGGCCAGGTCATTCATATATCACTCCTCAAATCTACTATTCTTTGGGCACCAGCTTTCCTCTTTATGAAACTGCAGCATTATTATGTGTTCGTAATAGCTCTGACTTATCCATGACTTTCACCTAACAGCAAACAACAGCAGTCTATTGGGACTCATTCTCCCTTACTCACTTATGTCCCCACCAGATGTTTCATTAGGACTGCAAAAGTTAATGTCCCCTATATCCACTTGATCAACTTTACTTTAAAAAGTAGTAAAGGGTAGCAAAGAGCATGATGTGTGCTCTTGCACAGCAGATGTCACACATGAACCTTGTAGAGGATGACCGATATTCATGTTAATTTATAACTGTATGGTCTCTGGGTTTTTTTTGCTAGAATACATGGAAATGATACCTGAAAAATAGACTTTCATAACAGGGAAGGGTTTTTTTTTCTGAAATAACCTTGAAATAATTAAATGCTTTTATTATTTTATATATTATTTTCTTTACAGAGGAAAGATAGTGCCAGGGCTAGAATGCTAGCTTACGATTCTGGGGCCATGGACTCAAATCCCTGCTGTGTCACAGACTTGCTGTGTGACCTTGTGAAAGTCACTTACCCTCTCTGTGCCTCAGTTCCTCATCTGTAAAATGGAGATAATAGAACTTCTCTATATCACTGGGGAATTGTGAAAGAAAAGTACATGACCAGTTGTAAGGTGGTCAGATATCAGGGGAAAGGGGACCATTTACATACCTTGGGTAGTTTCTTTTTCATATCTTTGCCGATGTCTTCTAGTTATTGAGGCTATTAACCCTAAGCACAAATATCCTAATCCTCAGTGTTGTCTACTGAAACATCAAAGCCTCAGCTATGTGTAACACGGACAGTCCCCACTCGTTGGCAGGCGGATGGGATTGAACATGGGGCCTCTGGAGCTTAGTTAATAAGTCTTTACCACATGAGCTAAAAGCCATATGACTGTTAGCTAAGGCTATAGAGCAGTCACATACACACACACACACACACTCTCTCTCTCTCTCTCTCTCTCTCTCTCTCTCTCTCTCCCCCCCCTCCTTCCAGTGTACATACTTCTTTCCCTTAAGTACCACGTGCTGGAAGATGGTGGTCATGGCACATCTCTTGCAATGTACCTGTTTCCAGTTCCCTGAGTGGAGCCACTCTGGGATCTATTCTGTCTTTTGTAGCTTCTGCTTCTGGTTGTTCTTTTCACTGTGGATTGCTTTTATTTAAATAAAGAAAATAAAGACTAAACCTGAGAGAGAAGGCAAGAGACAGAAAACAGGCTAGTTTTCTTCATCTGAACTGAAAGGCCAAATTGAAGCTACCTTATTGATGCTCCTGTAGCAGCCTCGTTTATTCTGAATTTAAAGGAGCAGTTCACAAAAAACAGAGAGAGTAGAATCTGGCCCAATCAAACTATTCTTTCTGTTATGCAGCTATGTCCACCACAGTGATGAAACCTGCATACTCTATCACTGTTCCCTCGACCTGCTTCAGTGGCCTGGGACAAATAGCAAGGGGAAGTAGGCCACACCAGAAGAGGAATGGGTGGGTTCAGGAAACAGGGACAGTTGGACTCTTTCCAGGCAAGATTCCTAACTTTTGATATTGTCTCTCCTCTGCAATATAACTTTCTCCTATGGCTTCAAGAAAGCTGTAGAAATTAGCTAGTTCCCCAAGTGCCAACCACTCAGGGATTAGCTAGTCTTGTAAGGATCAGTATTTAAGTATGGGTTTGTTCCCTCCTCAACCCATCTGTCATTCCTCTGAGAGAATATATTAATTTCCAGACCAACTGACTGTAAAGTTGTCAATAGGATTATTATGACTTCACTACAGGTTCAAGCAGACGAGGCTGGACTGTTCTGGAATAAGCTCTTATCCAAGCTCAAAACTCCAAAATAATATCAAAGTTGTTATAAAAGAAATAACTAGTTTAATATGTCTCCTTTGCATTCTATATAAATGTTCATTTTTTCCAAGTTTGCCTAAGTCTGGACCATCATCATTCACAATTGCTAGATAAAACCTTGGCTAACTAGATAGTTGGTCTGAAATCAACAATATGAAATTCAATAAAAACAGGGGCAAAGTACTACAGTTAGAAAGGAAAAATCAAATGCCCAACTACAAAAGAGGAAATAAGTGGCTAGGTGCTAGTAGTGCTGAAAAAGAGCTCAGGGATATTGTGGATAGCAAATTGAATATGAATCAACAATGTGATGCAGTTGTGAAAAAGGCTTTTATCATTCTTGGGTATATTAACAGGACTGTTGTTTGTAAGACATGGGAAGTAATTGTCCGACTACACTCAGCACTGGTGATGTGTCAGCTGGAGTGCTGTGTCCAATTCTGGGCACCACACCTCAAGAAATAAGTGGAAAAATTGCAGAGTCTGGAGAGCAACAAAAATGGTAAAACAGTTAGAAAACATGACCTGAGGAAAGGTTTAATAAACTGGAAATGTTTAGTCTTGAGAAAAAAAGAAGAAAGGGAGACCTGATGATACTCTTCAAGTATGTTAAGGACTGTTTTAAAGAGCACAGTGATCAATTCTTCTCTATGTCCCCTGAAGGTAGGACAAGTGCAGTGAGATGGTCCAGTCAGCTCCAGCAAGTGTGGCTGAACAGTTGACCTGAGTCCCCCATAATGCAGAGACTGCAGTTGTCACAGGGCCTTGCAGAGCAACTCTTCAGCCAGCTGGTCAGATAGTCATTTGGAACCAATGTCCAAGTGGCGTTGTCCTATGCAGGATTCTCCATTTAGGCAAAAAAAAGAGTGATTACAACACTACATATAAAAGAAACCTGGCCTTGATCATCTTTGTGTTCAACCATAAATATGCAAATACCTCATCCACATACCTTTCAATGATTTACCACCCATTCCGATTTCATGTCAGTTTGCTTGTGGAAATAGAATATTGGCTTTGTCAGCTGCCAACTCATGGCTGCAAAAGCATTAGTTAGGGGGTTAATTTTTAAATTGAAAATTTGTAATTAGAATATTCAGCATGTTAAACCAAGTGTTATCACAATTGTGGCCCAGATGCACAAGGGAAGATTCTGATGCCAGTTACAATGGTGCAAGACCAATCTGTCATAAATAGTGAAATCCATTTAGCAGCTCAAATGCCACTAGAGCAGGCCAGCTACTAATTGTCAATCACATTGTTCGGTGAATGATGTTCAAATAAATTATTTAAATACTAGTATATTCTAGTATTAAACCAATTCTATATGCCAATAACCTGACTAAAATCAACCCCAACCACAATTATTTAACCGAATGGCACAGTGGAAAGCAAGCAATAAAAACTATATGTGAATGAAACGACTATTATGAAGTTAAACTGTCTTAATATTTCATTAAGCTAATACTCTCAGGCATATTAAAGTTTACTACTGGCAAAGTTACTTACTAACATCTTGAAAACGCTCTACATCCTCCACTTTTAATAAAGTACTGTGCTTTTGATTAAGTCACTCAGTTTTACAGGAGTGAAATGAACTGTTGTGGCTCCCTTGGAAATTCAAGAAAATCTTGTATTAGACTCAAATAGAAAAATGAGAAATATTACAGGGGTAAGGAGAGGGGTTGGGTAGGTTTTGTGACCAAGAAAGCAGATAGCCACATATATTGGCCTTCATTCTCTGAGTGCCCCAAGGGTTTAATTCTGCCAGCCTCACTCATGTTGCATAGTACCATTACCCAAATTATTCCATTGGTGGCAGTTTGTTTGTATGTTTATTCTGAGCGCAGATGATGTGAGTTCTAAGATAAATAAGTGAGTTCTTGCAAATAAACTGCACACTGAAAGGGTTATAAACATCAATAATAATTACATTTAATGTTAAGAGCTGCTAAATCTAAATAATGAATATGAAGGTGTTGCACCGTCTTTTTTGTCAGCCAATGTATATGTCAGGGATCGGCAATCTGTGGCATGCAGCTCGCCAGGGTAAGCACCCTGACGGGCCAGCCCGGTTTGTTTACCTGCCGCTTCGGCCAATTGCAGCTCCCACTGGCCGCGGTTTGCCGTCCCAGGCCAATAGGGGCTGAGGGAAGTGGCGCGGAGCGAGGGATGTGCTGGCCACTGCTTCCCGCCGCCCTCATTGGCCTAGAGCGGCGAACCACGGCTAGTAGGAGCCGCGATTGGCTGAACCTGCGGACATGGCAGGTAAATAAACAGGCCCAGCCCACCAGGGTGCTTACCCTGGCGAGACACGTGCCAAAGGTTGCCGATCCCTGCATTAGCTGATGAATTAATACTCTAGAATTTGTTACCACTTACTTTGAATACCCTTTGTTCAGATGCATAGAACTGAGCTTACACAAACCTTTGCTGCTTATCGTAGTCATACTTAATATAGGCCTCAACACAGCAAAACACATATATGGTAATAACAACCAGCCGTTGAATAGTGCATTACACTTGTAGATCTTACATTTTACAAGGGAGGTATATATCATTTCTTCCACCTTAATGAAGTGACTTGCAGATGCTTAAGTCTGTTAGTATTCACCAAAGAACTTAAGTATATTGATTGATGGGTAGGTAGGGTTGCTTGAAGTCTGTGGGACTTTAGCTTGTTTTAAGTGCTTTGCCAAACTTAGTGCATTTCATTTTTTTTTTTACTACATTGAGTATTTGTTCTATTTTTATAGCCATGTGTTCTGTGAATGTGTATGAACTGTTAGTGCTAAAAGTACATAGTATATCATCACCTGCTTTATTGCAGAACTTCAGTCTTTTAGCCTTCTACATCATCCTTGTCTAGTTGACTAGGACTCTCCATTCCCCAATATTCTGAAGCAATCATATTTTCTCACATTATAAGTGTTTCCATGCTTTGGATTTAACATATAAGAGATGATTAAATGACTATTGTTGATATAATCATTGAACTCTATCCAAAAAACATTTACTCTCACTAACCCAACTGCAACATTGTTTTTTGTAGTTGTACGGAATAACCTTTAGTTTAAAGGAAGCCATGCAGCTTACATTACACAAAGGTTGAAATTCTGGTCTCCTGAACAAAGCCAGAGTGGGGTAGGGGCTAAAACAGACATTGCCAGAGTATAAGTCTCTCTCTCTCACACACACACTCACACACACACACACACTCTCTCACACTAGTGCTCTCTCTCTCTCTCCCCACTCCTTCTCCCAAAAATGTAATATCTGTGATGGACTTATAGCTTTATTCATTCAGAGATAGATGCAAGGAGCACTTGTCCAGAATCTCAAGTATTATTCTATTCAATACAGGTAGAAATGGTGAAATGATGTTTGATATTAAATGTATATCTCCCTTTTATTAAGTTATGAAGTTTTATATCACTATGGTTAACATGTTATATGAAACCCGACTAATGCCTGCTCACATACTTCATCTCTTATCTCATATACTATGTAGATACTGAAACATACTCAGTCGAATCCTCTGATCAAACACATATCTTGTCCTAACATCCATAATAAAGAACCATCCTGCATTTCCGCAAATAAATTCAAATCCATTCTTGCAGAATATCATCTGGAACAGGCAAGTGCTCACTGCCTTAGATATCTGTCAAAACATCCATTAATAGCTAACCTCCCTGGGATCATCCCCTGAGCATTTAGGAGCAAAGACAGAAAATAGTTGTTCGGACTTATCTTGGAAGTGAGAACTCCTGCCAAATACAGACCAGAAGAAAAAGCGCATTATACCAAGTGGAAAAATAGTCTCACTCTCTCACATAGGAGATAGAGATACTTGAACATATTTAGTTGGTTTTTTTTTAAGATTGATGTTTTCAGTCCATGGCTTTTCAGATCTAACTTATCATTTAGCTTATGTATTGGCAATTAATTCTGTAGTTCAAAAGCTCCAACTTAAGAAGAGTCACTACAAAATATCAAATAAGATAATTAATTACTGTAGTATTGCTACTTTTTAATTAAAAGTTTGAACTTATTAAATAATACAAATGAAGCTTTATTTTTAAATCTCATTGGGTGGGTTTGTTTGATAAAGTAGTCTGGGAGGGAAGATGAGGTGAAGAAGGAGTAGTGTACATTTTCACAAGAGCTGAGGAAAAATTTGCTCCTGTATTTTTGCACCCAAGCCAGAAGTGGAAGTGACTGGATTTCTGCCTTCAATTCATATCTAGATTTCAAAGTGAGAATGAAGATTTTATGAATATTATACCTGATAAAAGGAAGGCCACTCTTTCAGAAGATTGACCATATTCAGTAATTGCCACCATAACCAACTGTGATCAGTGGCTTAACAATACTCAATGCCACTGTGCTCTTCTGTATGCCCTTCCAATTTTGAATGTTTAGCTACTGTGTTGGATTGCAAAAGGAAACAGAGGTATTGATGACAAGTCTAGCAGATGGATAAAGTGTAAATCTAAAATATTGCTTTAAAAAACTAAAGTGAATTTATTCTGGTATTTAAAAATGTAATGAAAATAAAACCCCACAGTGGATTCAGTAAAACTATATTGCATTTTTCTGGGAAAAAAACTCCAATCTTTCAACTATACATCAGCCCTGTACATTAGTCACAATCATGTACTTTAAAATCTATCTTAAAACTTATTTTACGGTAGTGTTCAGAGAAATTCCAATCTAAAGCAACAAGTACCACATGTTTGAAAAAGCATATTCCCTGCCTCAAAGAGTTTATATTATGTGAAAAGACATAATTGTCTGTTGGAGGTTTTTTGGGGAAGGGCAAAATTATACAACCCCATCCCAACAATGGTGGTTCTTGTAGCTTATAAAGCTGATGTGTATAGGTTGAGGACAGCCAGGTTTCATTATGACATTGGGCACAGTATTTTGCTGCAAAGGCATAGCATATTTTTTAAATAACTATATAAAAAAACAGAGAAAAATCTTGATGTGGAAGGTGTATTTTTATCTTCATATGACATATATTGGCCCAATGACAAGAAGACAAGTCCATTAATATTTGTCCTCTAGGCATATTCACAGAAAAAAAAGATTAGTGTCATATGTACTTACATGTAATTTACCCATTACCATTAGGAATGTTTCCCTAACCAAATTAAATCTAAAAGTATTCCAGTTAATCTCAAGGAAATCTTTGTAATATAATATGTATATGTATATTTTTAAATTACCCCTATAAATATATTCTGATGTTGCAAACACAAAGAAAAATAGGATGAATAAAACAGTAAGATTTTAAAGCATTATTTGTAATCTGTATTAAGAGTGATGTGATGTTAATGGTTTAACAAAAATTAAAGTAGATTATACATTTTAGGGTATGCATTATATGGGGTTAGGTTCACCAAACGAAGGACAGATACAATTCATGTATCCATATTTACAGAATTTTAATGTACTAATGCATGGGGCTTTTTGTATTAGTTATTTTAATACTACTATTTTTTAAAAAAAATATTCTGCTTTCAAAGGGAAATATTGAAAATCATATTTAACAAATATCTCAAAATACATGGCCCCGTTCAGAAAAGTTAGTGTCTCCTGGAAGTTGATGATTGCCCTCATCTCATTGATTTCAGTGTGAGCTGGGGGAATTCAGCAATATGTAAGATCGGGTCCATAATTTCCTCTTTTTTTTCTGTTGGGAGTTGGCTTCTTCAAATTTACTCACATGAGTAATTCTTACATGAGCAGTCTTGTTGAAATCAATGGGATGGCTCTTGTAAATAGAGATTACGGGATCAAACCCTCAGTTTGTAGTAAGCAGGAAGGACTTCTGAACATCTGCTGTTCAATAAAGTTCAGTTAATTAGTGTTTGATTTACTCCTCTAAGTCACTGTTTGAACATTGGATTTCTTAACCTTCTTCCTCATCATATTTATTAATAGGTCTATAGTTTGGAGGTTGTCTCCCATTTTGGCAAAAATAATTAGGTGTGTTAAGTCTCTTGCATCTTCCTCTTAATAACTTCAAATCAATGTCATGAAAAGCCTGGAACCTATCTTCTGTTTTATCTTCCACTGGTGGTAGTGTACTGATTAAGTTTGTAAAAGTGCCTGCTAGAGTGGCCCAAGTAGGAAAATCATGTCGCATTGATCTCTTAGAATTCTTTGACTGTGTGCTCTGACACATCTGATTCTGGCTACTGCTGGAAACAGGTTACTGTATTAGATGGACCACTGGTCTGATCCATCACGACAGGCAGACTTGCAAACACTTGCACTAGGTCTGAATTAGGCCCACTGGGCCAAACTCTCCTCTCATTTGTATTTCTGTTTTACACTATGTGATGTGGTATACAAACCCCACACTGGACAACAAGAGGTTAATGAGCTGCTTTGGGTGCAGCCAGCCCTGTCGCCACACATGCACAGTCTGTAGGAGGAGGTAGAGCTCACTTTGGGGCAGACTAGGGAAAAGAACAGACCTTTACCCCTCAGCTCCTTAGGAAAGGGCTGATTGAAGACAGGAGCTTCCCTGACAACCACTGCCTGAAATTCCCTCCCTGAGGTAATAGAAACATAGAAATGTAGGACTGGAAGGGACCTCAATAGGTCATATAGTATGCACCTAGGCACAACTAAGTATTACCTAGACCATCCAAGACAGATGTTTGTCTAACCTGTTTTTAAAAACCTCCAGTGATGGAGATTCCACAACCTCCCTAGGTAATTTGTTCCTGTGCTTTACCGCCCTTACAGTTAGAAAGTTTTTCCTAATATCTAACCTAAATCTCCCTTGTTGCAGTTTAAGCTCATTACTTCTTGTCCTGTCCTCAGTAGTTAAGGAGAACAATTTATCACTAGGGTCCTACCACATTCACAGCCATAAAAAAATGTGTCAAGGACCATGCAATCTGGTGTCCCCGTCAGATCTGGCTATTGTAGAGTGGTCATGGTATTGCCATGCACTGCCTTCAGAGTTGGACGACCAGAGAATGGCAGCAGTTGGCTGGGTGCCAGCTCTGTAGGCAGCACCGCTGCCAGCAGCAGCGCAGAAGGAAGGGTGGCCTGCTGTGGGAGGGAGTCATCGCAGTCTGAAACATTTTCAAAGGGGGTCCCAGCAAAAAAAGTTGAGAACCCCTGATTTAGCAGACTCCCTTATCCAGGGTGACTTACAAACGTAACAACAGTAGAATACAATACTTGTTTTAAATGTACTGTATGAACACATCCACAAAATTTGCTATTTATGCCGTGACCAACCAGTGAAAAATGTGATTTCTCTGCAATTTAAGTAGACCCCTATTTATCACCCTCCTCTTTATAACAGCTTTCTATGTACTTGAAGATTTTTATTGTGTCCCTGTCTCAGACTTCTCTTCTCTAGAGTAAACAAACCCAGATTTTTTTTCAATCTTTCCTCACAGATCAGGCTTTTTTGGACCTTTAATCATTTTTGTTGCTGTCCACATCTTTCCCGAAGTATGGTGCCCAGAACAGAACACAATACTCCAGTTGAGACCTTACCCATGCTGAATAGAGTGCAAGAATTTCTTGTCGTGTCTTGGTTACAACATTCCTGCTAATACATCCCAGAATGACATTTGCTTTTTTTTTTTTTTTGGCAATACATTGTTACATTGTTGACTTAGGGAGAGCCTGATCCTGATATGTCTTGAGAGGGAGGTGTTTCCCTCTCTCTAGTACTAACTCTGTTTGTGTTAATTCCCCAGGCTTTCTGTTTATGGACTACTCCAGAAGGGGAGAGACTTGGAAATGACCTGGCTGGAGGGCCAAGTCACCAGAAAAGGCAGAACCACTGCAAATGCAAAACAGCCAGTGACCACAGACCCCAGTGAAGAGAGAGTTGCCACACCATGCCCAGATACATAGAGGTGCCAAGTAGTGTGCTGACTACCTCACAACTGGTGGAAAATGCAGGCACCCTTCCAACCCCTGGAGACAGGAGAGGACTGACTGACCCAAGTAGTCAAACACTCTCAAACTGGAGATGTGGGTTGGTAGGTCAGACAAAAAGGACCTGGAGTGTTTTCTTAAATGAGTGACTGAGACCCAGCAGCAGCAACAGGCAGCTCAACAGCAGCAACAACAACTACTCCTGCAGCAAATGGCTGCCCGGCAGGAACAATAGCAAAGGCTGGTCCAACAGGTAAAGATCTTGATGCAACTTTCAGGTCTCCTTGGGGGCTTTAGGCCTGGGCCTACTGGTTCTGCCCGTGCCAGTGAAATTCACAAAGACAGGGCTGGGGACAACCCAGAGACCTTCCTGGTAACATCTGACACTAGTATAAGTGAGATTAGAATTTGACCTGTTTTATCTGTGATCCTTACTACTATTTTATTCCTCACAATATGTGATAATCTTGGCTTACCTGATTGTAGCGGGGCTCCAGCCCTGATAGGGGTGGAACCAGCCCTGGGAGAGGGCTGGCAGGCTGTGAAAGAAAGACCTGGGCTGATTGGGGAAGCAGCCACAGCTGGGCCATGCCCCAATCAGGGTCTAGCTGGCCCTATAAAGGTTGGAAGCCAGAAGCAAGGACTCAGTCTCTCTCTAGCTGTAGAGGGAGAAGGGCCTGGCTACATGAAGCTAGAGACAGGGTACCTGAGTGGAGCAGGGATGGGGAAAGGCTGGGGAGCTCCAGCCTGGAAAGCCCCAGGCTGTGGCCTAGCATAAGGCCAAGGGGTACTGGGGGTTGCAGAGGGCAGCCCATGGGTAGGCAAAGGCAGCAGGTCCAAACCCAACCTTGCCTGTGATGAGTGGCGTATACTGCAGTCTGCCCCAGGCAGTGGGGCTAGATGGTGACTGGCAGTAGCCTTATATTGAGGTAAGGTGGGGTTAGTGGGTGGGGGTTCCCCTGGGAGGGGAGACCCTGAGAGAAAGGGGTTACTGCCAGGGGCAGCACCCCAACTTACAGGGCATTGGAGTTCAGGGAGGGACCTGGGAGCCAAGCGGTAGTGGATCACAGGCCTGCAGAGGGCGCTCCGGAGCTGGAATGAGCTAATTCCTGGAAGTCACCAGCAGGAGGCGCTGCGGGGTGAGTCCGCTCCTCTACACTGATCATAACTGATGTCTATCAATTATAATTCCTATTATTTCAGTTATTACAGATGCTTTCTTGGGAGCTGGCATTGTACTGCAAACTTTGGCTGCCATTCTAACTCTGTGGCAGGTCACCGTTACTCCTAATTGATGCCTCTTTGAGTGTCCTAGTTTTATCTTCTCTTGCTCTAGGTATCAAGGATGAGAGATGGAGAATTGTTGTGCTCCAATTATAAACCCAGCTAATCCCTGATTCTTTTAAAGATAGATTCAAATCTATCTTCAGGTGTGATTGCTGTATTGAAACTGAATTTATGAGAACATTAGCTGTACTCCACTTCTACTCCAATCGGAGTGGTGTTCTCTTTTTACTTTACATTCTAAACTCAGCTACCTATTACTACTAGAGCCATCAGTTTTGTATATTAGGCCCTTATGCTGTGCAATAAACTTTTCCCTATTGTATACCATTGCTAATATCAGTCATTCTGATAACATCTTTTCCAGGAACCCAGTTTATAGATCTAGCTCATTTTTCTCATCACTTTAGAATAAAAACCAGTGGGTGTGTTAAAGAGAAGAATGGTATTCCAAATCCAGATGCTAGTGCTGATGCACTCATACCCACAATTAGCCAGGGTGGAAGCTGAAAGTGCAGCAATGAGGGATCAAGTTGAAGCTGTACAGAGCCACTTGCACGCTGGTCACTGCTACCATCAAAGTTAGTGACAACAGATTTTTGGCAAAAGATCCTAGTGCAGAGATCGGCAACCTTTGGCACGTGGCTCGCCAGGGTAAGCAGCCTGGGGGGCTGGGCTACTTTATTTACCGGCTGCATCCGCAGGTTCAGCCAATCACGGCTCCCACTGGCCGCAGTTCGCTGCTCCAGGCCAATGGGGGCTGCGGGAAGCGGCGCGGGGCGAGGGATGTGCTGGCTGCCGCTTCCTGCCACCCCCATTGGCCTGGAGCAGCAAACCGCGGCCAGTGGGAGCCGTGATCAACTGAACCTGCAGACGCAGCATGTAAACAAACTGGCCCCGGCCCTCCAGGGAAGGTGATCTTGTAGCCTGCAACAACATCGATGGTGTGATGGCAGCCCTAAACATAGTTCACGATCCAGATGAGTGGAGACTGTTCATAGATTCATCGAAGACAAGTCTTAAAGCTGATTTACTGCATAATGGCAATGTTTTGCCATCAATTCCAGTTTGTCATTCAGTTGATATGAAGGAAACCTATGACAAATGAAACATCTTTTGAGGTGCATAAGCTATGACCAACATCGGTGGCAGCTTTGTGGCGATTTGAAGGTTGTTGCTCTCTTGCTTGGTTTGCAGATTGGATACACAAAGTACTGCTGTTATCTACAAATGGGATAGTCGTGCAAGAGATTCCCACTACATCAAGAAAGATTGGCCACTCCGACAGTCATTGGAGCCTGGGAGGAAAAGTGTTCAGCATCCACCACTTGTTGAATCAAGGAAGATTTTGTTACCACCCTTACACATCAAGCTGGGTCTGATGAAGAACTTTGTCAAGGCCATTTACAAAACACAAGCAGCTTTCAAGTACCTCCGTGGAAAATTTCCAAGGTTAAGTGAAGCTAAGATAAAGGAAGGTGTCTTTGTTGGTCCTCAGATTCGTGAACTTCTTCAAGATGATGCATTTGACCATGCATAGCGTGGCAAGGAAAAGACGGCATGGAAAGCCTTCCAGTTAGTGGCAATACATTTTCTCAGAAACAACAAGGCAGACAACTACAGGTTGTTGGTGGAAAACCTCCTCAAGGCATACAAAAGTCTTGGTTGCAACATGTCACTAAAGATACATTTTTTGCACTCTCATCTAGATTTTTTTCCACCGAACTGCGGAGCAGTGAGCGACGAGCACAGCGAGCGATTTCACCAGGACATTGCAACAATGGAGAAACGCTATCAGGGCAAATGGAGCCCATCAATGCTTGCAGACTATTGCTCGACAGTGACAAGAGATGCTCCATTTAATGAATACAAGAGACAAGCCAAGAAGTGCCGAATAGACACTGAATAGGACTAAACTATGTACATAATAGTTTTTTGCCTTTTGTTTCATAATAAATTTGATTTATGTAACCCTTTTGCTGATTTTTAAAGTGTTACACAAACAGGACAGGTGAAATATTATCATGTAAAGCAACCATAAACAAATGAAAAGACCTAGGTTTACAATTTGATTAAAACTCTACTATCTACACAATGTACATAGACATAAAATGTCAAAACTTAAATATCTTAGAAACAGTAGCCAATCAGTTGTTTTAATTGTCATATTTGAATTCAGCACATCAAAATACATAATAAATAGCACATTTTATCTCTGAAGCAGACGACTTCTCAAAAATTGTAGACCAGTGTTATCACAGTTAAACTGGAAGGACATGTTGAGTGGGCTCATGCAAGTCCAGTCCTATTAAATATCTTCATAAATGATTTGGATAATAGCATAGAGAGTGCACTTATAAAGTTTGTGGTTGATACCAAGGTGTGTGTGGGGGGGGGGGGGAAAGGTTTGCAAGAGCTCTGGAGGACAGAACTAGAATTCAGAATGGTCTTGACAAACTGGAGAAATGGTCTGAAATAAATAGGATGGAATTCAATAAGGGCATGCAACATACTGCACTTGGGGAAAGAATAATCAAATACACTAATACAAAAGTGAAATGACTGCCTAGAAAGGAGCACTACAGAAAAAGATCTGAGGATTATAGTGAATTACAAACTAAATGTGAGTCAACAATGTAACATTGTTGCAAAAAATCCTGAACATCATTCTGGGATGTATTAGCAGGAGTGTTTTAAGCAAACCAGAAGAAGTAATTCTTCCACTCTACTCTGCACTGAATAGGCATCAACTGCACTACTGTGTCCTGTTCTAGGCACCACATTTCAGGAAAGATGTGGACAAATTGAAGAAAGTCCAGAGGTGAGCAACAAAAATTATTTAAGGTCTAGAAAACATGACCCATGAAGAATGATTGAAAAAAGTGTTTTTTTTTTTTTTTAAGTCTGGAGAAGAGAAGACTGAGGGGTGACATAACACTCTTCAAGTGCACAAAAGGTTGTTATAAAGAGAAGGGTGATAAATTGTTCTCCTTATCCACTGAAGACAGGACAAGTAGTAATAGGCTTAAATCACAGTAAGGGGAGATTTAGCTTTGACATTAAGAAAAAGCTTCCTACCTGTATGGGTAATTAAGCACTAAAATAAATTACCTAGAGAGGTTATGTAATCTCCATCATTGGACATTTTTAAGAACAGATTAGACAAATACCTATCAGGGGTGGTCTAGATAATACTTAGTCCTGCTTCAGTGTATGGGGCCGGAGTAGATGCCCTATAAGGTCCCTTACAGTTCATCATTTCTATAGTGGTATGAAATTATGCAGATGATGAGATACTTCTCCCTTAAGCCTTCCTGCTTAACAAGATCTGGTTGGGTTACATTCATTGCACTTTGAGGGGTAATAGGCTTCTTTATTTCCTATATTAAAAATATGGAAACTTAATACATACAGTGTTTACCTGTGAATATAGGTGGTGTGGAGATTTATAATTGTTTTGTAATTAAAGTCATCAACCTGGGTGTGTTGGAAATGGACATCATTTGAGTCAGAGTGCAGTGTGGTTTGCTCAGTGAAATTATTTGAAGACTGCAGTGACTTATATGCCTTGTCTTAGCAACCATAAGGTTCAGAGTGTTTTGTTTCCATGGTTCCAACTTGCTGATTATGATTTGCTTTACAAGCTGATTATAGTGTTTTAAGACTTCTTCATTGTTAAGAAAAGCACTGGTTTGCAATATATGTGTGAATAACATCTGTGACTAACACTTCCATTGTCAAGAAGTTTCTGTGTAGGATGCTAGAGCGTGATCTAGCCACCTCCATGCTTGTGGTTGGTTAAGTGCTTTAATACCCTTCATTTTGATTTAATTTAGAGAGGGTGAGGGCAGCAGGTTACGACGACACCAAGAGTTAACAATGGTAGAACAGGTAAGCTGCCTGCAGCCATTTCTTCTGAAATACTGATCGTCCTTGATGTTCATGTCTGGTGGTTTGCTATCGCTGAAGCAGCAGATAATGTTGCAGCTAATGGTGGCAGCACAGTGCCTTAATATATTGAATTATTCCCCTATCCAGTGGCCGACTCTGGGAAGCTTTAAACATCTAAATTGTTACATTGGAGTGAGGAGAAGTATTATCAATCAATAAAATCACCTTGCATTTTAACATACTTATGGAGCGGAAAAACACTAGGGCAGAACAAATAATTCACAGTGAATAATTTACTTGTCAAAGTTAGCCTCTTTTTCTCCTTGTGTAATGTCCATGGGAGGATTGTAACTTCCTCACACACATGCATTATATGAATGTACTTGTCAAATATTTGTCCAAATTTCTGTCTTTACATATTAGTCACAATTTGCTGCAAGTACTGAATTCTCAATTTAAGATGCACTGTAATTGCTCAGAAGTCACATGATATTGTTTCTGTTCCCTGAGTGGAGAAATGTGACACCTGTAATCAGGAATAGGACTTGAAAAAACTCATTGAGGTTTTCATTGTCAACTTATAAAAAAAAAAAGTATCATGAGTCTTGCACTATTTGCTGTTTTTCTTAAAGCCCCAGCCAGCTGCTGGAATCAGATTACCTACAAATCTCAGTTTTCTTGCTTTTTTTTTTTATAAAGGTAGTTTTGTAACTGTCCTGGATGCATAGAAAAGACTGAAAACATGTGTCACACAGTTTTGAGTGGCTCACGATTGAGTGCCTACCTCAGGGCAGACTTTCAAACACAGGGCTGACACCCCCAACTGGAGGGGTGTTCTATAATTAGATTTCATTAAGCCCATAAAAATGTGAACTCCTGGATCACTATAACAGTCTTACAATAGAGTCACAGACAGAAACCTTAGACTCTCCAGTCTATCTTGCCACCCAGACAAACTGGGACTTAGAGATAAATGGTCACTTACACCAAAAATCACACCACATTCAGGGTGCTTTCACTCCCAAGAGATCAGTCACTTACACCAAGGACAGTGTCTGTAGCCAATCCTGTAATAAAATTGGCTGGGCATATAGCTGATGGAATGCTTGGATAATGCACAGTCCACTTTTTCTTCTTTGACACACCTTTCCCAACTGGAGGCACCACGCAGAAGTAACAATTGCTGGTATGATCTGTTGGCTCTCTCCAAATCATTGGCACTGCAAAAGGCACAGATTTCCTTTTCCTGTTCAACCACTGGCGAAGATTTGTTGCACAAGTGTTGCAGCATATGTGTGGGGCCCACCTCTTGCCCTGATCTCCAATTTTGCAGCCAAAATAAAGGTGATAGGCTTTTTTAACCATAGTGGTTATACTGCGCTTTTGTGATGCAAAAGTCACTTCACCACAAACATAGCAGAAGTGATCTGCACTGTTCACACAAGTACGAGGCATCTCTGCTCACTTTGGCTAAACAGAAGTGTGTCCCTTTGCAAAATCAAACACTGACAAATAAGAGAGCACGACACTGTATGATTTCTAGAGCTGATATAGGGCAATTTGTTCAGCAGAGTGATGTAAGCTTCGTTATGATTGCATCATCCATGACTTCTAGGAATAACATGATGCAATTCATATCATGTATGATGCAATACCAGCTTCAGATTGAATCATTCATTGTTTTGCCTAAAAAGCAAGTACTGTGTAAACCCAATCATAGATTTATTCATAGATCCAGTCAGATGTATTTTAGTCATTTCTGGTTTAAATTGAGATCCCTTCCCTTTATAACTCACTTATCCTCCGCCATTCCCAAGTCAAGGGTTGTATCTACTGACCCAATAGCATATCTTGAAAACTAGAGCCAATCAACAATTTTAAGCATCATTTTTGTTCTCAGTGACCCAGAATTAGTAAAGTTTCACTACATTTATTTCAGAAGCATTTTGGCTGTAGAGCAGTGTAACTACTCTGAGTATGGTTTTCCAATCAGTTGTGCACCTACCTTATAGTAGGTTCATCTATGCTTTATTTCCCTAGCTTCTTTATGAGATAAGTCATGTGAGAAAATATCAAAAGCTTTACTGAAGTTGAAATGTATCTACTGCTTCCACCACATCCACAAGGCTGGTTACCCTGGTCAAAGAAGGATATCAGGTTAGTTTGAAATGACTTGTTCTTGACAAATCCATGTTGACTGTTACTTATCACCTTATTATCTTCTAGTGCTTTCAACGTGATTGATTATTTGCTTCATTATCTTTGTGTACCGAAGTTAAGCTGACTGATTTATAATTCCCTGGGTTGCCCTTATTCCACTTTTTATAGAGAGGTACTATATTTTCCCTTTTCCAGTTCTCTGGGATCTGTCCCATCTTCCATGAGTTCTCAAAGACATTCATTAATGGCTCAGATTTCTTCAGCCAGTTCCTTAGTATTGTAGCATGTATTTCATTAGGCCCTGCCAACTTGAAGATATCTAATTTATCTAAGTAATTCTTAACTTGTTCTTTCCCTATTTTATCCTCAGATCCTACCCCATTTACACTGATGTTCACTACATTAGTCACCCTAACTGAGTGAAACAAAAAAGGCATTTAATACTTGGGTCACTGATGCATTTTCTATTATTGTCTTTCCCTCCCATTGAGTACTGGACCTACCATGTCCTTGGTGTTCCTCTTGCTTCTAATTTATTTATATCCCTAGCTAGTTTAATCTGCTTTGTGCCTTGGCTTTTCTAATTTTGTCAGAGAGAGAGAGAGAGAGAGAGAGTGTGTGTAGACCTATTTTCCACTTTTTGTATGAGTGTTCTTTGAGTTTTAGGTCATTGAAGAGCTCCGGATTAAGTCAAGGGTGATCTATTACCATGCTTCCTATCTTTCCTAGGCGCGGGGTATAGTTTGGCACTTGTTTCCTCCATTCCCTTCTGCAAGACTACTTAAGAAAAGGAATTTATAATGGGATGTGGCCTAGGGTCTGGCAAATGACCAGATTTTAAATGGATGATACACTGTAAACTGAAGAGCTTTGATAGAGGCCCATTGATGGGTCACTATTGTGTGTCAGCAACACTACACCTAACATCATAATCTGAATTTAAAATGTGTCATGTAATATCATTGGAAAACTAAACTCATGGATCATTAACATTCTTGCATGTGGTATGCATGAAGTGTATACAAAGAATTATGAATGAGCTAGAATTATATTCTTAAAATAGGTCTGGCAAGCAATGTATAAGCACAGTCTTCCTTAGACAAAGGAATGAGTATTTGTCTCACCGGCTTGGTCAACAGGCAGAGCCAATGAAGATGTATTTACATAAAAGGTAAACAAAGCCATCAACTTAGTGTATGTGGGAGATCTAGACTATAAAGAAGGGGGTTCTGAACCTCAATTGATAAATAATTGAATCAACTGATTCTATACAATATTATTGCATTAAAAGTGTATAAAATAAGGTATTTTATGAAAGCTAATGACACTGGTGATATCCATCATTGTTAAATGTATGTTTTAATACTCTGAGCAATTATAAATATCAAAGGATATTATGGCTTGAAGTCTCTGATCAAACACATGGAGAATCAGATTTTTCCCCCGAGAGAAGGGAATGCAGTTATTTACCTGTACCCAGTGAAATTATGCAAGATGTGACCAAAAACAATGGAAACCCCATTAACATACAAATCAGGAAGGGGAAAAACAGCATGAGGTTATCCTGAGCCTGAGGGAAAAAAATACTGAATTTAGGAAAATCTAAGTAAAAGGAAGAAACTATCTTGGTATCCATCACTGGACAGATACAATGGGCCCAAAATCTTGCAAGCTGAGAAATATGGGTCTTTTAACTAAGGGGGTTGCAGTCTCTATGAACTGAATATAGGTGAGAAACTGGCTTATCCTGAGGTGTTTCACCTAATTAGACAAGGAAAACTATCAGCTTGTACTTCTGCAGAAGGTTCTGATGGAGAGAAAGTCAGCCATGCCTGGAATGAGGACATTGGTAAGAAATTTACCTTGAACCAAGTCTGTAGCTTGTTAGGTCTTAACCACTAGAAAGTGTATATTACTTTTTTGGCTTGTAACAGTTTTGTCTTTGTCCCATGTACTTGAAATTACTTAACTGTTCTTTTTTGTTAAAGACCTTGTTTTACTTTTAATCTAAACCAACCAGTACTGTGTTTGAATTGAAGTGATTGTTCGCTCCAGTTAAAGCAACACACTGCTCCTTTAGAGACAAAACCACAGTAACAAACCTTATTGCTTCTCAAAATGTTCCCGAATTGGGCTGGACATTTCAGGGCAGAAAGTTTTCAGGAATGTTGAGACTGGAGGTGCTTTGCAAGTAGTAACCAAGGTTGGTGTAACCAAGAGAGGGGTTGTGTTGCAGACAAGCTGCTGGGGTCAAAGTACTGAATGAGGGAGTCACAGCAGCAGGATTTACCCAGGGTTACAGGGCTGGTGGTGATACAGCCTCTTACTAGTCTCGGTTGAACCCCAAAACATAACAGTGGCATTTGTCAGCAACCTTCTAGTAACCCTTTCATTATTTACACCCTAATCCAGGAAAGCACATAATCATGTCCTTAACTATAAGTAAGTAAGCAGTTCCAGTTAAATCAGTGGTGATTCACATACAATGAAATGTGTACTTACCTACCTTACCTGTTGGCAATGAGGAACCTCGTGGGGTGGGGTGACTGACAGGAGATTACTCAGCAGTCTGGTCAAACAGGAGTTAGACTCAGAGACCCGGTAGGAATGAGGAGCTATCTTGTACTTGCAGGGTCTTTTTTGCTCCGACATCTGTGTATCTCCAGGAAGCTACTGATTTGGGGGTGGTACAATCCCCGTTGTTTTTAAAATTAACAGAGCAGCACACTGCAGTCACCATAAAATGGAAGAATGTGAAGAGAACATTGCAAATTTTCCTGTTCTTTGTACAGAAATACTCCATGTAGGGGACATAAGTAATCAAATTACAATCATGTGTTTGTCTATATTTTTAGATGAATTAAATATGAAAAGACAAAGTATTCAAGGTCTGATTCTCATTTTCACTAAAGGACTTTTACATCCCTTTTACATTCATACCACAAGAAGTATATTAGTTCCAATTATTTTACACAACTAGAGCAATATAAAAAAAACCACTAGAAAGGTACCTTGGTGTAAATAAGAATTAGGCACTGAATACATTAAGAACTTTTGCAAAAAGATATTGTAACAAGAAGAATATATTATTGGTGTGTTTCTTTAAATTTTATCCCATATGAAAAAAAGAGTAATAAATGACTGATACAAAATGAGGGTAAATAATTATCAGTCAGTGACACCGGTGGTGGAAGGGGATAGATATCGAAATGTTGAATATAGGTCCTATCTACACAAAACCAATTAAAGTTTGAGAATTTTGCATAAAGTTTGATGGTGGAACACAATGTTTTATTGATGAAAGGGTATGTTGGGGTACATACAAGTGTTAAAGTTGTAATACAGTTCTTGTTTAATCTTACTAGAATAAATAGCTAAGAACTGATCTGGAGTTTTGCATGAGGTTAATGGTGTCTTACACTCATTGTAACACCACCACTAAAAACCTTTAAACTTTTTAATTAAACAAAAAAGAAACTCCAAAACTATTTAAATGATGTGAAATGTAAAGAATTCATGTTTTCATTTTACTATTTACCTTATTCCTTTTCCCTTTAGTCTCATGGAGTTTTTTAATAGGCTGAAATATGTTTGCAATCTTCTTAGATGACAAGATTATATTAACTGACTTTCTTTTTTGGGAGGAACAGAGTCAATTTAAACACTAGTCTACAATTTGAGAAGTCATCCGCTTCAGAGATAAAATGTGCTATTTATTATGTATTTTGATGTGCTGAATTCAAATATGACAATTAACACAACTGAGTGGCTACTGTTTAAGATATTTAAGTTTTTACATTTTATGTCTATGTATATTGTGTAGATAGTAGAGTTTTAATCATAAATTGTAAACCTAGGTCTTTTCATGTGTTTATGGTTGCTTTACATGATAATATTTCACCTAATATTTCATTTATTATGAAACAAAAGGCAAAAAACTATTATGTACATAGTTTAGTCCTATTCAGTGTCTACTCGGCGCTTCTTGGCTTGTCTCTTGTATTCATTAAATGGAGCATCTCTTGTCACTATCCAGCAATAGTCTGCAAGCATTGATGGGCTCCATTTGCCCTGATTGCAACAATGGAGAAATGCTATGTCCTGGTGAAATCGCTTGCCATGCTCGTTGCTCAATGCTCCACAGTTCGGTGGAAAAAAAAATCTAGATGAGAGTGCAAAAAAAAGTATCTTTAGTGACATGTTGCAACCAAGGCTTTTGTATGCCTTCAGGAGGTTTTCCACCAACAACCTGTAGTTGTCTGCCTTGTTGTTTCCGAGAAAATGTATTGCCACTAAGTGGAAGGCTTTCCATGCCGTCTTTTCCTTGCCATGCAGTGCATGGTCAAATGCATCATCTCGAAGAAGTTCACGAATCTGAGGACCAACAAAGACACCTTCCTTTATCTTAGCTTCACTTAACCTTGGAAATTTTCCACAGAGGTACTTGAAAGCTCTTGTGTTTTGTAAATGGCCTTGACAAAGTTCTTCATCAGACCCAGCTTGATGTGTAAGGGTGATAACAAAGTCTTCCTTGATTCAACAAGTGATGGATGCTGAACACTTTTCCTCCCAGGCTCCAATGACTGTCTGAGTGGCCAATCTTTCTTGATGTAGTGGGAATCTCTTGCATGACTATCCCATTCGCAGAGAAAACAGCAGTATTTTCTGTATCCAGTCTGCAGACCAAGCAAGAGAGCAACAACCTTCACATTGCCACAAAGCTGCCAGTGAGGTTGATCATAGTTTATGCACCTCAAAAGTTGTTTCATGTGGTCATAGGATTCCTTCATATGGACTGAATGAAACTGGAATTCATGGCAAAACATTGCCATTATGCAGTAAATCAGCTTTAAGACTAGTCTTCGATGAATCAATGAACAGTCTCCACTCATCTGGATCGTGAATGATGTTGAGGGCTGCCATCACACCTTCGATGTTGTTGCAGGCTACAAGATCACCTTCCATGCAGAAGAATGGGACAAGATCCTTTTGACGGTCACGGAACATGGAAACCCTAACATCACCTGCCAGGAGATTCCACTGCTGTAGTCTGGAGCCCAACAGCTCTGCCTTACTCTTGGGTAGTTCCAAATCCCTGACAAGGTCATTCAGTTCACCTTGTGTTATTAGGTGTGGTTCAGAGGAGGAGGATGGGAGAAAATGTGGGTCCTGTGACATTAATGGTTCAGGACCAGAAGTTTCATCCTCTTCCTCATCTGACTCAAGTGAGAGATTCTGGTGCATCAGGAACTGGCAGTCCTTCTCCGTGGGGTACTGGGCATATAGCTGATGGAATGTTTGGATAATGCACAGTCCACTTTTTCTTCTTTGACACACCTTTCCCAACTGGAGGCACCATGCAGAAGTAACGATTGCTGGTATGATCTGTTGGCTCTCACCAAATCATTGGCACTGCAAAAGGCATAGATTTCCTTTTCCTGCTCAACCACTGGCAAAGATTGGTTGCACAAGTGTTGCAGCATGTGTGGGGCCCACCTCT
>NC_048299.1:139424136-139517309 GCF_013100865.1 Trachemys scripta elegans
TTATGCTCCCAATACTTCTGTTAGTCTTAAAGGTGCCACAGGACCCTCTGTGACTCTGATTATTGGCATATATTGACTTAGGATTTGAACACAGTAGGGCTTATTTCAGTATTAAGTGGCTCAAGGGTGTGAAAAAGACACCACTCTGAGTGACACAAGTTTCACAGACTTAAGAACTGGTGTGGACAGCGCTGTCGGCGGAAGGAGCTCTCCCATTGGCATAGAGTGTCTGCACTAGCAGCACTACAGCGGCACAGTTACATTGGTACAGTTGCGCCTCTGTAACAATTCTTGTGGCCATTAGTCTGTAGAGTGCTTAGCTACTATGGTGATGAGTATGGTATAAATATCTACAGGTAGGGGTATGGGCTTTGTTTTGTAAATGCAGAAGTATGAAGTTAAAAATAAGCAGATGGCTATCAAGAAATTCACCCTTGTACATGCAGCTTGTCCTGAATCTCTACAACTTCAGTGCTGTGCCACATACAGAGAGTCAATTAAATGCCGTTTTGACTGCTTCCTTCAAATTTTGGATGCATAAAAATAAAGGTTTTCAATACTGCCAATAATGAACTGTGAACAAGAGATGCGTCATATTTTCTATGCATTCAACAAGATGAAGTCAGCTTTATATTTAACTTATTTTTTTAATTAAATCATGGGTAGAAGGCAATTAACATTGATAATTGAGGATCTATTTTGATTTAAAAGCCTCATGCTGATCAATGGAAGCAGTAAATCTTCCAGATTTCTAGCGAGCTTTTAAACATCTATGTTAATCAATAGGATCAATCTTAGATGAACTTTGTTCTCCACTGGAAAACGTCTTCTGTTGCAAATATCCATTACCCTCAGTAACTAAATCTATCCTTCGCCTAATATGGGATACTCTGAAATCCAAACAGTCCACACCCTCACTCTATTTACATCAAAGCAATAGAGTTTTCAGGGTGGAATCAAAAGCCAGTGGTTAAAGCAGGGGACCAGGAGACAAATGCATGAGTTCTATTCTGGGCTCTTTCTCTGTCTTCTTAGCCTTGAACAAGATACATATGTTCCCTTCTGACATCCCCATCAACCTAAGGTTTTTTGTTTGTTTTGTTCTTTAATGGAGAAAATACATCATTCCTTTACCAAGATTTTGCAAGGCTTAGGTAATGGCTGCAGAATGTTATATGCCTCAAAGCAAAGACACTCTGTAACTTCTTCTAGAATATTTATTACTTGAAACATTTTATTAAATACATATGTAACAAATATAAGTAGTGAGCATTTTCTTTTCAGTACACCTGTCTTTTGTCAGAAAGAATAAAACAAAATAAGCAGGATGCATATCTGCATTCCTGTATCCTGATTTTAGTAATCATGATGGTTGCATTCCTTTCAATGTTTTGTTTGTCACACTGTTTAGTTTGTGTTTTTTCGGTCTTTTCTTTACCTCTTACTATCCTAGTGACCCTTTATGGGAGCTGGGGCTCTGCTGCACTCTGCCAGGCTTAGCCCACTTCCCCAGCTGGACAGAATAAGAGGACTAGGGCCATATGACAAAACTAGGTCTGCTGAAATGATAGAAGGGCAGCCTGTTGTCATGAAGGAAAGATCTTTTAGGGAAACTAGTAACTGTATGTTTTCCATACAGTTCTCGCTAAAGGAGCACTAAAAAAAGAGAGCACAAAGAGGTAAACAAGAGTACACAATCTGGCAAAGACATAAGTGATACAAAAGAAGTTCCCCAGATTCCACTTTGCATTCCTGATCTCCATTTTGAATAAGCAAGAGTCACGCCACCATTGGAAGCTGCAGGTCACATGATATTTATGGAGCAAGAGAAAGGTCAGCTGAGCTTTAAAAATAGGGGTAAGGTCAGCAGCTCATAAGTCTCAGGTAAACAACAGTTGCAGGCTAAAAATAGAACTGGCAGTAGGCATCCTTGGAATGTTTGTACTGAGCATGTACAATAAAGATCCGACAGAAAGATATTATCAAAGGTGTCTAGAAAGTTCTGACAAGATAGTATAAAAGCCAGTGTGTCAGTGTGCAGCTAGGGAGTTGGAAGGCCAGGAGAAGAGAGAGAAAGAAATGAGGAGCCAAGAAGCAAGCACACTAGAACAGAGCAGCTGATGGCAAAGAAGCAAGCAACAACAGCAGTACCAACACAAGAGAAAGTCCTGCCACTGAAGCAAAGTTAGCAGACAGAATAAGCCTGTCAGTTATAAAACTGTATAGTGTTAGTGTGTACATGTGTTGATAGTGAAAGAAATGTATAAGATTTAAACCATTTAAGAATTGCTGTCAGCAACCTGTGACAGACTGGTCATCTGTAACAGGCTGCAGCCTATTGGAATAACCTCCAATAGATAGATAAATTAAATAAAGCGTATTACAGTCCTTAAGGAAAAAAAGTTAACGTTGTATAAATGCAAAGAATTATTAACGACTGGGACCAGGGGCCTGGGATGAACCACACTGAGAATGCCCCATTCAGGGCAAACTGCAATAATCAGGGCAGACAATCCCCAAAGCTGGTGGTTTATTCTAGAATTAGATTCACCAAGGCACTAACAAGAGCTTTGCAGTACCACACTGGTTAACCAGAAGCCAAACACAGTCCTTCTTAGGCATTCCTGCCCTTGGTTCCCATCCAAATAAGTCTAACATAGTGAGGGGTCACTGAAAACCCAATTCACCATACGTGAGGTTCTACTAATCCCAAAGGATCTGATACTTACCACCAGGTCAGTATGTATCTCAGGTCTTACCCAAATATCACACTCTCAGCCAATCTTCAGTAAACTAAGTAATGATTTATTAATAAAGGAAAAGAAGAGTTATAAATGGTTAATAGATCATATACATGCAAATGATTACAAACTCCTTATATCAGGTTTGTAGCAGTGATGGAATAGACTGCTGGCTTGCAAAAGTCCCTCTGATAACTCCCCAGAGATTGGAAGGTTCTCAGGCCATATTTCAAAATACCCCTTTTAGTTGCAAGTCCATAATTTAGAGAAGTTGGAGCAGGAAAGCAGAAAAGCAAAGATGTCACAGCTTGCAATTATTAGCCCAGCCCAGCTGAATGGAAAGATACTGGCCCAAGATGGAGTCCAGGGTCACATGAGCATGGAAAGTTTCTGGTAAAATATGGAGTCTTAGGTCAGGCGTCCTCATCTCATGTCCTTACATGGTTTCCTGAATTACAGGGGTGGCCATTGACCCCTCACTGTGTGAGGTAGCCACAGGAAAGGCCTATCGAATGGGATGAGTTTCTTCAATGGCCCATTGTGAGAGTGGATGTCCTTAATGGGCCATCAACACGTAGCTAAAATTTACCTTTGGGGTGCCACCCAGAAACACAACACATGTTTGAGATACCAATGCATAGCCAATCACACTTAGCAATTCATAACTTTTCTATTGATACCTTACACGACATACTTTGTATCAAATTTAGTGCAATTGCGCAACAGTGGTAGCAACAATGATTTAAATGGTCATCGTCATTCATACAGCATCACAATGACAATGCAGATCCTAAGAGTTTCAGAAGTGCTTTCTTTCACTAACACATTTTCAGACCGCTCTAATGTTATTTGCAAACCCATTTATTTCTTATTTACTGGAACCATTTTTTTCCCCAAAAAGTCTGAAGATAATTGGAAAAGATGTGCTAATGTTTTTAAATAAAAAAGAGTTTACCAGTAATTTAACTATAATCAAAGTATTTAGATTCAGTCTGGATAATATTTCTAAATTTATTTTACATTACTCTACAATGCAGTTGAATCCACAGTTTCTTCCAGGGCACGATAAAACTCTCTAATTATCTTTTTTTCCCTCTTTAGTTTCATGAAATATCAACCCATTTTATCTTTAAGTGGTTTGATAGAGCCAAACTCATTTTGTCACCTAATTAAATGGAACAGGAGTTGACTTGGCTTGTTGCCCAGTGTGTATAGCCTATGTCTGATGCATTGAATAGGGGGAAGGGGAGAAGGGGATAGCTCATCTTATTGAGTGAAAACTCTGGAGTGCACAGATTTTTATTTGTGATCTTTTGAATCCACATGAAAGTCACCAATTAGTTGAAATTGTAATTAACCCAGTCTAGATAAATGAATAAACAATTCCATAGCCTTAGACTGCTGGCTTTGTTCAGAGCATAAAATAGAATATATTTTCACTCAGTTAAGACCAGTTTCAGAGTAGCAGCCGTGTTAGTCTGTATCCGCAAAAAGAACAGGAGTACTTGTGGCACCTTAGAGACTAACAAATTTATTAGAGCATAAGCTTTTGTGGACTACAGCTGCATCCGAAGAAGTGGGCTGTAGTCCACGAAAGCTTATGCTCTAATAAATTTGTTAGTCTCTAAGGCGCCACAAGTACTCCTGTTCTTTTTTCAGTTAAGACCATGTCTTCAGAACAACATGCATTAGTAAACCAGATAGCTTATTTTTACTTTGGGTTTTCAACACAGGCCAAAATGAGAATGAAAACTTTTTTCCCTCCCTCCCAGTAAATGCTGCCTGGAGACAATTCCTTAGCTTTTGATAAACCTCTTTGTAATCCTGTACTATTCTTCTTTTCCTTCATAAAAAGTTCTGAGCAATTAAAGAAAGAAAACTTACAAGCCTGTTAGAGTTTAGTAATTGAATATTTGTCATGCAAATTTCAATGCCTAATTTATCAGTTTTTAAAAATGAAATCACATTAACTATGTTTGTATCTATTAGATTACTTTGCTACAAAGTTACTTGCAGGATTGTTTGCCAAACAGTATATCTATTATGGAGGAGTTATCCACATAAACTGAATTTAACATTCATATTTATGAATGTATTCCTCAAAACAATCAGGGAACAGAAACATATTGGTTAAGTGTCCAATCAAAAAAGGCTGAATTTCATAGTCCAAAATATCACAGAGGACTCCTCATGAGCAATCAGCAAATAAAGAAGTATTTGGCAAATAATTATAAACAACAAATACATTCAAGAAAATCATGATCTACTCATTGATCAGAGATTTTTCACTTGTCTCCAGTATTATTGTAACAACAAACAACAAGTAGGTAAAAGTCAGCATTTTCTCAGTTATTGCACAATGTTCACAGTATTATCCAATACAGTAACTCCTCACTTAAAGTCATCCCGATTAACATTATTTCATTTTTATGTTGCTGATGAATTAGGGAACATGCTCATTTAAAGTTGCACAATGCTCTCTTATAACATTGTTTGGCAGCCGCCTGCTTTGTCCACTGCTTGCAGAAAGAACACTCCCTTGGAGCTAGCTGGTGGGGGCTTGGAACCAGGGTGGACCAGCAGCCCCCCAATCAGCTCTCTGCTCCTCTAAGTTCCCTGTGTGGCAGCCTCCCAGCAGGCTATCAGTTGCTGGCAGTTCAGCTGTTCCTCTCCCCACTGCCATGTGCTGCTCCTGCCCTCTGCCTTGGAGCTGCTCCCAGGAGTCTCCTGCTTGCTGTGAGGGGGGAAGGGAGGGAAGAGGGGGACTAATGTCAGGGTGCCCCCCGCTTACCCCATCTCCATAGAGCAGGGCGGGACACGACAGGGCTCAGGATGGAGGGAGCTTGCTGGCAGAAGCTGCTGTCTCAACTTGCTGATCTACGTAAAAAAGGCAACGTACTTAGAGTGGGGTCAGCATACTTAAAGGGGCAACATGCATCTCTCTCTCACAAACACATACACAGGTTGTGTGTCTCTGTTGGCCATGCTGTCTCCCCTCCCTCCATTTGTGCTGCCTTGTAGAGTGTGTGGCTACATCAGGAGAAGGGATAGCTCAGTGGTTTGAGCACTGGCCTGCTAAACCCAGGGTTATGAGTTCAATCCTTGAGGGGGCTACTTAGGGATCTGGGGCAAAATCGGTACTTGGTTCTGCTAGTAAAAGCAGGGGGCTGGACTCAATGACCTTTCAAGGTCTGTTCTAGGAGATAGGATATCTCCATTTAAAAAAATAAATTAACAACAATGTGTTAATCCTTGAGGGCTCAACTGTTCTAGTTCATCATTTGGCAGTAATGCATTCCCTGGAAAATATCCCACCTTCTGACTTCACCGCCTCAACCAAGCTCCGCAGTCATCATTGCTGTGTACAGTATTAAATTGTTTGTTTAAAACTTATACTCTGTGTGTGTGTGTGTGTGTGTGTGTATAAATTTTTTTCACTAGGCAGAAGACTCTCTCTCTCTCTATATATATATATATATACTGACAGCATATATATATATAGAAAGAGAGAGAGTCTTCTGCCTAGTGAAAAAATTTTTCCCTGGAAACTAACCCCCCTATTTACATTAATTCTTATGGGGAAATTGGACTTGCTTAACATCATTTTGCTTAAAGTCACATTTTTCAGGAACATAACTACAATGTTAAGTGAGGAGTTACTGTATAGTGCAGTTATTTCTTTATTTTGAATAGGAAATAATTGTCATGTCTCTGATAACATGCAGTAACACAGTGAGAATTGACATTCTAATGGTGATAGCTGTAGTTAAAACCTGCTCTTGAGGTTGATGAGAAACTGAGGGATTATGGATAAAAGAATGTTTTAAAAGAATGACTAAGGCGCCAGTCCTGGAAAGACATATCATGTGTTCAACTAAGGAAACTATGGAACTGGATGGGACCTATGCTGAGAAATGAAAGCAAAGTTTCCCTTTTCCTTTTGAATTCTAATTAAAATAAAGCTGACAACTTTTAGAGCTCCCTTTGTGTGTTAGGAGTATTGCTTCAGAGGCACCATTTTGAAGGCATGATTCATTAATGAGCTTCATTCTGATGCATGTAAATGTTCATTTCATTACTAAAGAGACAGATTGAAGCTGGTCCATGCAGAGGTGTTCCCAGCGAGAGAACACAAAGCTTCTCTTCTTCTCTTTTGTACCCTCATATGGGCTGGCCTGTCATTACTTTCCTAAAAGTTTCAGTGGCACTTAAATGTAAGCCCAGGGTTAGTAGAACTTGAGTTGGCAGATTCTGGATTTGTTAAGCTAGGGCTTGAGCGTCTATATTCATTTGTAACCTCAGGTTAGGAGTTGTTGAACCCTGAGTCCCAATCTGTGGCTTCAGCATCAACACTGCATTTTGCAGGTCTAAGTCCAACCACCCATATCCCAGATTTCATAGAACCCTTCCAAAATGTTCACACCTCAGCTGCTAGCAGAGCACCTTACCCTCCCTGATTGAACTAACCTCGTTATCTCCATACTGATTTATACCTGCCTCTGGGGATTTCCATTACTTGCATCTGAAGAAGTGAGGTTCTTACCCACGAAAGCTTATGCTCCCAATACTTCTGTTAGTCTTAAAGGTGCCACAGGACCCTCTGTTGCTTCTTCCAAAATGTGGACGCTCTAGCCCTTTGTTCATGGTTCAGAGTGGGAAAACTTGACGGTCCACCAAACATGACTGTCAAAAGGACAAGGAACATCAGCCCATAGGATTGTGGAATACTTTTGGAGTACTCCCAGAGTCCAAATGCAGTGGGGCTGCTTCTACACTGCAAATCAATAGTGCTTCAACCCTTTGGTCCCGGCTTGACTCAGGCTCAGCCCCCCCACCCCCAGGAGGTCTGGGTCCAAGACCTGGGTTACTCAATTTGTGTATAGATGGAAGGAGCTTAGGCTTGAGCCTGTATTTGAACCCTGGGTTTACATTCCAGTGTAGACGTACCCTTAGATGCTTTTGAAAATGTTACCCGTTGGGCTCTCCTGAGTTCAGGGGATGTTCCTGGTTAGCACTGCCAGGCATGCTAGCTGCCACTTAGTGCTGAAGAGGAAAGGAAGCCATGGTCATGCCCCTGTCCATAGCCACCTTCAGAGCTGACTGGCCATGGATTTCTATAAGACGTATAGGTGTAGGCATGGGCCCTCGGCAGGCTAAGGAACTCAAGAGGTATTGTGGTTCTCTAAAGCTCCCATCAGGACAAAGGCCTAATGCTTAATAGGTATGGTTGAGTCTGTATTATTTATATATATATATATATAGCCCAGCCTTGTATTAAAGTCTGTGTTGTATTAAAGATGTGTATAGCCACATCTTTAATCTTGCATCCTACATGTTAAGTGTGTATACTTTACTTGTAAATGGAACTGACTGAGCATATTTAGTAGCAAAACCACTATGATTAATAATGTCTGTTAAAGGAAAATTAAAATAATCAATTTATATCTTGCCCCCCCCCCCAAAAAAATTGCGTTAGTACTGCTAATTCATTACATCTAAAAGCATCATTATGCAAACACACTGGATTTGTAGCCAAAATGCATTTGTTGTGAGGGAATATTTTCATTACACTGTTAAATTGTATATACTGACAGACATCTAGAATTCAGTGTATTATATAGTTTTATTTTCAAAACAAAAATGGTATATGATGTTATGTACTTGATGGCTCGGTGTTAAGTACTTGATGTTCACTACTTAGTTTAATAATTGCAGCATTTAAGCTTTTAACAAAGCTCCTATTCCTGGAATAAAGTCAAAACTACTTATCACCAGAATGTTGCTGAATAGCTAAGGAAGTAACAGGAGATGCACTGCTGCTAGATCACTAATTCAAGCACGACTAACAGAAATTATTTCTCATGTAGTACATTGTGAAATGAGTTGGTTATCTCATTGGGGTTGGGTGGCACCACCCTTTCTGTGGATAGAGCTCTGCACTGGGACTGAGAACACCTGGGGTTTTATTTTTGGCTCTGCTGCTGAACTGCTGTGTAACTTTAGGCAAGTCACTTCACCTTTTTACTTCTCCTCCTACCCTTTGTCTTTTTTATTTGGCTCATAAACTCTTCAGGGAATGTCTTTTGGTGTGTATTTGTAAAGTTCATAGAACCAGTGGGAATCCATCTCAGCTGGTGTCTACAGGCCCTGTAATACAAATGATTGGTTTTTTTAAACAAAATTGATGGCAATCGTGTTGGCAGTCCTAGCAAAGACATTGGGCCTCATTCTCCTCTGACTCACCCTGGTCTAAATTAGAAATGACTGAGGTCAGTGGGGTTATTCCAGTGTAAAATCAGTATATGTTAAAGGAGAATCAGGCCCCAAGGATTTAATGAGTAGTTACTATCTCACCTTCATATTTAGAGCCTTTAGTCAAGGCATTTTAGGGGCAGTGTGGGTAGCCTGTATTGCTGTGTACCAGCTGTATCTATTCTGTGAATAGTTAACTCCAGTGCAGCCTAGCCAACCTCTTTCATTGGCACACACTAAAGTCACTTTTTAAAAAAAAAAAGTGGTAATGTTGGGAAGGGGAGGGAGAAGAACAATGCAGAAAACTTCAGTGAAAATAAGTGGGCTGGATTTTAGAGTGAAATTTGCAGAGAAATGAATGGTTAATACCCATCATGCCATTTTTTCCTTGGATATGAGACAAAGATTGCAGAGCATTTGCTGGGTATTTAAAGCTTCTAGGAGCATGGCTACAAAATGGAGACATTATGAAAGCAAATAAGAGTGAGAAATATAAGAATGCTGGGTATTCCCAGAGGTGGGGATGGGAAAGATCTTGTGGAGTTTATGGGCTGTGCTTTGTATTTAGAAGTTGGTTCATCCCCTCTCAGGGTCGCAAACAAAATTTTCCTAAGGAGTGGGCCCAGGTTACCAGCCATATTCTTGCTGAACCATCTCTCCTTCTGGAGCAGCCCTGTATAAACTGACCTCACAGAGTAGAGTTATTGTGTTATAATTTGAAACACCGAAGGGTCACTCCATTCCAAAACCACTGACCAAGATTTAGCAATGGTTCGTCACAGTGGTAGTATAATTTACTCAGCAGGTGAGAGCTGGGGAGAGGGGAGCAGGAGTGTTACATCATAACAACAGGTTACTTAATGGTAGATAAAAGAATTGGTTGTCAAAAAGTAACAGAGATTTTATTTAAATTTGAACAAACAGAACTGGATTCCTCCTAACTACGATAATGTTAAATATATTAAAAATTAATATAATAAAAATAAGAGTTTGAATACACAAACTATAACTTACTTCTAAGTGTACTTAACTAAGTATAAACCTCTAAGGAAAAAAATCTATCTCTCTTTCTTTATGTACAGGCTATTATCTTATAGGTTTTTGTTTTTATTAATTATTATTATTATTTCAAGCAAAAAGGTTTTGTCTCACCATATGCTCAGAGCAGTCTGTACTGGTTGAAAAGCTTTCCAACCAGCACCACCCCTCTTCCAGTTCAATGATGCTTTCTCTGTCTTTTGAACATTGTAGCTGCCAGGAGTACAAATGAGGGGAGAGAGAGGGGTGAGATGTTGTGTGTGTCCTCTATTCCTACACAATTCTCCCCTCTTTGAGGAATAACTGCAGCTGGGGTACAGGTGACAGCAGGTCTGGGGAACAGAAACCCTCAACTGTGTTTTTGCCAATATGTAAAGTTCGTGCTCACACCCTTCTTCCTGCCAAAGAATGGCTGCTTAACTTAGTGATAGCTTACTTGACTTTGTTGACATCTGGCTTGCGTATTGGTCTGTCTTTTGTTTCTGAGAAACTTGTTTGGGCCTACTTTTCTAAACTTGGAACATGTTACAGCAATGTGTTACAGAAGAATCCTATAATTTTACATATAATGTTGATACAGACCTTTTACCGGGACGATAATGTTCAGCAGTTCATGAGTTTTCAAGTGACACCTCACAAGGCATACTTTGTACAAAATTCATCATAGTCTTGTTAAAGTGGTGAACATAGCGGTATAGACTGTCACATTATGCCTGTTCTGGATCTCTGGGACCACAAAAATCAAAGACAGGAGATGACCAGATCCGATGTTCAGGAATGTACAGGAACACACCACCAAACACTGGGATTCTCTTCTGCCCATCTGTCTGTCCTTCCCAACCTCAGCCTCTCCACTCTTACTCACTTTCTCTCAGTCCTGGTTTCCCCCATCCCTCTGGCTGCCCTCTTTCCCCGCCACCTGTGTATCTCAGGTTACTCACTGACTCTCTATTTTTCTTAGGCTCCCCCTGCCTGCCTCTGTCCCTCCACCATTCCCCTCTTCTCCAAGTTCCTGAGGGGATGGGCCACTTTCTCAGAGGAGGGATTACCTCCCCTCCATAGAACAATGACACATGCATTCACCACAAACATACCCTAAATCAGATATCTTCATACATGACTGAATCTTTTTTTTATCATATTTACACCTGGAAGCAAAAGAGGTAGAGCAGGCAGCATAAGGGAATGGCAGCCCGGGATTCTGAGGAGCCTGGTCCAGGGCTTGGAACCTCAGGAAGAGCTGCTGCCCCGCTCCATATCACCTCTGCCTGCCCTTCCAACCAGAGAGACCAGGAGAGACTGTGAATGTGTGGTAATATCTATGGCCAATGTTTTGGGGGGGAACTGGGCCTCCTGTTTCCTATTCACACTTCTGTTACCTCCATATGAAGAGGGTTAACACAAGCCAGCAATGTAGTCATCATAAATAAGGCAGTAGAGAAATAATGATGAAGTTCAAGCAGTGAATATTAATGAGCATAATCACATAGACTCAGAGCATCATGGTAGAAAGATTTGGAAAGTGACAGCAGAGTAAGAAGAATTCCCTATCTTAAGCAGTCCTGTGAAGCAGAGACACAACTATGTTATACCCAGGGAAAAAAATGAGAATTATCTAAAAGGAACATTACATACCTACTGGGAAACTGCCTGACTGTCACCTGTAAGATAAAATTCAAGCTGTTTGAGGAATTAAGTGACTCTGACAATAGTTTGTCAACACTATTTAGCAATCCAAGTCATTTTACCCCTATGAGTCAAGACGCTTCCATACTATATTCTGTTTTATCTCTGGCAAAACAACTCAGCACCCATGTCTAGTTATCGTTAAGGGCTGATTTTTAAAGGTTTAGACAAGCTATATAGTTTTTCTCTGAAGCTCTATCCACAGACAGTGGACAAATTCAAATGAAATAGATACCAAGTTTACATATATTTCTACATCCTTTGAGATGTGTACGGGATATGTATGGTATAGTACAGAGGTCAACAACCTTCGGCACGTGGCCCATCAGGGTAATCTGCTGGCGCGCTGAGATATTTTTTGTTTATATTGACTGTCCTCAGGCATGGCCCCCTGCAGCTCCTAGTGGCTGGGAATGGCGAACCGCAGACACTGGGAGCTGTGGGGGGAAAGGGGCATGCCTGCGGACAGTCAACGTAAACAAAATGTCTCGCAGCCCGCCAGCAGATTACCCCGATGGGCCACGTGCCGAAGTTGCTGACCCCTGACATAGTATCATTTTTAAATATGTAATTTTGAAGCCAATAGCAAAGCAAGAATAAATGACTTCTTGTATACTCTTAATTTTCCCAATGTTGTACCTATTTGCCTCAGTTATGTAAATTATAAATGTAGTAAATAATTATAACTGTAATCTCTCATTTTGATGACAGGATGGCTCAGGAAAATGGTAGGGATGCAGAACCTTTAACTTCAACATTACGGCACTCTTGCTGCAATGGGGCACTGCATGCTCACAGGAGATTCTGCCTGCACAGAGCCCCATTGCAGGATCTAGGGCTTGCTCCTGAGAGGTGGGGATTCACATTCTACTACTAAGCATTGTTGTTCTCCATTTCTGTAATTAGTATTTTATTGAACAGTTCTCAGATACAATACATCACTTTGTAAATATTCAAGGCATTCAAAAGCATCACATGGTAGAGGAACAAATACAAGAACCATTGACTCATAGAGCACATAGATTCAGACACACTTAGGTTTAAGAGCATTTTTTTAGTTAATTAATATCATCTCTGCAGGGAGGACACTTGACCAATACTGTATTAAATAAAACACGTTTAAACTACGTTGAACTCAGGAACAGCAAGGAACACCTACTAAAAGAAAATAATAATAAATAAGCAGGCACCCATTTATACTTGGGGTATAAAAGGAAACCTTTCATTACCAGCAAATTTCTTTGCTACAGAAAGGTAGTTACATGCCTAATTTTGGGGGGTGGGTTTATAAAGAAGTATTTACAGATTATGAATGTCCATCTTTGTCCTCATTTTCTAACCATTATTAACAAGAAACATTTAATGCTAGTTTACATCATATATTGTAGTCCTCTGACAATTTCTACTAGAAGCTCCTCAGGGTCCCCAGCTCTCCTATTTCCCTTGCAACATGAAGTTTAAGAGCAGCACAGATTCCTAGCTACCCTTTCAGTTTTCTCTGATCTTACAATTTAAGAGCTCTGCAGGGTTTCAGTTGGCCCTATCATGTGGAACTTAAGTGCTCTGCAGAGTTCCTGGCTCTCCCTAGCTAAAACTGCCATGAAGGCTGTAGCAAGGCAATCTTCCCCTTTAAGGGCCTGTGGAAAAAGGGAGCAGAAAGCCCTGGCCTAAGGAGCAGCCCAGCAGGCAGATGTTGGGAATAAGCAGATCCAGCTAAACAGAAGCTAATGATTAGCTCTGATTCCCAGCAGAAAGATAAAAGTGAAGACCCAGCTTTTGATGAGATGGTGGGCTTGGAATGTTTTCCTGAATGGTTGTAAAAGAGCAGGTAGCCCCTATGATCCCTCTGAAGCAGAAGGAAAGCTCTGAACCTTGAGTTCCTGGGAAGTAGAGGATACTGCAATATTAGTCCAGGTCAGGACTATTACTTTTTCATATTTTGTGAGGGTATGGCAGAAGAATAAAAGAGCCTGGATAGAAAGCAAAAGTGGAATTGGGGTATAGCCGACTATTTTGTCCCCATTTTGAAGGTAACTCCACCGGGCTATGCAGACCAATCTCACTTTCCTTCCATCCTATTGTGGAGAATTGGAGTCTTGCAGATTTCAAGGTGTGTGTGCCCTATGTAGCAATGGCTGGGTTGCCATTTCTCATCTGCTTTACTTTTCCCCACACAGAAATTCTTTGTATGGACTTCATAAAATGTGTATCAAAGTGATAAAACTGACCTTTTTAAAAATAGGTCTATTCAAGGCCGGTGCTACCATTAAGGCAAACTAGGCGGTTGCCTAGGGCGCCAAGATTTGGGGGTGCCAAAAAGTGGTGCCTCCAAATTTTTTTTTACAGTGTTCCTGGGCTGAGCTGCCGGTGGCTCGCTGAAACGTGCGGCTCAGACTCCCTCTCCCAGTGCAGTGGCCGCTCCATGCAATTATTGTCATTGCCAGCAGGGGCGGCGTGCTCGGGTTGGGGGCGTAGCAGAGGTGAGCTGGGGTGGGGAACCCTGCGGCAGCTCCCCCACCGCCCTGAGGCACCCCTCCCCCGCGGCAGCTCCCCACCCCAGCTCATCTCTGCTACGCCCCCTCCCTGAGCACGTGGTCGCCGCTCCACTTCTCCCACTTCCCAGGCTTGCAGCGCCAATCAGCTGTTTGGCACCACAAGCCTGAGAGGGGAGGAGAATTAGAGCGGGGATGGCATGCTCGGGGAGGAGGTGGAGCAGAGGTAAGCTGGGGCGGGGAGCTGCCGCACGGCTCCCCCGGGGGATGGGAGCTGCCAAGGGGGCAGGGGAGGCCCTGCCGCAGGGCTGGGGGGGGGGGCGCAAGGTGGAAGTTTCGCCTAGGGCGGGAAACTTCTTTGCACCAGCCCTGGGTCTATTTCCTAGGTTTTAGTGTTATCTGAGTGCTTCTGAAATCTGGAGTTGTGATCAAACTTTTTTTCTTGATGTTAAAGGTACTCAACATTTCATGTTTCTATAAAATGTCAGAAGAGGGCTATTTTAAAACATCTAACTTAATAGCTGGAGCAATTGCCTTCAAATTGTGCAAAGAACTTCTGAGTATTCTCTGAAAGCAATCACAAAAATAATTTCTGTGTGCAAAATAAAAAGGGATTGAACATAGTGGTTTATACCAGAGCCCTGCTTGTAATCTTAACTATGCTACTGAGTTGCTATGGAGTAGCTCTGTATTCTGAGTACTTTTTAATGACTTGTAACTCAAAAACAGCTTGACAGATTTAACTTCATAATTTGCAGGAAAATAAACACATTTGGGTGCCATTCTGCAACAAATCCATTACTACTATGCATGGGGTAATCTACATAAACCACCCAAGCCTTCATAGCTAGGATTAGCTATTATTAATCCCCCTTTTTGCTTCCTCCCTGCTGCTTCCCTTTCTCTATTACATCAAGCATAAACTACTTGCCTTCACATTTAAAGCCCTTTATGGCCTACCCCTGCCCAACCTATCATGTCTGATATGGTATGAGACATTGACTTCCACCTACTCTTCGCCAACAATGTCAGCGTACATTGCCTGACTGTTGGAAAATGTGACAAGCACTTTTATTAATTCTCTTGTGCTGATTCTTGTGCATGAAAATAGTACCCCACAAAAATCTGCTAAGGCATTAGTCTTCCTTCAAATCCCTTCTTAAAACTTTCTTCTGCTTAGATGATTGCAAACCACTTGATAATGGTTAGACAGCTGATGTGTCATGACCCCTGCTCATCAGATTTATTAGAATTATTTCATGGTTACCTTGTTCTCCTCTCTTGTTTTATTAATTCTTTCACTTTAGATTGAGGAAAAGTACATGTTCTGTGTTTTCCTCTAGCTTTCCTTTGTTTATAGTTGAAGAGATGAGATATTCTCATATTGGTATTGGTATACTCATACATATTGGTATTTCCTCCTACAGTGTCTGTGTAGGAGTTTAATAGTCAGTCCTGGAAGGCCCTACGTGATTTCTGGAAAGTTCTGAGTGTCCTGAACTCCCATTGCAGCCACTGATTCTTAATACCATAATGTTCCTAATTTTAAAAATTAAATTTTAATGCTGGGGTTTATAAAAGATATTGAATTATTCAAACTCAGAATTACTTTTCTGGTAAAATATGCTAACAGCATGGAAGATTCCTTTCTGTTAACATGTTACCTAATAATGTGAGGCAGACATGCAGTAATTCATCACTCAGGCATATGGCAGCAACTGACTAATCTCCTAAATAGAGTCTGTGGTGACTCAACTCCCAGGCATGCTGCAGCAACCTACCCCTGAGCAAGGCCCAGGTCAGATGACTACCATCCCCACTGGGCTCAGGTGTTTCACTGATCCTGCCAGAGCTGCAAGTTATTCTATGCAACAACACTACTCAGCCAGGAACCCTCATGCTGCCTCAGTATTAGACATCCGAGGCATTCAGTCTGCTCTTGAACTGGTTCCTGTTCCTACCCCGACCCTGGCCTGAACCTTGTTCCCTCTCACTTCAGCCTTGTCCATGCCCTACCCTGTTTCTGATCTCCACCAACTCTGCACCCATCTCCTGTTCGCCAAACCCTTGGCTGAGTCCAACCTGGCTTTGACCTTCACCCTGTTTCCTGACTCTAACTATGATCCTGATTTGGCATGTCCGTGGACTCTGACCTTGGTTCTGAGCCATGGCCTGTCCCCAGGCCCTGGTTTCAGCACTGCCCTCAGCCTGGTTCTGACCCTACATCTGGCTTTGACTACCATTCCAATCACCAGGCCTGACCTCCTATAATCCAGGACTGACAAATAAGGCCTCATGTCTCTCTCCCCTGAACATAAAGAAACAAACAAACACAGAGGGATAGGTGGCTTAATGAAATTTACCACTGGTGCTACTTTAAAGATTGAGTCTCAGATTGAGGAATGCTGTTTTATATAATTGTCCTTGACTTCCTTGTTGACCATCCAAAGCTGTTTGTTTTTAAACTAGACTTGCTTATCTCCTGTCCCATCTTCTTCCTCAATTTAATTCTGTAGGGTAGTCCTAACACCAACCCAACAGGTATAAATTAAAACATAATTTATTCTTCTGAATTTATGTCCCAGGTTATGCAGAACAGAGAACCAAGACTGACTTATTGAGAGTGGAACAGGTGGCATCCCTATCTTTAGTTTGCCACCAGCATTTTGCAAGTTATAGACAAATTTTACATTGCTCATCTCCAACTTCCTACTATTAGGAAACATATACTCTGAATTGGAAACAATTTTTGCAGTGGCTGTTTGCCATTTTTCATTAGGCAAAGGACATCAGTCAGATGTGATACAGCAGTTGTGTCAAGTTGGCATGTCACTCATGTTTAGGCCTTCACGGCAACAGAAAGTGACAGTTTATGTCTATCCACTAGAATGCAATCATGTAATTTCTCAGTAACACATGTCAGCACAGTATAAATTAGCTTTGCTTTTCCTAGCTGAAAATAGGTGAAAATCCTTTCACATTTTCTGTGGTGCAGGAACTTTCTATCTGTGGTGGGGTTTGGCAGGGGGAGAAGGGGGAGTGTTAGATGTGTGAAGGGTGCTGGTTTATGAGACTCATGCCATTTGTCAGCCTCGTTTTCTGTGTAACAAGCAACAAGATGAAATGATAAAATGATGCTTCATGGCAAAGTTCAATGTAATAAAAAGTTATGTTCATCTGGGAATGTAGCCATCAATTCATGCAGTGGCTCTTTTAGTAGGAAAAAAATCATAATGAGCTGGCTAGCATCTGAGATCTGGTATTCAAATTATGTGCACATTTTATATTTCTAATTTTCATCATTTAACCAAATCAGAAGGATAAAATCGTATAATAATGAAGCACAAAAGGCCCAATTATCTTTCCACAGACAGAGTTATATGAGTGATAGCACATGCAAACCCTCCTTTTCATACTCTTATAGCTACTTAGGTACGGATTTAGTGTGTGTGTTTATGTGCATGAGTAGTGGGAGGAATAAATGCATCTAAATGTGTGCGTCCAAATTGAGCATACATTTACTCATATATGACAGTGACCCTTCTCAATTTGTAATGCATCTGCTCTTTGCTTGTTGGTTAATGGAGGCACTGGACCAACTCCAGAGATGGCCACAGAAATAAGGTTGGACAGAGTTGAGAAGGGAAAGGCAGCAAAATGTCTTTCTGGATATTTCCCCCCCCCCCTCTTAATTGTTATGAGCCACTGCCAAAAAGACTACTAAATCCCTGTCTCTTTCCCTCCCTGGGACACCAGTAATCCTTAAATGCTTAATCCTGGATTAATTCTTGAGCTTGTCAACTTTACTGGAGAGCCTCATATTGTCCTTGATAAGCATTGTAATTATGTTACCATGTGCCAAAACCATATTTTCCACCTCATTGACATTTTGCTACTGAGCATTCATGTACCTTGAAGATCCTTTAACTATTTCCTTAATTGCCTACACTGACTCCTGTGGGCCATCTACTTGTGTGTGAAGGCTAAATGTCTAGAAAGGGAACTTTTACCTTTCAGCAAATTAGATTTCATCTTTAAACAATGGGCAAAAATCTGCTCTCGGTTACACAGGCCTCAATCCAATATAAAGTCATTGGCACATGGAAAGAAAAGAGTCCAACTCACTCTCTCTTAGCTGTGTTGGGTCTGCAGGGCTAATAGAAGTAAAACATTTTTTTTAATCACCACAGTAAAAAGGTATGACTGAATACACATAGGGAGTAAATCAGTTGAGTAAAAAGGTTACATTTTTTTACGTGGTTTTCCAGGGGAAAAGTATGCTAAAATATGACCTTAATGGAGGGGTTGTGTTTGACTCTTCTTTTGTGCTAGTACACCTCTTATCCCAACCCATGCACACTGTTCCTGAGATTAACAACACTTGTTTGATTTAATTCTAAATTATATAAGGAAGATAGCATATGTTGTTATGTTTCTTGGGAATGTCCCTAATGGTGATTTCTCATGTCAATTAAATTATTTGCTATGGACAATCTGTCCAGCAGTTCTAGCAAATGACTCTGGGTCTGACTTTTCAGAAGTACTGAGCAAGCAAAACTGCAGTTGAAAATTAGTGGGCATTGTGGAAGCTCAGCGCCTCTTAAAATCAGGCGAGACGTCATTTGATAGAGGAGACAGACAGGCTGTTCATAGCAAACAATTTAATTGATAAATTTCACCCTTTTTTCTGTTCATGAATTGTTCACGAATGGGCTCTGTTATAATTTTGCTTGAAATTATTTAATGGAGGTTTAATGGATTGGAAACCAATTTCAACCTATAGATTGCTCATTAATTGTGTTCATGTATATTTGTTGTTGTAGCTATGTGATTGGAAGCATTCTTCCCAGTATGAGTATATGACTAATGAATGTTATAGGGTGTCATCAAGGGTAAAAGTTTCAAAAGCTTGTAAGTCTCATTTTCAAAAGAGACTTAGGTGACTAAATCACTTTTGAAAATGGGATTTGTGCTTTGAAGTTATTTAGGTGCTTTTGAAAATTTTATCATGTATCACTGGATCTTTAATTTGTTTAGGGAGAGGGTGAGAACAGTTCAGATGTTAAGAGGAAATGGGCCAATAGAATTAGGACACTTTTGACCATTTAAAAACTTTTTATTTTCTCTGCCATTGAGTCAGTCCTTGCTATTTCATATTAAGTGGCAGGATAAGATCAACTACGAGGATATTCATAGTCAAACCATCTGCATTGGTTCAGTTTCAGCAGCTTTTTTCGTAGGGACATATTATTAGGACAGAAGACAAAGAATTACAAACATATTTTCCAAGGAGTGCTGCTACGCTGCCAGCAACCACGAGTGGCATAAGTTCACCAATGATGAATATAAAGTGAATATCCAGCCAGACCATCTTAATGACCTAGCTAGAGAATGTCCTGGATAGAGTTTGATCTTCAAGGAGGCTATGTCCCTTGGGGATTTGCTGTGATGATGATACCTAAAATATCACTCTTAAATTCCCCCCAGCCCAAGGCAAACAAACAAATCTGGTTCATTTTAATAGTATTGGCTTTGGCCACATTTAAAAGTGATTTATTTCCTCATGACACACACAAAATAGTTGCATGTTGTGTTTGAGTGCAAGTCCAAACCATGTGCTTTTTCTTGCTTATTTAATTGACGGTGCTAGATGACTGGTCAGAGTGGTTTTGTTTTTCTTTTTCCCCCTAGCTCCAAAGAATATGATTGCATAGATCGTCTTATTTAAATATGTTAGTACCAGGATTCTGGCATGGGGTTTGTTAACATGGTCTTTGGTTTGCCATGTTGTCAAACATCCTGTTTGTCCCATCCAATGTTCAGCAATGCACAGAATTAAAGAGTATACTAAGTTTAAAGTGTCTAGGTCAAACTATTTCTCTCTAATTTATGTGAATATATGTATACAATCCTTTTGCCATGTACTAAGCATTTGACAAATGTGATTCACACTTAATTTTCCTGTTACTATACCTCAAAAGTTCATTAGTATTTATTAACGAAATGGTGGATACTGGTGCACAAATTTTATCAGGAAAGTATTTAGGTCACGTTGCTAAACTATTTTGAGGCAGCACTATCCATGTTGTGCTTGAATGGGGGATTGCCTGATGCAACTTAATCTGAAAAATTAATTTCACAAGGTTCAGTTCTGAAAATTACTGTATTTAAGGAATTAAAAGGTGAATCTAAAATGAACATCAGAGAGGCTTATCACCAGTCATGAAAACACATGAGAAGCCTTGAAACCAGTGGGATGGGAAAAATTGGCATATGAGGCTTCTGCAGGGCATCCTGAATGTCATCTTTGAACAATGTTGACAAATTTGTTCATTCAGTCCTTTTCTGCCATGGCTCAAATGTATTCAGAAAGGGCATTGGGGGAATATATTTTCTGGAAACAGGAGTAAAATAGTAAAATCAAGTTTGAATTTTTATCAGCTGACATTACTTAGGAGTTAAGTATGTAACACTGCAATTCATGATTCATTATCAGCATAGGATGTCAGTTTGCAAACTGTAAATTCAATCATTTGAATTACACAAAAATCTGATTCCTGAAGAGTTTTCAAAAATTCATATTGGATGCCAGCTTCCCCAGCAAAGACAAGTTTTAGCTTTTTCAAAAAATCGCCCACACACCTTGCTGTGATAATCTCTGCAGTGGAATATAGACCTGGTGTTTTAGAATGATAAACTGGCAGATAATAATGCATAAAGGGATAGCTAGAAGTTTCTTCCTGGAAGTAATATCACCTCTCAGAATATCAAAACAATCCCCCCAAAACACACCCATTGTTCAGTTTTATCTTCAAATGAAACTCACAAATAGATGTTCAGTTATTTCCTTTCCTAACCTGTGTATTAACAGATGAGCTTTGTTATAATTATATACATATATAACATTATACAATTGATATAACTTTAGGGCCTTTGCGCAATTGTGATCCCATTATGCTGGTACAAACAGATAGTGAGAAAGAGACCGGAAGAGCTTACAGTCTAAATAGATACAACAAGGGGTGGGAATGAACACAAAGACATTTATAAGTGAAGTGACTTGCCCTAGGTCTGACAGTAGATTTGAGGCACAGCCAAGAACAGAATCCAGGTCTCCTGAGTCCCAGTCTAGTACCCTATCCACTAGATCACATTGCCTTTTCTTAGGTTTCTTTAAACATTTTTATTCTTTTGCTAAATACAAGATAATAGATAAACTGGCCAAACTTGGAACACAGCAGCCAAACAGACTCAAATCCGTATTTAGGTATCTAAGTAAATGGCTTGAGTTTTAAAAGTGAATTCAATGGACATAGCTGGATGTTGGTTTCAGCTCACTGACTTCACTATAATGAAGAAAGATCAGGGTTTCAGAAAACTGAAAAAAACATTACTGATGTTTTTCTCAAAAATGAAAAAGGTTAGCTCATGAGTTCAAACCCAACATATGTTACTAATGACCAAAACTCCTGGTCTGATATCTGTTTTAATGTTTGTCTAAGTCCAGTGGCTAGTGACAGGTGTTCTCATCAAAACCCTTTGTGCTGTTTGATACCTTTTTTGCTAAGATTGCTAAAAAGGCTAATATTGAACAGGTATGAGGTCCTGGTCAGGCATGGTAGGGCATGCCTTTAATCCTAGCTACTTGGGAGGCTGAGGCTGGCAGATCACTCAGGGGTTCTGGCCTGTGATGCACTATGCCGATTGGTTGCCAGGTGCCACTGACGGTCTGGCCAGAGGGTGGCTGAAGGACTGGCTACAACAACATGAATGATGTGTTGTGATCGGTGCTCTCTCTCTCAGGGCTCATAGACCAACTGATTGATCTAGGTGATGAGGTTCTGACTACTGCCTCACTGCCAGAGATGGGTCCCTCCTTGCACATCACCAGGGTAATGTGAGGGCAGCTCACGCTGCTTCTCTCTGTGTGCACTTTATCAGAGGATAAATAGAAGATAGAGCATCTAGTCAGTAAAGTAATCAATTCTCAAGAGTATTGCACCTGCACGATACATTTTGATTACATTAAAGTCGACCATTTTGTATACAATCTTTCATGAAGGCAAAATGGGGAGATGCACACAGCTGCAATGCCCTACTGCACTGAGTCCTACAGCATACGGATGCTCCCCAATATGATGTGAGATATAAAATATTATACATGTAGCTTTCAAAGAAAGTTTAAACAATTTCATGAACAATAAAATGTCTCAAGGTTAGACTAGCCAGAATAAAAAATAAGACATATCAGCTCCCACTTCAGATCATGAGCCAATCACTAACTACTTGGTGTTACAAAGATGTTAGACTGTCTGCTCAAGCATCAAGTACTGGCCACTCTTAGAGACAAGATATTGTATCAAAGGAACCACTGATCTAATCTGCCAGTTCCTACTAAAGAGGGTGTAAGGATGGTCAGTGTTAACCTAGAACTTGAGTGACCTGAGTTAAAATCCCTGCTATACCACAGACTTCCTCTATTACCTTGGATATGTCACTTAGCATCCCTGTGTCTCAGTTCCCTAGCTGTATAATGAGGTAATTCTTCCCTACCTCAGCAGGGCTGTACTGGGGATAAATACATTAAAAATTGTCAGATACTATGTATAGTTAAGGAGTGCCAAAAAGTACTATGGATAGAATGTATCTTCTTGGGTTTCCTCCTAAAATATTCAGTAGTTTCTATATTAAGTAGCCATTGTTCAGCAACTCTGACTCCAGCAGCCTGCTTGTTATACCACGGACATGCTCTGGTCTCCACCAGCCTTGGTTACTACTAGCCAAGTGACCCCAATGCCAACTTTCCCCAAAACTGTCTGCCCTGAAATGTCCAGCCCTCCTCTGGAATGTTTAGAAATATAATTAGGTCAGTTACTGTGGTTTTGTGCCTTTAAAGGAGAAGTGTATTGCTTTAACTGGAGTTAACAATCACTTCAATTCAAACATAGCACTGGGATGGTTTAGAGTCCAAGTAAAACAAGATTATTAACAAAAAGAGAGAGGTTTTAAGTAAGTTTAAGTGCATGGGATAAAGATAGGATGGTTATAATTACATAAAAGTAAAATACATTTTATAGTGGCTAAGACCTAACAAGCTACAGCCTTGGTTCAAAGTTAATTTCTTATCAATCTCTTCATTTCATACATGGCTGACTATTTCTCCATCAGGGCTTTCTACAGAAGTACAAGCTGATGGTTTCCCTTGTCTAACTAAGTGAAATATCTCTGCGTATATTCAGTTCCCAGAGACTTCAACCCCCTTCATTGAAGGACCCATATTCCCTAGCTTGAAAGAGCTCTGGCCCATTGTATCTATCCAGTGATGGATCCACTTTTTTAATGCGGTAATATTGTAATAAAATAAGTTGATTCAATTATTTATCATTTTGAGGTTCTGACCCTCTCCCCACTTTTTATAGTCCACCAGTTATATCCACCACACACTAGGTTGATGGCTTTGTTTACCTTTTAATTAAATGTGCCTTCATTGTCTTTGCTTGACAACAAGTATACATTCTTTTGTCTAAGGGGACTGTGCTTATGGAGTGCTTTCCAAGAATATAATTCTAGCACATGTTCGTAACTCTTTGTACTTCCCATACATATATCTTGCAAGAATATTAATGATCAGTGAGTTATTTTTCCAGTGATATATTACAGGCAACCTTCTGGGTGTATATCATGACAACTGTGTGTTAGGTTTAGTGAGTATGTCAGGCCTGACAAAAGTTGCTGGCACAAAGGAGTGGGCCTAACTTTTGTTAAATGGACACAGTATGTCAGATAGCAAAGTAATTCTAATTATATTCCTGACTATGCAGAAATTGCAATTATACTGTAGCTCTCTGTATCCTGATCTCACCTCCTGCATATGTCCATGTTTCAGGCACAATATAGTATTGGAGCTGATGGTTCATTGGTCAGGTCAGGTGTAGCAAATACTCTGTATGTGTCTTTTTAAAATGTTATGTTTTAATCGGTTCACTTACTCAGACACTGGCTGATAAATGGGGAAGCAGAAGAAAGATGTTATTCTGCAATGACTTATATATACATTTATAGTTTTTTTTTCTGGCTTCTTTATCCTTTCAGCATTTCATTTCACTTTGGTTGACAAGGCTGCATCTATCCTTGTTATACATATATATATATATATATATAAATGGTTACTGAAGAAAGCAACAAATGAATAGGCCAAAGTGTATTGGAGCTCCATAGAATGCAATGTTTCTAGGGAAGGCAACTTCTGATCTCAATGAATTTAATAAGGCAGCTCTTTCAGTAGAATGGAGACTGAGTGCTCCTTCTGCTGAACCATGCTCTTACTAAGCAGAGTGGAGTAGCATTAGACATAGAAATCAATTATCTATTAGTTAAAGTGACTGATTTACTAAATCATTTCTGTAGAAATTCTTATAGAATATTAAGGTTTCTTAAAGATATAGAATCAATTCTTCTGACAATTTTCAAGGGAGTTTTCTTATTCTGTGACTTTGCCACCCCTTTTCCAGCCTTCATCAAATCTCACAAAGATGGTCTTATTTCTACATGGCTAACCTCCCTCAGTCTCATCATACAATCCAGACCCTCTTTTTTCACACAGGGGCCGGGATGGCTGAATCTAACAAATATCAATTTAGACCAAGATTTTCTAAAACTGGTGTTTAAAGTTATTTTCCTTGGTCTAGATTTAGGTACACCTCTATCTCGATATAACGCTGTCCTCAGGAGCCAAAAAATCTTACCGCTTTATAGGTGAAACCGCATTATATCGAACTTGCTTTGATCTGCGGAGTGCACTGCCTCCCGTCCCCCCCGAGCACTGCTTTACCACGTTATATTCGAATTTGTGTTATATCGGGTCACGTTATATTGGGGTAGAGGTGTATGTGAATAAGTACCCTGATTTTCTCACTGACAAATTTATCAGAAGGGGAGGCCATGGGGCCAATTTTATGGAGAAAGGGAGATAAGGACTATTGGGGAGAAAGAGAGATAAGGACTACTGAATGTCTCAAAAAAGGCAAGAGAATTTTTATGTCTGGCTAAGCATTGATACCCTTGGGCACTTTTCATACAGAACCTTTCTGTGGCTTGCCCATCACTGGTTAGAATTCTAATGCTCCTACGTGGCAGCACAAAGACAAACCTGGGCTTTATACATGTATCTATATATGAAGCTCATGAATTTCTATGTTTGCATTATTAGCACCATGGTTTTGAAGAGGTCAGCTAAATCTTGAAAAATGAGCAAACACTATTAAAACAATGCATACACTTTAAAACACCATCATTTGGAAACTCTTAATCATATTAGAAGCGTGATTCTGTTTCCCCCCCCCCCCCCCCATATATACTATTTGTATGCAGTTGTTCTGGGGCACTTTGTCCAATTTTTGTCTTTTACTTATTGTATGGTGCCTAGAGCAATGGATAAAGCACCCATCAATCACAATTATTAATTCAGCTTTTATTTTATATTTTAGGCCAGATGGCAGGATATTTCAAAACCTACTCCACCTGCATTACTTTCCAGGGATCCAAGAATGTGGCTAATAAGAATGAAATGTTAAAGGAGGGCAGGTTGAGCTAAGATATAGAATTGTTACACAAAGGGAGTAGAGGAGTTAGAGAGATGCAGCAGCATTGCAGGGGGTAAGTGTGTGCTTACAGTATGGAGTAGCTTGTTTACCAAAACCTGTGATTAATCCATCTCCTTGATCTGTAGATCAAAGACATCTCTGCAATATGAAGAAAATTCAGCCTATCATGCAGGGGCAGCTCCATGCAGCAAGCGCATGCCTGGGGTGGCAAGCCGCGGAGGGCGGCCTGTCGGTCCCTGTGAGGGCGGCAGGCAGGCAGTTTTCGGTGGCATGCCTGTGGGAGGTCCGCTGGTCCTGAGGCTTTGGCGGCAATTCGGCGGCGGGTACAGCGAAGGTGTGGGACTGGGAGATCACTCGCAGAAACGCCGCCGAATCCGCGTGACCAGCGGACCGCCCTCAAGCATGCCGCCGAAGGCTGCCTGACTGCCGTGCTTGGGGCAGCAAAAAACATAGAGCTGCCCCTGCTATCATGGACCTGCCTCTGTACTTGTTGAAGTCCATCTGAGTTTTGGCATTGACTTCAAGTGCTGCAAAATCGAACATATACGTTGCCAGAACTTCAGCCTTTCTCTTGTCAGTCTGTTAACTAAAGGAGGATCACTCTGATACTCATGACTAGGAGCACTCTGATACTCGAGGGTCCTCCTCAATCATGACCCTTCAATTGCACCCCCAGAACCTTTCATGATAACTTTGAAATCTTGTTTCAAAGGATGTGAAATTTCATACGAAGCCTCAATTAAAAGCAGACTCAGTACTGTTGAAATCTCTGTATCTACAATCAGAGATAAAAGAACTGGAAATCAAACACCAGTGCTCTCAGAGCCTTGCACTCCATAGGGAATTTTTATGTAAAATCTAGATTTTTATATTCCAGAAAAATACATTTGGGTGAGAGACTCCATGTGTGGGCATGGGAAAAAGAAAAAATTCTAATTAACTATTTTTTATGCCCAATACTCAAAGGCTGATGTGTATCTTAATTAATACATATGGGCAATATCTCCCAAATAAATCCTAGAGCCACCACAAAATAAAGCAAAAAGGGAAACAAATAAAAATTCATTCTCATTCTCTGTCACACTCTGACATTAGGAATGTCTCTCATCACACAGTTTATGTAAAAGAAGTAGGAAGTTGTACACTTTTCTGTACTACAAAATATTATCATTAATCTAGATATTTGCCCCTTGTACAAATTTTACGAATGAAACATATCGGATATCTTCTTATTGTTCCCCCTACAAGTCGCAACACTTAAAATAAATGTGAGTGCTCATCATTTGTTAGAATGAGAAGACATATATGCCTATGCCATCTTCCAAGTGCATTGTGGGAATACATCTAGAAGCCTTGCCTTTTAGTCTTCAGGAAACTTAATTATATGACATAAGTCAAGGTTTCCTAATCACTGGATGTTAAGCTTCTATCACTGATATTCTGCTGGTGGTCCCCACTGCAACCATACTTTTTTATGCTAGGAATAGACTTGGAGTCCATGTCCCAGATCACATCAAAATGAAGTAAAAGGCCTTTAAAGGGGCAACATAGGGACCAGACGGCAATGCTTATGTCCCACTGACAAATGACATTAGCTAGAAGGCAATCAGTTCTGCAAGAATGATCTGAAGGAACGGATGTGTAATGATGACTAATTGTATTAGGGTTTGCTAGTACCCGCAGGGCACAAGTAGGATCAACAGCCACCCAGCCCTGGAGAACCCATGGAGTCGGTGCCTATGATTATGTGACTTATTAATTGCATGGTTATAAATATTTGTCTTAATATAATATGTGTACAGAGCCAGCTTATGATGGCCCTTCCACCACTTCCTAGAGCAGAGGAGGGGGAAGTGTGTAAGAAGGCTTTTCCCTGCCTTTGAGGCGATGCACAAGACCTCCCTCTATAATAGCCTCTGCCCTAAGAGTCCAGGGACTGTTTACAGTTTGTCCTCCACTTTCTCCTGGGGAGTAAGTAAACAAAAAGGGAGCAGGGGCATGGCCCCAACCACTTTACACACTGGGTCCCTGGGAGGAAGCAGCCTGGTCCATCATAATGAATCAAGCAGACTGTGCACCTTCCATGTTCATGGAGCAGCTCCAGGAGGAATAGTGCCAGCATGAGGCACAATCACACCAGTGTCCCTCCTGGAATACTGAGAGAGTCTGAACTGCTCCCTACTCAGAGCTGTGGCATGCACACCACAATCCAACCCTTAAGGGGAGGGGGGCGGTGTGCATCTGTGTGGGGTAAGGTGGTTGTGTTACCTTTCTTGGGATACCCAGTACTGTGTCACCTTGTTAGCTCCCTTCCCGCCCCCCCAGCCTCCATGAAAGGGAGACCTATGCACTGTCCTCTTGGGATGTGCCAGCCCTTTGTTTTCCTTGAAGGTACACCCCAATTCTGGAACCCCTTTGAAGCATCCCCTTGCAGTGTCCAGCCTCTTCTCCACTGAACCCTCAGAAATACTAGGTCCCCTATTCCCAAGGGAACAGTGTACACACCAGTCTATATGATTCAACTCAAGATCAGCTCCTTGTATAATACCACAGTATGGAAATATTTATAATGAAAACAGAAGTAAGTTTATTATCAAACTTATCAAGAGATAGGAGTAAAAATAATGAAAACAAAAGGTTACATATAAAACAAAATTATAACATTCTCAAAAGACTAACCTTAATTTAGTCTAGCCTTCAGTCTAAAGAAGTTTCTTACCAAACGTTCTCGGCAATGTTTCAACCAAGGCTGTTCTTCCATTTTCTTGAATGTAATTGCATTGACCAATTACTTCCTAGGTGCAGGATGACAGGGTGTCATCTTTGTCTCCTATATATATTCCCCAAAGTTCATGATCTTGGCATGTTGACTCTGCATGTGTTGGCTTACAATGCTTAATTTATATGCTTAGAGAGAGAAAGGTGAACAAACCTATTTTTTTCTGAGAGAACTCTGCCTTGATGCAGACTTTAGAACATATTTTTAGTATATATGTATAACTCCCTAGAACCTATCTGTACATATAAGTTACAAAAATATTAATGACCAGTGTGATGCTGGCTTTCATTTAAGCCCTCACATGACATTCATTATTTGGTGAACCAGAATGCATACACCACAAAATCAGGTTACTTTTGTAACATCCTCTCCCTCCTCTAAACACTCTAGCCAGTTGGTATTGAGGGATTCCTGGGTCATAAGTTGTTGGGGGGCGGGGAGGGAAGAAGGTTCCTCATGATTTGGCAAGATATAGGAAGAAGGCGAAGGAAGGGAGGGGATGAGTTTGAAAGTGTGAATAACAGGGAAGAGGAACTGGGATCAGAACAAACAAGAGGTGTGTATAAAAGAAAAAAGGGCAAAGGATTAAAAAAAAAGAGATTGAAAGTGCTCAGTAAGAGCATGTATCATGGGAGCAATCAGAACAAACAGGCAAATAGTCAATAACATTGAATCCTCAGGTGTCCTGTAGAATCAGATGCTTGTGTGGAACTGTTTGGTTCAGAGGGAAGCAGGAATATCAGAAGGAGTGAATCTAGAAAATATGCAGAAGATTAGAAGATATGTTGCTATTATGACTTCTGGAGGAGATGGGTCTGCCCTGGAAGCTGGTCCTAGCAGCTAGTGAAATACAAGCACTTTCCAGGAGAGCTAAAGTTTTTACCTTAGACTTCGGACATTCTGAATTAATGTTGCAACTCCATCCTTACTTCATTCTCTTGTGCTTAAACATTGCCGAGAATGTAAACTGTGGTTGGTAATTTTACGTTCCAGTTACACTGTGACACTGTGGTGTGAATTAAGGATGGAATCACAGTCTGTTAATTTTCTTTCTTCCATTGATTTAAGACAGACAGATCTTTAACATTAACTAAAAATTCTTTTTTAAAAGTGCAAGCAATAGCTTAAGAGTTGGGGGAAGAGGGGCTTTAGAGCTTAATGCTGCCCTTGGATGAAAGGGAGAGATTCTCATTGACTTCATAGGGCTTTGTACACGTATGCACAAGTGGAATTTGTTTTCTGCAGTCCATTCTTGTAATTGTACCACTTATCTTCATCAGAACTGCTCTACCAGGTGTGTTGTGAGCAAATCTTTGTTAGTGAATCTCTATGTCACTTTTATTAGTACTAAGCCTCATTACTACCCTGTACCTATTTATCTTTCTAAATAAACTGTCAATTTTAAATGAGTTGTCACCTAAATAGAACAACCAGATTTTAAACAAATGGCCCTATACCTAAGTGATTATTAGAAAATAAGTAGTTGTACTTATCTAAAACAATATCATCTTGTCATTTGCTAGGAAGGTGTTGGAAGATTCCGTTCCTCTCTAGAAGGACACAATATAGGCAAATGTCAAGAAAATCTATATTCCTCAAGGGAAAACATCTAGCACTTCAGTTGCCAGGTATAAAGAGTCTTAGGCTTTTTACAGAAGATAAGTGATGTACTTAAGATTCTCACTCAAAAAGAATCTGCTGCAAATAAAAGCACCAAAAGGATTTTCACTGACAATTAGCAAAGGAGAAAAAGAGAGAGAGGTCCCCCCCTCCTCCCATGCATTAGTATCCAAATAGCAAAATTTAGAATTTATCTAAACGGAGGAACAGAATACCTCCCCCACACACACACCACACTTTTCTACAACCAAGCTCTCAATGGTATCAAGTAAACACACAAAATACCATATCTCCACATAGACAAAAACTGAATGGTGGCTGTGAAAAATATGACATGATTCACATCCTTCCCTTTGTGGCTGTTTCAGTTTATTGGTTAAATACAACTCTTTCCCATGGGGAGAACCATCCTCTTCCCTGTCGTCGCGCCCAGGATCTCCCCCCACCAATTCCTATCACCTTTATTTAGCCATCTTTAAGCTTGCCTCTGGATAACAGTTAGTATTGAGGAGGGTGAACATGACTCCTACTAGAGCACTTTAATATTGCTCCGTGAGTTGATCACAGAGGTGGCTGGAGAGTGACATGAGTATTCCTTAGAGCAGTGGCAGTAAAGGTTCAAGCTCAAATCAGTTGCTAAGCAGTTGGCAAGCTTATTGTGGAAAAAATGATGTTCTCTCTGTTTCAACCACCTGTTGTCTTGATATCGTCCTAGATTGTGAGGAACTGGCAGCAACCATTGTCTGGCTATGACATGTCTGTACATTGCAATGGGGCCAGCTACTACACTATAAATAATAATATTGATGAAAATAATATCCCATGCTCTCATCCCCTTGCATTTGTGCATTGTGCTCCTTCTAGGTTGCCAAGCCATTTAATTTATTTGGAAATAAGATTTACTTATCCACACAGATTTAAATTGCTGCAAAGAATTTGTTCTGGTCTAGTGGGTAAATACATTTCATACATTGTTACATCCCGACTATAGTAAAACTTAATTTATCATTCTTGGAGAGGAGGTTTGAACTAAAGTGATGTTTAATCCCTATGCTATATTTAAACTTGGAAAAAGTAAAGTGATTAGTGAGTGCATTACTGCAAGATATACTGACATGACGTTACTAGTGCCCTCCATTTGCTGCATTCAAGCTGAATGGCATATTACATGCATGTCACATGATGCTCCCTGCCCACAGAATACTAGGGCACAAAAGAACAATAGCATTTTGTCCATGAAAGGTGCTATAGTGACCTGCTCACTATTGTCTAACTGATAGAGGACCCACTCTCCCCATTAAAGACAATGGGAGTTTTGCCATTAACTTCAGTGCAATGGACCCAATGCAATGAAGCAAAAGAGTAATGGAAAGGGATTTGTAAATATATATCCATGAACGGCAGTAAAGCCATGGATATTACAAGTGGGCAAGACCTGTAGTTACATCTATAAGTTTTGATGTTATAACTCAGATGTGTCAGAACCCAAATCTAATCTTCTGTTCTGAACACCTCCAAAGCATGGGGTATATTTGGATCCAGCTTTCATCTTCTTCGCTTGCCATCACAGATCTGATCCTGTAAATACTTAAGCATCTGAGTGGTTCATTACCTCAATATTAATTTTTACTACAGTGGTCCTGCTCATGTGAGTAAAACTATGTGCATAAGTATTCACAGGATTAAACCCTGTGTCTATAATGAGCTGAACTTTAAAAATCTGGAGCTGAACTGTGCAGACCCCTAAACTTTAGCAGAATTTAGATCAGCTTATTATTCTCCAGTAATAACATTAACTAAACTCCCTCAAGTGTAGGCTTTACTTAATAGACACCATGAACGCCTTAAAACTCACTCACTCTTGCAGTTTGAGTGAGTTAATAAAAAGAAACAATACAATTAACAGATCTTCCACATGTGTCTGCACCAAAACTGAGTGCCCTTATGATCTTTAGTATTGTAACACTGGCTCTTCTCTCTCTTCTGATTGTTGGTTACCATATAATTGTGTTAAGATTAAAATTAGACTGTAAATTCTTCAGGGCAGAAACATTACACTTGTTTCTGTAGAGCACCTAACACTCATGGCTGTATAAAGGGGTGGGGGGAATGTTTAAAAATAACTCCCACACTGCTTACCATAAATATCTTCTCTCAATACTTTATCACTTTACATAAGCACAAGGAAAATAATAAAAAGTCAGTATTCCAAGGTTAAATAATTTAGCAGTCATATCATTTTTTATATTCCAAACGCACCTACATTATTAATTTAACTGGCTTTTTAAAAAGTAGAACACTTAATATATATTGTTGCTGAGAATAACCACATTTTGTTTTTTAAATCATATAAATTAAGTGGAGAAATGAAAACTTGTTCTGGATCAATAACATTTAAAAAATGCCAGTCTAATAAGCAAAATCCAAATGTTCCTCATTCTAATGTTTTGAAAGATATTTGACAGTCCGGTGTGAATTTTTACAGCTAAGTTGTAAACCCCCCAGAAAATGGAGAAGTTGGCAGAACATTAACCATAGTGATGCGACTGGCATTGGTCTCTAGTTTATTCATCCCATTTATTTCTCAATGTCATTTATATTTTTGATTAATTTGGTGAATATTTTGTTTACCCAGAGATATGAACTACTAATTTTGACAGATAAGAAACTACTGGAACTGAGAAAGTGATTCAATCATGCAAATATTCAGAATTTATTAGGGTGCCAAATACAATAAACAGCAGGTCTGCTTTCTTTGATCTGTGTCTAAGAAGAAGGCAGTAAAAAAAATTGGCTGTCACTAAATATTTCTGTTTATCTGCATGGATCTCAAGAAAATCAAATCATAATAAATGGCTGAAATTTCATCTAGCAGCATAATATGCTACTGTCACCTTTTATTAACATGACAAAGTTTAAACAATAATTTTGTGTGTGTACTCTTGTACCTCATTATTCATAGTCATTCTGTTTTCCTTAAGATTTCTGATAGGGAGAATTTGGTACCATGTGTCAGTTTCAGGGTAACAATCTTTATTTCCATTCTGTGTTCTGTTGAGGACACCCAGCTAAAGATTTGGCTCCCAGCAATCACCTGCATTAGGCAAAGACCCACATCTCATTCTCTCCTGACTTTTTTTTCCAGGATGCACAGTACCCTGACTACAATGTAATATCCCCAGTAAGCCAGACTGCCTAAAAGGCCAGTGTCTGCTCTTTGCTTTCTTGCCAAGGCTATGAACAGCATAATTGTCTGCAGTTATAAGTTACCACACAGCTCCTTCTAAGTAAGCACATTTATTCTTAAGGTGAATGTGTTACAGAGAAAACATATTGAAAACAATAAAATAATCTATAAGTATGCTAGAGAGCTTACCAGAGGTCACCCATCAGTCTTATGGGGCCCTAATAGGTCAAGTCAGTCCAATCCTTCTGCAGGGATTGGGGTTTCTCCCTTGGAAAGAAGTTCCTGTTCATCTGCTGGATTGGAAAAAAGGCCCTGAGTCAGATTAAATCCAGGCTATTATCCAAAAGTCCTTTCTTTTTTTGTTGGCCTCTGGAGAATCCAGTTGAACTAATATACATGAGCTTCCTCAGGGGGTGGAACCTCTCAGACAGGAGAGGTGTTACAACCTGACTGATTTTCATTAATCACCACCTGCTGTTTTTAGGTCCTGGAGGAGCTGCGGGAGCACTCTACCACGGAACAGAACACAGTCATACATAAACCATTCATTTAAAAAAATTGAAACCCATAGATACTGCATGAGGTTGTGGTATCTATCATGTCTTCCCCCTAGAAAGGTTATGTACAATCCCAACCCACAATAATACATAAACTTAATACAATAAGGTCTCTTCAGGATATTGCAGGAAATATTGCCATATCTGTCACTCCATGCTTTCTGTTCCAAAAATCTCCAAATTCTCTCCCAGTATTGCCTCTTCTTCCAAAACAACGGAACAAACCTCTGCACCTGAAGAACAAGGAAAGTTAAATTAGAAGCTGTAATATGTTAGTTACTAAATAGGGCGTGTTTTTTTTTAAATATTATGGAAGAGAAGAACAATAAAGGGTCATTCTCTCATAAGTAGCTACGTATGAGATATGCACTCTTTGCAACATAAGCTATTGTAGGCTGTATAATCATGCATAAGTAGGTGCTGGCTGACACCTAATCTTCCCAGATGCTATGGGCACTTGGCTTTTGTAGATGAGTGGATAATACTTACTCTCTCATTATAAGATAAGGGAATAAGTTCTTTGGGCCACAGACTGTCCTTTTTGTTCTGTTTGTACAGCACCTAGCATTGTGCGGTCCTGGTGTATGACTGAGGTTCCTAGGGGCTCCTGCAATGCCAATAATGCATAATAATAACTTCGAAGTGCTTTGAGATGGCTGGATGAAAATTGCTAAATGTCAATGTTGTTTCCTGTCTATCTGCGTTTCTAGAACTGTGATATATAGTTGCCAGAAGTTTCTCATCTTCACCATAATACATAAACAGTTATGAAGATAAATTCAATTCACATTCATTCCACTGAAGCAAAATATATTCAATCATCGTTATATTTTTTGTTGGGGGTGGGGGTGGGGGTATCCAACCAAAGCATTTAGGTCAATTTTAATCATTTTATTAATTTATTTTAGTTAACACTCCATGGGCAAAATCCTCATGTTTCATCTGAGCCGAGATTGTGACTGAAAGTCAATTGCTCAGTTTCCAGGTGGAAACTATTTCTGTTTGGATGGCCTACTCACTCTGTGCATGGTATGTGTGCTGGAATCAGATTTTTGTGAGAGGGGCATGGTCTGGCAAAAACAGAGGGTTGACTCCCGAGCAAATACCTTAATCCAAATTATCTCATTCCAAATCAGGCTGAAAGAAATGTCCTGTTGATTACAAAAATATTCCTCTATGTAATAATTCTAATTCTTTGTGTGATTAGCTGATGCACAGCAGCTGTCACAGATAGAGCTACTAGGGAGATGGAAACAGTTGAAGAGCAAGGAAATATACCACAAAAGCTACAGTAGGGGACAGATCCTATAGTGTCTTGATTATCTCCTGAAAGATGAGTCCCCTCAACTCCCCTTCAGGGTATTCAGCACATTTTAGGATCAGGCCTTGGATGTGTAATATCTCAAATAGTTTTTTTTCTTCTACATGTGTTGCTGCAACATGAAGGTTACCCTATACTGTATGTTCTTTACATTGGGCTACGAGACAAGCACCCCTTCATCACTTATTTGCAGAGCAGGCAATAAGAAGAGTTAAGACAGAATATCATGACTAATCTAGGGCCAACTAGAACGTATGGTTGGCGTTACATTGTACCACAAGGCCACATGGAGATTTACACCATCACCAGAAATAGTGCTGAGGCTCTTCTACTCCATCAACACAGGTCTCTACTAGCTGGACTAAAGATGAATCTCTCCATTAGCATTTAACAGTAGAAAGCATATGACAGAGATAAACAATTCTGATTCCATGTAATAGAAAGCAGTGGTACACATACTAACAAAGTTCCTCCTCTACCTTGGTGGGTCCTGCGCTTAGTGGCGGATTTGCTCCCTTCACAGATTCACCCTGTGGGTCAGGAAACAGTCCAGAGACCTTCCCCTCTGGTAGAAGCTATAGTCCAGGTCAATTCCTCCCAGGTTTGATCAGGAGTTGGGAGATATGGGGGGAACCCAGGCCCACCCTCTACTCCAGGTTCCAGCCCAGGGCCCTGTGGACTGCAGCTGTTTAGAGTGCCTCCTGGTACAGTTGCACAACACCTACAACTCTCTGGGCTACTTCCCCATGGCCTCCTCCCAACACCTTCTTTGTCCTCACCACCGGACCTTCCTCCTGATGTCTGATAACACTTGTACTTCTCCATCCTCCAGCAGTACACCTACTCACTCTCAGCTTCTTGCACACCTCTTGCTCCCAGTTCCTCACACACACTTCCTCTCCTCTGACTCCCCCTGGCTTGCCTGGAGTGAGCCCTTTTATAGCATCAGAGGGGCCTTAATTAGAGTCAGGTGCTTAACTGCCTCACCTGACTCTTAGCAGGTTAATTGGAGTCAGGTGGTCTATAAGCTTGGAGCAGCCCCTGCTCTGGTCACTCAGGGAACAAAAAACTACTTATCCAGTGGCCAGTATATCTCCCTTCTGCTACTCTGCTGTTCCCAACTGGTCTGGGTCTATCACAATACACAAGGGCTCATTTATTAATGTATGTTTGACCCTAATCCTTGCCATTTGAAGTGGATTTTGTGGGCTCTAAAAACAAAATAATCATAAATCTTTTAAAAAGAATAGGAGTACTTGTGGCACCTTAGAGACTAACAAATTTATTAATAATAAATAAATTATTAATAAATTTGTTAGTCTCTAAGGTGCCACAAGTACTCCTGTTCTTTTTGCGGATACAGACTAACACAGCTGCTACTCTGAAATAAATCTTTTAGAATCAGTATTTACTGAACCAAGACCAGGATCCCAGAATCTGTTCGCACAAGTTATATGCACACATATACCCCCAACCCCAAACACACATGGTGATAGCTTATTTTTAGGTATCTGATTCATCTTCGTGATTTAGATGATGAAGATTAGATCATAAAATGCAAGTAGTGCAGCCACAACTGTGCATATTCCCAACTAAGTGAAGATTAATGCTGTTTCTAAAACTAAACTATTAACACAGTCTGTTCTTGTTTATGCAATGGCAATATTAAAAATGAAAAAGAGCTTTTAGTTGAAATGCTGACAGCACAAAAAACACTAAAATGAATGCTGATGGGAAAAGATATTTGTTTCAACACTGTGTACATCATTAGGCATTAGTATTAATACAACGAGATTAAGAAATGGGAATAATGATGTGTGTATCAAAGGGAGTTATCAACCACCTTAGTTGTACAAATATGAACCATCTACAAGAAGCTGACAGCAGTTTCCTCTCTATGGGGCAGCAGGGTTTTCTCAAATTTCTTTCTGTTACTGTTCTTGACCTGGCACAACTGTACTTTGGAACTACAGGCCAAGTTTATATACCATCCCCATATGGCTACTTGTACTTTTCTTGGCTTTCTAATGCTGATTTTACAGAATGCATTTGTCTGGAGTTTTTGTTTTTTGTCTTTTTTTCACTGCTTGAAGAGGTCAACTTAAAACTCAGTAATACTTCTAAGTTTTTCTGTTGCCTGAAGCAAACAATTAGATTAGAATGTCAGTTCAATGGCATTTGAAAACATACCCATTGTAAGTGATCTAATCTTTAAATCCCCTTTTGTATTCTGGTCTTTTGCACGCCTTTTACATTGTCTGAAATTTGTTGCTCATGTTCACCTTTCTTTTTAAAGATTTAACACTGATTACGTAAAGAACTAAGTATATCTTATAGCTAAGCATCAGAAATGTCACTGTGTGCTGTTCTCTCCTATGCACTATGTGACATACTGCTGCTCCCACAGAATGTTTCATGACATGCACAACGTCAACAGAGTTTAATCAACATCTCTGAAAGCAAAAGTCGGAAAGTCAGATAAAGCTCTACAGATTTCCAGTCTGAGAGGGCTGAGCAAGAGGACAAAGATGATTGTAGCTCACTCACCCGAGAAGGAATGTGGTTTCCGGACCATAAGTCACTCCTTGTTACAATGGGCTTGGCCATTTATGTTGCTGACATTCTGAGGGTCTGTCTTACCAACTGTTAGATAAACAAACCATTATTCTATGGTAATTAGTATTGCTTGATTAATGATGATCAACTGATGCACACTTAGGGCCTGATCATGTAGTCTTTGAGACAAAACACTATTGACTCCCATGTGAGGTTTGCATGGGGAAGAAGTCTGAGATTTCTATGCACTTTGAGCACATTCAGTCATCTTCTAATATTGTCTGGCATCCCAGTTTCTGTTAAATGACAGGACAGTGTCTAAATTCCTACAGCAACCTAAGGTTCAGAATCTTCCCCCGTGTGCTGTCATATAGCTATTTGGCATACTTAAACTTTTTTTCTCCTTAATACTGTTTTGTAAATGGTGGAATTCCAAGTTAAGTGAATTAGGAGATTACAGGCACCATTTTAAATCACTGTCTTAATAAACTCATAATTAAATGAGGTTTATAAAAGCGTCTGTTGTCTTCCTGAGACTTATGGAGGCAACAATGATGCTTTTCTTCAAAGATTTTCAAAGGCAACCTCCAAGCCTTTCTTCACATTTTGTTTATTTCTCTTTGAAAGCTCTGCAACTGCATTATTTTCTATTCAAATTTCACTTTGTGGGATTTCATCAAAACAACATAGAGCGCTCTACCCTGCTGTTCATCATCAAGCAAGATAAATGCCATACATGCTTCCTCAATACTAATGTGTTCGGCAAGACTTGGAGAGTCCTTTCAGAGAAAGGCAGGCAAAAATAGCTGAAGACATTAAATTAAAAATGCCATTATCCCCAATGTTTGAAAGTCAAACAATTAACGTGCTGGCAACTGTGAATAACTAGCAACTGGAAAGAACCTTTGCTAACAGCTTCTGTTGGAAGAAAATTGGGAACAGGCAAATATACAAAAAAGATATTTAAGATTTCATCTTCAGCTAACAGATGTACCCAGACTTTGCCTGACTCTAGGTCACATTGGAAACCTGCCAGAAGCCTGGGAGCTGAAGCTAATTTTCATAAAATGGAGCAGATTTTAGTCATCTCCTTCTTTAGATGGAGCTGTGGCAACAATGGGTTTGCACATCCCGTTGGAATACATCTAGACCAGTATTTCTCAATCTTTTTCATACCAGGGACCAGCTTGCTGCCTTCCTAAACTGTGTCAGGGAGATCTCATGGGCTGGCACCAGTCGTGGACCAGGGGTTGAGAAACACTTATCTAGACAGGTTGGCTCAAAATAGAGAATCACGTGATATGCCACTGGCTAAATCTCCATAGTCAGAATGACAGCAATCTCAGATCACAGAACTCCAAAGGTTACATTTCGCATATAAGTCATGATACTTTACCTGTTTCTGAATTAACCCTAATGAGCTTGCCATAGTCATATGCACTGTTTTTTCCTCCCCACCATTTACTTATTAGTACTTGTGATAAGTCACAAGGTATTGTAGGAAGATGTTGGAGATGGCTGTGAGTTGAAAAGCTCAGAACTGGATTCAAACATTCCATAGATGTGGTCATGTTTGTAATCTTAGGGTTTGGTTCAGTGAATTATAGACAGAGTTTGCATCTAGATCTCAGCTATCTTTCCATTCAGAGTATTTTAGCACAAGCTCATATTCGGACCTGGTGCATTGCTTTATTTTGGATTTTTTTGGAGGAGGAGGGGGGAAAGAGGGTTTCTTAAAAAGAAAAAGAAAGCCTCTAGTGTTTTCTCCCTTCTAAACTCTCTGACTTTAATTAGTTCAGTCTGTGCTCTGAAGCCTGGATAACTTTGTAAGGGGAAAAACAAGAAAGAGCTTACTTGCCAGGTAAGTTTTGCAATTCTTAGAGTGTCCGCTTCTTCTGAGCATTTCATCTAGCTAAACTGTAAATCGCAAACTGTGAATATCTCCCATTAGGTACTCAATTGCTTAAAGGCTTCCCATTAGTGACAGAGCTAGTATAAAAGGTTATATTTCTTTCTATATAAAAGAAATAAACCATCAAGTTATTCTCTAACTATCACTGGCACTCACAGAGGCAATCCTTTAAGGCATGTGCTTAAAGAATATGAAATTCAGGTCTCTAGAAACTGTGCTTTGCAGTTTCCTCCACTGTTATCATTAATTTTGCCTGCTTTTGATACTGTAAAATCACGGAAGCTGACATCAAAGCCATTTTCTATATCCTCCAGGGAGACCATACCTAAAAAGAGGTAATCATACCAGAAGGCAATAAACATGGGGGACACTGTAGACCTTATAAATAAATATATGCCTAAAGGGAAATTTAGACAGCCAAACAAGTGAATTATACAAGTGATCATTTATTTTTTCATCTCTAAAATAAATATGATAACTTTCAGGTGCAGTTAAAAATTCATTTCTGGAACATTATGACTCTTCTGTCTAGTAATTAGTATTATAAACCTTTTCCCCCAAAATGCTGGAGAGAACAGCTCTTTAAGTAGTTCTTCAACTGTTCATCATATTTCTCCTGTTGGCTTGCTGTATAAAGTTAGAATTGGGTGGAGAACAGAAATTTTGTTTGGCAAAGGATTTTGAGATTTCAAAATTTGTTTTCATTCCAATTCAAAACAAAACCCAAAATGTTTCTAAATTCTCTGTGAAAAAAAATTCTGGGGGAAAAAATCAAGTCATTTCCTAAGGAACAATCGAAATGTTTCAATTTGGAAATGTCAGAATGAGACTTTGATATTGTTAGAACTTCCCTCTTTCATTGAAACAAAATTTCAGTGAAATTGATAAAATTTCAGAATTTTAATTTTGATGGAACTACATTTTCCAACAGAACACTGTTTCATTGAGATCTTTCTGACCAGCTCTAAAAAAGTGTATATTAGGATTTAATCTCAATAAATACAATGCATTTCTTTCTATCACATTTTTCGGGATAGAAAGCTTTAAACTCACTTGAAGAAAGTAAATTTTGTAGCAATTAATCTTTATAATATTTCTGTATGAGAAAATATGTATTGTTGAGTGATAGCTAAAATTGTGTTTTTCTTGGGAGCCTGTTCTCTTGGCAGGTGCACATGCAGAAGTTTCAGTAATATCGGTGGGGGTAATAAGTGCATATAAATAGCAGATTCTACTTGTTGGTGGTCAGCTATAGTATTTAGTTTCTCTTCCTAGACAGACATTCATCTGTGATATGAAACTGATAGGATTGTTGTAGCTCCAAATCAAACAATCACAAAAGTTTATTTTATTAAAGGATACCTTTAGGCTTACAATAAGATCTATTAACTGTTTGGGTTAATGATTACAAAGGCACATAACACTGTACTACAACTTTGCCTGTCTGCTCTGTTCTTAAGCAAGTTGGATATTGAAATATACATGAAGCGCATTGTTGAAAACTGGAGAATTAGGTGGATAGTTCCCTTCATGGCAAACGGAAACTATGTGGAGGCACAGAGATTAAGATACAGATTTTTAAAGTTATTTAGGTGTCTAGTGCATTTTCAGAACCATCTAGGTGGCTAACATTCACTGAAATAAATGGGTGTTAGGCACTGAGGTGTTTTTGAAGGTCCACTAGGCACTAAACACCTTTAAAAATCTGGCCCTTAGTGACTGGTTTCAGATTGGACAAAGTTTGATAGAACTGATTACAGAAGCCAAGTCTCTCAATTGCCTGTGCTGTGTGTTAACAAGACCATTTTCCCTTCACCCTTAGCTGGTAAGCAGGTGTGACATTCTCCTCAGGGAGCCCAGAATGGTAAATCACTGTTACATCTCTGCCTTAGCAAGTGAGAGCTTTGCTGGAGCTTAAAGTGTGTTATGGCTCCCTGCCACACCAGTCTATCTGCCTTATTAGCAAATTCCTTAAGATTCTGCCAGTCTAAACCTTTCCTTCCAGGACTCATTCAGTGAACTCCAATTCCCAAGTTCTCCAGAAATGTATCTCTCTGTAGTGTCCAGTCCCTCCCACTGGACACTCACAGACATTAAGTTTGCTGTCTCTAAAGACCGTATTTTAGGAAGATATTTCAGAACACATAACTCTTTACACACAAACTGTATATGCATCACATTATAATATTAATGACCAACATGTCCTTCGTTACCATATGATACCTTACAAGACACTATTTGGCTAAATATTCTGACAACAGTGTTGGGTGAGCCCTTTGCCAGTGACACAAAGGGAACTGTGGGTCATAGTAGGACTTCAGTTTTATGATATCTTTATGCTTTCTGAATACTCCAAAAGCCTGCTGGATTGTTGGTGCAATGATGAGTCACGGGCAATATTTCCACCTACTGAATGAGCAACATCACTCATTATAGCATTTATAGTATTAGGTATTCATAACGGTGTCCCATCCCTGCACTGTCTTAGCCCCCATTGTGTTGAGTTTACCAAAGCTCATGGGAGCAGTTACCAAGGTCATAGAGGTGCAGGCTAGAAAAGCTTATTTGACTGTCAATATGGCCATTTCTAATGGCAGAATTAATATACGTTATGTGAAGTGCTTGGCGAACACCCAAATCATTTAGATTGTGCAATTACAAAATAAGGTTCTATGCATATTATGACTTCCAGACTCGCTTACAGTAGAGCTGGGAAAAGTTTATTCACGAAAAAAGACAGCTTTGGCTGGACCAAACTGTTTGTAAATTTGTCACTTTTGGCAAACAGCTTCAGTCAAAAAAAAAAAAGTTCCAAACGGGTGACATTTTAAAATGTTTAAATTTTTCATTTTGAAACAATGTTTTGTTTCTAATTTTAGCTAGATTTAACTAAGAGGTAAAATACAACCCCAAAATAAAAGAAAATGTTTTGTTTCAGGTCAAATGAAATGTTTAGTTTGCTCCAAAACAAAAATTTGGGGGGATCTTTTAGTTCAGTCATCAAACTGAAAAATCACTGATTTACCCAGCTCTGGCATATATATCCTTCAATAAACAAATCAGGGTTTGTGTGCACTGTGCAAGGTTTTTTGCACATGCAAGCTAGACATGTATAAAAATGCATGTAGACTTTTACATATATGCTTTTTATAAGGTGGACCATAATGAAAGCAAAAGAGTCACCTCATAGAACAATTGGTGGGAATTTTCCATCATTGGGTAACATTAGAGACATCAGTAGAAAGTATTCTCCTCACACCCTTGGAAGAATTCTTAAACTTTATGTAATTATCGTTGCCAGGATTAATGGTTGATTGGAAGGCGGGAATCGTGAACGATATGAATACAAATATATTTAGTAATTGTTTACACTGCCTGTTGTGTATATAATACTATAATTACTGCCTAACCTTTTTCAGTGATTATATCTATAGGAAGAAAATCACTCTCCTGGTATATGTTTGTGTTGATAGAAGAGTTTGGAACATATTTCTGGCTGCCAGTACTTTTATTGGAAGTCCTTTGTCTCTTCAGTGTCAGGCATGTACTTATATAGTGTTGAACAGGAGAAATATGCAGTCTGTTCAGTTCAAAGGACCTAGTGCATCTCTTTAAGGAATCTTTAGATGATATGAAGCATTTTAATACATTGTAGTGAGTTTGATACACCAGTGCTATTTTATTCTTGTAGAAAAGTGTTAAAATGAAAGCTTAAAAGTTTTTGAACAAACTTAAATCTGTTCACTCTATTATATGTTTTACAGCTTCAAAGATTAGGCCATGATAAATTATTTAGATGCAGTGTTTATCAAAGAGGAAGCTAAGATCTTTACATAGCTTTTCTGACAACGAAGTGACAACAAAGACTATATCTTGATACCATCCAGTTTTTATCTAGTATCAGCTGAGTTACCCTTTAGTTAAATGACAGGGTAGTTAGTCAGAAAAAAATCTTTTTCTGAACAAATGCATGAAAGAAGAAAAAATAAAGAGAGAAACTATAAGCAGAGTCACTTCTAGTTCAGCCCTTCATTGCTGCTTAACAATACTCTCCATTTTATTTGATCAAATCTTGGGAACCAAATCATTTGTACTCAAAATAATACAGCTCCTACCCTCTTGTCTTAATCGCATTCAATTTTTGGGTATCAGAAAATCAATGCTGATAAAAATAGGTTGCAGTTATTAGTTGCAGTATTCAGAGTGTTTTGTATAAAAGACTTGCGGGCTTCTGTTCACCCTCATTTGTGTGCACTGGTCTGCTAATTGTGCATGTGCACACACATGGAGTTACTTGTTTTCAAGAATGGCTGGCTGAGTTACATGTACAAATGAAGGTGTGTGCTTGTGTAAAACTTTGCAAGTGGAGTATCTACTTTCATGAAAATGTCCCTGTAGTCACTTTAATGCATTATGCAAGCTATGCTATGCCCCCTGGTGGCTATATCTATAACAAGATCAGGCACTACTATTCAATCAAACTGATAGGGAAAGACTTGGTCCAAGTGAGTATAGGTCACCATGCATAGCTATCAATGCACTAGTTGATGTACATTTTTCTCTGACTGACTCATCTTTTCTTTAACTGACACTGCTGAAATAGAGAGGTCATCTAGGAGGCTTAAATGGGATCCCAAAAATTCTAAGTTCATGAACTTGCAAGTACTGGTGAAAAATCAGCCTCTTACCAGAGAATATCCTGTTAGCCCCAACCATCTGCAGTAAGCAAGGGGGGGGGGGAGGAGAGTAATAGGGCAGAACCTCACCTCCTAATAGATTACTTGCTTGTGAGTCAAAAAGCTCGTTTCCTCCTCCTAACTAGGTGGAGGGAACCAGTTCTCATTCCACGGTGGGAATGGGGACACATACTGGAGTTATTCCTGTCTTAGTGATTTTGGAAATTTTTGTGGGCTGCATGATTTCAGTAGTGGAGAGAAAAAGGACTGGACCTGACTTAATGTAGGAGTTTTCAGTGAGCAAAGGGACCCCAGACAGTTCTACAAATTCCTGCTATAGAACTGTGTTTTACCTTTCTGGCCTTGTTCTGCAGGTTGATTTCTTTCAGAGGTCATGCATGCTGGAAAGTTGTGTGTATTTTCATGTTGATAGAGCCTTAAACTGTGAAAAGCAGTTATGACTGCAGAGCAGGTATGCCCAGATTGGAATTAACCAATTCCGTCATTATAGTCCTTACCCTCCAGGAGCCCAAGGGCTGTAGGAAGTTAATGTACATGGCATATCCAAAAGGAACAATGGACCCATCTTGCCTCCACATAGATCAGTACAGCTGAGTGGGCAAAGTAGGGAGCACACACTCATTGACCCCAGTGGGAATACTCATTGGTTAGGAGTAAGATGATACTTTGTGTGAGTAAAGCTGTCAGAATCCAATTCCTTTTTTAAGGTGGGATGATGTGGGTTTTTTGTTTGTTTTTTGTTTTGCTGGGAGATGTTTTATTTATTTACCAACTTTGGTTGGTTGGCTATTTCAGGCCAGATGAGTTGTTATAAAGAGCAGAATGGTTGTTGCTTGCAGCTGTAGGTGTTTCTAACATTCAGTTGGTGATTCAAATAAATAAAATGAATTATAGAAAAAATAACCTTTTATAGTGGTATTCATGACATTGGTTAATTATCATAACAAATAAGTAAAGTTAACTTCCATTACCATTCACTTACTTTACCCATCAAGATATTTCACTGGGAACATAAAGTAACAATGAACAAGAGATTCCCTCTTTAATTTATTGGAAACTGCTCTTTGGAGCAAATGTGTACCAAGGGATGATATAACTTTAACTAACTGCATATAAATGTGCAAATACAAAATGAAGGTGGCTTCTATTATTGTGTGCAAAGGTAATTCAATTATCTGTATTGCTAGAATTCTTTCATTTAGCACTCTTCTTGCCTCTGGAGCTGGGTGAAATTTTTTGGCCAAAACATTTTTTTGCTGAAAAATGCAGAGTTGGGGGGAATGAAACATTTGGCAAATTCATGTTGAATTCACCAAGATTGTTGTGACGCCCTCCTCTCCCCAAGAATAAAGAAAATACTGAAACATTTCATTTTGACATTTTCAAAATGAAATGTTTTGATCAATTAGAAACAACTTTTCTTGTCAAAATTTGCTCCAATTTATTTTAAAATGTTTTTTAAAAGGTCGAATAAAACAAAATGCCTTTTTTCAAGTCAATGAAATGTGGGTTAACCCAAAACAAATTAAAAAAATGAAAAAATGTGTTTGGGGTTGATGTGAAGCTAATCTTTTTGGGCAGCAAACCAAAATATCAGTTATTCGTACAGCTCCATATTAATGAGATCTATGACCATGCTCTGTTTTTAAGTCCTGCTAATTCTTTGTTACTAACGAGCCACAGAAACAGTCCAAGAATTGTGTGGATCATTGTAAGATGGTGCTTTTGTGGCTGATATGTGAATATGATTTTTCATATTTTATAGAACAGTTTTCAAGCAGAGTGTTGTACTAAAGTAACCCATAATAAACTATTTTCTCAGAATAGCCTAATACTGTCAGTTGTTTCTTTGTGTGTGAAATGGATCTGGCAAAACCCCTTCATCTCAATTTTATCTGGAAGAAGGTTTTTTTTGGAAGATCTGTGATCAGTCATGTAGAACAGCAGAATAAAAGAGAGATTCTGCGCTTCACCTTTATTCATCGGGAAGAAGATTATGTATTACAACAAACATTTATCACAGTAGCCTTTTGCAGTACATCATTGTATCCCCGTTTCCCCATTCTTTACAAGAAAATCAAACACATTTAAACCAGTCAGTCATTGAAATGCAATATTTTCACTCTCTTTTAGCTCTTAATTATTTATTTGTGAATTCAACTCATTTGGATTGGACAGTAATGCACTTTGACCTTTTGAGGATCCAAAGATGAATATATTGGGTCAGAGACCAGTGTAAATCCAGAAGTAGCTCCATAGACATTACTAATTTACATTGCCATAACAGATCAGAATCAGCTCCAATGTCATTTTACTGTATATGTTTATCAGCCTCCTTGTTAGTGCCAATTGTCTTTTGCTGTTCCCTGACTCATCTCAGTGTTTTCAAAGTCTGGTATTGACTTCTTGTGCCCTGGCTCATATCCCATTGCCTTTAAACCCTGTCCAGTTGAGTGCAGCATACTTGTGTCTATGCCTGGCAGACACCCAACTGCCTCATCAGTTTCCTGAAGATGTGTTCTGATCCTGCTAAAGAAGATTTTTATACCTGGTAATATGACATTTAAAGATCTAGCTGTTAGTTCCTTCAGAACCCTACTTCATATCTGAGTTCTGAGGTGGAAATTCTCTTACCCACTATCTGCTATATTCTGTTGCGTTACTGTTACAAAATAGTAAGTTGATTTATCAGCATTTCTTCTGTTGTATTTTAAACTCCTAAATTTTTAGGGCAGGTTCAGCTGCCGGTCAGGTTTTATTGGTATGAATTTGCATTTTATTGACACCTCTGCAGGACAGAATATACATCCAATTTACAGTACACGAAGAGCCCATAAATCCAAATGTGTTTTGTTAATGACTAATACTTTTTTAACTTGCTTTTTTAAAAGATGGCACAATTTGAACCAATTATGCTACACTTAGCATGTCTGTACAAAGCCCCTTTGTTCCCACCACAAGTAACTGTGTGGGAGGATTCTACTGTCTCTGACTTCTCTTCATTACCAGGAATATATGCAACATCTGCAATCACTTCCGTCAGTTATCTTCCAGATTCCCTTTCCAGGGATTGGGTAGCTTCATTTGGTCCAGTTTTGCCAGATTTTCAGTTTAATCTGACGCTATGCACATAAAAGAGTGACACAGTGGGAAAACACTAATCTTTATTTCCTAGCCCTAATCATATAATAGGGGTCAGAGTTACAAAGGGTTATGCAGATGGCAGATGGCAGGCATCAGTATCACTGACTCTAGAGAGCTACTCTTGCTCCACTCCCTCCCTGGGTAAAAATTTTAGGAAACATCTCTCCTCCATGCCACCCTATAATTATATTTCATGACAATGATATTTAATGCAAGTACTTCAATTCCCTCTCATTGGTTTGGTGCTTTCATTTGAGTTTGGTTGGTAAACAGCTTGGAAGTGGTTTCAGTTCCTAAATGTCCCCGATATGCACGAGCTTATTTCATTTTTCATAGATACAGATATTATGACTGTGTCTGCTGTCAGTACTATTCCTCCTCCTAGTGTTAGCTTGTCTCAGAATGAATGGCATTGCTTTCATGCAGCACTATGACAGCAATGCTGTAAGTCTGAAATCAATTTCTGAAGCATAGATATTTGCACTGTTTCTATAACGGGTCTCATCTCCAGTTGTGTAGATAATGTTCCCATCAAATTCATAAGAAGTCGTCATTCTGTTTTCAGAGTATCATGGGGTGTGTTTTCCCTTACACACCTACCTATTTCTTTATACTTGTGATTATTATGGCTGGCTAGAAAACACTAATTCCATTTTCTGACAAACCAAGCTGAAGAGTCAATCTCTCTCACAAGTTGGAACTGATCAAATTTATGTAAATCATATTCATTGGGCCAAACAGAGACTGACACTGTAGCTTAGTGTTAGGACATTGATTCAGAGTAGGGATTTGATCCTGGGTCTCCCACCAATCATATGAGTACTCTAACCATTGAGCTATTGATTATTCTTGGGTAGGTTGTGTTGGTCTGTCAGATGCATATATATTCCACTGAAAGAAAATGGGCCTTATGCTCCTAATTCACTTAAGCACTTTTTAAAATGTTACCCGTTGTCACTTATTATTTGTGTTATTATAGTACCTAGAGGCCACAATTGAGATAGGGCCTCATTGTGCTTGGCACTCTACAGACACATAGTAGGAGACCATAAGCTTTTCAGGGAAAGAACCATCTAGACAGACAAAAAGTGAGAGGAGGAAGAGCAGGGTAAACTGACTTGCTTGAGCTCATACAGCAGATCAATGGCAGACCCATGTGTAGAACACCAGTCTCCTGAGTGTCAGTTCAGTGTCCTATGTATTGGACTATGCGGGTCCCCTTGTTTCTCATCTTATTGATACTCCCTAATTCTTCCCCTGCTGATATTGCACATGGTAATCATATCTCTTCATAGAAAAATGAATGTAGATGTTGATTTGGAGAAACCAAATATATGATATCCTGTGTGTGGATAAGTACGGGCTGAACAAGCCCTCAGGCATCCAGTTCATTTGAGCTGAGTGCTCTAGACTTTGAGGGATTCTGAGCAGAAGATTGCAGTGGGCCAACCCTGACTGTATTCTGTGGTGGGGCCTGACTCACCCCTTGCCACCTCTCGGAGCTGATTTCATCATTCCCAAAGTTTTGTTCTGGCGGCCGTGATGTAGCATTCTCTAACACCCATGGTCTCAGCAGTTGTGAAGTTCCTGGTGATTAGTGGACCAGCACCTGGCAATGGAAAAGATGTGCTTCTCTTCCTCCCAATGTTTATAGGGACTTAACCTTCAGCTTCCTAATATCTACAAGGATGGTGTTGCTCCTACCAGGTGGGCCACACATGCCTGACACAGGAAGATGTTAAAATAGCCACTCAGCTCATCCAGATGGATGACAGTGGTGGGGTCAAGTTTCTAGCCCTCTATGAAGAAAAAATATATGGCAATTAGCAAATGGACTATAAAAACATCATATCATCAACTACTGTACATAGTAGAATTTTTCACACCATTTTTAAACAACTCAGTCTCAATAATATACTGAAACTAATTTATAGTTACAGCTGTTTCAGAAAGCTTTCTTATTCCATCTTCAACCTAACATGATTGACATGTTTAAAAACACTTCATGCATTTAATCCTGAATACAAACTGGTTCCTCTTAATAATTTGAACAAAATTGTGTTTGATATACTGTAGCCTACCACACTATAAAATGGTTGATATTTAATATTTACATACAACATATTATGAGACTATATTAGTGACATTAAGATGTTTAAGTGTGTATGAAGGATTCTATTATTACCTCAGACTCACTCAATCAGAGGAAGTTCAGGGTACTCGTGATTCCAGTGGGGCTACTTGCATAATAAGTGACTACTCTGTGTCAGTGGGTAAAACTGTCAAAAGCAACCAAGTGATTTAGGGCTGGGCTTCCCAAAATACTTGGGTGCCTAGCTGCCATTGAAATCATTGGGAGTTAGGTGCTTAAATACCTTTGTGAATCCCATCCTAGGAGCCTAAGTCCCCTTTTCAAAAGTGCCTTGGTCACCTAGGAGCCTAAATTCTATTTGAACTCAAAAGGGGGGGTGGGCTTCTACAATACTTCTGAAAATTTGATTTAGTGGGATTAAGAGTGATAGGATTTGGGCCATTAGGTGGGAGGGTCCCAGAATTTGGGCTGAAGCCCAAGCCAGAATGTCTACCCTGCAATTAAATAGCCCCTCAAGCCTAAGCTCCACAAGCCCCGAGTCAGCTGGCATGGGCCAGCTGTTGCTGTCTAACTGCAGTGTATACCTTAGAGAGTATGGGTGGCTTACTCTAGTTTAAAGGGCTAAGATCAGTAGCCCTTTATTAAAATAAAGCAGGATTTCAATAATGGAATAAAGGGTAAGGTATAAAGAGAACTGCTACCTGGTTATGAATTGCCTAGTAAAGTTTTTCCAATTATGGAAAATAGGTCTCTGGAAAACCACAGGGAAACAACATGACCAAAGAGATCAGTTCATATTCATAAAAGACCAATCAACCAATCAATCAATGTTTTCTTTCATAAAGAAAATCTGAACAATACATGATATACTTGTTGACTTGCCAGTTTGAAGAAAACAACATAGCATTATTATTATTCACTAATTTCCCATGTGTCCTGGAGGTAGATAAGTGCCATTATACAACACGCCCCAGATCTGTAAAGTTAGAACCTTTGTTCATTAAACTGGCAGTTGGTAATATCTGAGGTAATTTGTTTTCCCTTGATCTCTTAGTTGCTAATGTGATCCTTATAGATGGCTAAATGTCCTTGAAGTAATTAAAATGCAAATTAAAGGGAACAATATATCTGCCAGCGAAAACCCTGGGTCTACTGGGTAAATTATTTTTTTCTTCAGATCCTTAATTTTAACAACTTGTATTACTCAGCATTATGGGGAAGAATAAAGTTCATCATTAGCATGGGCCTGACTAAACACATCTACATGACAGAGGTCCATTAGGGAAATAAATTCACGCATTCATAATCCAGACAAGGTACCAACTACAACATTAAAATAATTTATTTTATTTCCAATTTGGCAAGTTTATGTATTAAATAGATCATATTTCAATTTGTGCTAACCCAATCTACCAATGTAACAAACTCTTGTGTTACACTGGAATGCAATTATACACTAACTTACAGTGGAGTATTCGTCCATTTAAAATTTATTGAATATCAGTAAAGATGTATTTATTTTAAAATAACTAAAAATACATATATTCAAGCTCTAGGTGTTCTAACTCGCATTAACAATACAATTGAAAACTCAACAGCACTAAATGATCCATTCAGCAGGAGCTCAGCCAGTCAAACTCCTTCCCCACCCTTTCTTCATCCAGGAAGCTTCCCCTCAACCTTCTCAAAAAGCCCTTTCAGGCAGACCCTTTTAGCAGCATGACCAGAAGATCCCAAAATTCAGGATTCTTTTGGAGCAAAGAGTAACAAATTGTAGAGTTCCAGAGCCCTGACAGAGAATTCCCTGCCAGCTGCCCTATATCTATTTTATAATTAGGAGATCCAGCATCACAGTGATGATTATCCTGGGAACATCTCCACGTATGCCCTGGTGTACACTACGAGTTTAGGTCGAATTTAGCAGCATTAGATCAATTTAACTCTGCACCCACCCACACAACAAAGCCTTTTTTGTTGACTTAAAGGGCTCTTAAAATCGATTTCTGTACTCCTCCCCGACAAGGGAATTAGCGCTGAAATCGACATCACTGGGTTGAATCTGAGGTAGTATGGATGCAATTTGACGGTTTTGGCCTCTAGGAGCTATCCCAGAGTGCTCCATTGTGACCACTCTGGCAGGGCCGGCTCTAGCTTTTTTGCCGCCCCAGGCAAAAAAAAAAAAAAAAAAAGGCGGCCAGACTGCCAATGTAAAAAAAAAAAAAAAAGGCAGCCTCAGGGAGCGCGTGGAGGGCAGTCAGGGCGGCTTGCAGGGGGGTGAAGGGCAGCACCCGCCCGCTCCCTCCGCCCGTGGGCACCCAGCGCTGCAGTCCGCTTGCAGCCGGGCGAGAGGGGCTTCCCCCTCTGGCCTTGGGGTGCCTCTCCCGGCCGGGCAGGCTCCAAGGGGGCCGACACAGGCAGCGCTGGCTGGGGTCTGCGACCTCCGCATGGGGCCGGCATTGCAGCGGATCTCGGCACAGTGCAAACAGCACCGGGATCAGTGGGGCCCGCCCCTCTGCTGCCCGCCGGGCCGCCGCAGAATCCTCCCTCCCTGCCTCCGCTGCCCATCGGGCCACCGCAGAACTCTCCTTCCTTCCAGTGCCCGGAGGCTGCAGGAGGTGCTGCTCAGCCGCTCCTTTAAAGGCGGCTCGGCCAGGCTGGGCTCAGAGAGGCGTGGGAGGCAGAGGCTGGTGCAGGCGGCGGGGAGTGGCGCATCCCGGGGAGCTCGGCGGCATGATGAGCAGCGGGGATCACTTGTTCCTGCCCCCCCCCGGGTCAGGGTCCGTGCCCCTTCAGGGCTGGGCTGGCCGCCCCAAGATGGGCCGGAATGCCGCCCCTTACAGTGTGCCGCCCCAGGCATGTGCTTTCTTGTCTGGTGCCTGGAGCTGGCCCTGCGCTCTGGACAGCACTTTGAACTCAGATGCACTAGCCAGGTACACAGGAAAAGCCCCGGGAACTTTTGAATTTCATTTCCTGTTTGGCTAGCGTGACGAACTCAGCAGCACTCAGCAGCACAGGTGACCATGCAGTCCCCCCAGAATGTTTCTATGCTCCCCCTATCATCTCCATCCCTGAGGTTATCACAGATTAGAAGGCGAAAAAACCGCACTTGCGATGACATGTTTTCCGAGCTCATGCAGTCCTCCTGAACTGATAGGGCACATGGAGGCATTCAGTGGCAGAGGCCAGGAAAGAATTGCTGTGTTTGCTTAATGGCAAAAGTATCATGGCTCGCTAGAGACCCTGCCTGAGCCAGGTCGCTGTGTCACATGCACTCTGCACTGTGTCAGCCTTGGGCAGGGGCATGATCACTTTGTGAGTAGGAAGGCCATAGATATAGACATTGCATTAGGTAGCTTCTGTAGCTAGAGAAAACATTCCTGTGCATTCGGCGAAGTCTGTAGCAAATAAAAAGAAGCCCCGTTCACCTAACACACGAAATGTCCCTGGTTTGAAACTGTGTGGAAACAGGTCACTGTTCCTTTTTCTGACTCCTCTCCTGTCTTAGAACAGACCGTGCTGTGAAATTTTTCTTTAAATTATATCAGTTATGCGTTAAATAATATGGAAGCTCTCTCTAAGTTATAGTCCCGGGTTCCTTACCCTTTAAGCTGCTCTGATAAATTAACATTTTTGTTAGGGGTGGGGGGAAATTTTCATGAAGCCTTTTATAGGGACTAAATGCTATCTAGGAATCTGAAATAAACTTAACATGGCCCATAGAGTGCAATCCTTCGTTCTGGATTTGTCATTCCACAAGTTGAACTGCTCCTTACTACTGTCCAGGCTTCATGAGCCATGGGAGCAAGGGGCAGGCTGGGGTACGTGTGACCGCACGGTAATGCCAGCTGGGAGAGCAGCCTGAGGCAGAAGCCTCCAGCTCGCATGATATTCCAGGCATAGGGTGATCAGATGTCCCGATTTTATAGGACAGTCCCGATTTTTGGGTCTTTTTCTTATATAGGCTTCTATTACCCCCAGCCCCATTCCAATTTTTCACATTTGCTGTCTGGTCACCCTATCCAGGCAGGACTGAATCTCCATGAGACAAAACTTAAAGAAGAGAATGACCTGGAGTCACTCCCATTCGGTGCTCTAAGAGGAGGATAGCCATTTCTGTCCAGACACCCCGATTGACCTCACCGAGGTCTGCCAGCTGAGCGGGGCTGAGAGGGACCCCAGCTGGCAGAAGCCGGCGGACAGAGCCCCAGACCAGCAGCGGGCTGAGCTGCTCAGCTGCTGCCAGTCTGGGGCTCCATCTGTCAGCCCCGCTCAGCCCGCTGCCTGCCTGGGGTTCCGATCATCCAGGCAGGCAGCAGGCTGAGAGGGTCCGGCAGACAGGACCCCAGAAAAAAGGCGCGAAACAATTGTCTGCTGTTGCTTTCACGGAAGGACGGAGGGAGAGATGACCACCTGCGACAAAGTTTTTGCCCTATCAGGCATTGGGAGCTTAACCCAGAATTCCAATGGGCAGCGGAGACTGCGGGAACTGTGGGATAGCTACCCACAGTGCACCGCTCTGTAAGTCAATGCTAGTAGGGCGGTAGTGAGGGCGCACTCCGCCTACTTAATGCACTTAGTGTGGACATACACGATAGACTGTATAAAATCGAATTCTAAAAAATCAACTTCTATAAAATCAACCTAATTTTGTAGTGTAGACATACCCTATGTATATAACAACTTTCATCCAGAAGGATTTCTCAAGCACACTGAAAAGCTTGCAGACCCCAGTGAAGTCAGTGGGAGTTTGGTGAGTGCAAAGGCTGCAAAATCCTGTCCATAATCAACATGGTCCAGATCCTCTCATTTTTAGTTACACTGGACCCAGGTTCTGATCATATTTACCATGATGTATATCTGATGTAACTGAGTTCAGAATCTGGTTCACTGGGCGGCACTCTGCTTTGTGAGTAATCTCAATTATTAAGGTACTACTTTAAGAAAAGGTGTTGGAATCTGGTCTCTATTTGTAAACTAAGGCTGTACTTGCAATTGTAGAGGGATTGAATTAGGAGAATGGGTTTGTAACATGGTTTACAGCCACTTCTCCCTAACATGGATACCCTTTGCCCCACGCCACATCAGCTGCTGGGGATGGGATCTTAACCTGCTTTTAAAGACCTTTTCTTGGAATTCCGTTTTCAGAAACAAGTCAAATAAGTTTATGCCCTCTTTCACACTGGCGAACATAATGGTGTTTAAATTGCCTAGGGGTGATGGGCTGTACAAACCCCACACTGAGCAACAAGGGGTTAAGGAACTGATCTGGGCTCAGCCAGCCCCTCGCCACCACACCTGTAAGGAAATGCTTTAACTGGAGTAGGAGTTAAAAGGAAGCTCATTTGGTGACAGATCAGGGAAGAGAGCAGACCTGCAACCCCAGCAGAGGAGAGCTGAAGAAAAGGCAGAATCTCTCCTCATGCCAACTGCCAAAGGGTCCTCCCTGAGGGAGGGGAGGAACTGCCACAGACACCACCCGAGAGAGAAGCAATGCCCCCTCCCTCTCATAAGGACTCTGAATTTTATTAATTCCCCATTATTTTATTTGGATTACCCCAGCAGGGAAAAGTCCTAGGAAGGATCTGGCCCAGGAGGGTGGGCCATACCACAGAAGGAGGCAGTTGCTTCCCAAGAGCAAGCGAGCACTACCATGCTACATGCAGCTGCCAGAAGGTGCCATCTGATGAGCCACCACCCGCCACATTGCCTTAACCCACGGCAACTTTGGGACGTGTGTGTGTGTGTGTGCGTGTGTGTTAATGTTAGGAAGTGGCCCACGTAGAGCAGTCTTAAGCATCCCCTGGCTGTCAGAGCACTGATAGCCCTCAAAGGGCTCTGGGTCAGATCCTGGTGGAGTGGGAGAGCCCAGACTCCCCTAGTAACAGCTCCCCCTGCAAGTTATGGGACTAAGCCCTGGCCACTAGGTGCTGCTACCCTACCAACCAGCCCCCCCAGTGGAACTGTTAGACCGGGACAGAAATGTATTTAAATTGTCAGCTCTTTCCCTAATTTGATTTCCACGTCAGTGTAGTCAGGGCTTATATATAATATGTAGGCTACCGCTGAAGTGCCAACAATTTGAAAGATGGTGACAGCTTTAGCAGTACACAACAACACTATAAAGCAGTTGAGGACAGAAAGTGAAGTATATCTTATTCAGTAGAAACCACAGGATATATTTGCTGATTTACCTCTGTAGGAATTTGATTCAGGATATTGTTACCTGATAAAATCTAGGGCACCCCGCATATACCCTAGTGAGGGCTCAAGGTGTGACCTGGTCAATTTAGGGCACCCCACCTATACCTTACCGAGGGCTCAAGGTGTGACCCAATCAATTTAGGCACCCCCACCCTTTCCCTTCCGAGGGCTCAGGGTGTAAGACACCTATCCTAACCCATGGGGCTCAGGAAGAAACCTGGTCCATTTAAGTACCCGCTCTTTCCCTAGGGGCTCAAGGCTCTGTGGGTCTGCAGAACCTTTTCCCAGCGAAAGAGCCTTACACAGTTGTGCTCTAAACATCTATTTATGAGCAACACACAGAGAATGCATATACCAAGCAAATCTCTTATGCTCACCACTCCCAATATACAGACAAATTTCATTCCATGGCCAGTCAGGATTCATTCATCTGGGAGTTCCTGGCAATGTCTCTGCACGTCATGGTCATGCAGAGAGGTCAGAGTTCCAGCAGCTTGATGTTGAACTGCAGTCCAGAAATGGTTCCCAAAGAACATTGTTTTTCCTTTACATTTTATAGCTAAAACTAGCTATCTCCTTCAAATTTACTAACCCTATTACATTATTCACACTCCTAAATAACAGAAATTTTAACCATTACGCACTGGCATCTATGTGTCCTCCTTTCTGCTCAAGTTTTTTACATTTTACCTTAACTCAGTTGTGACCTTCTCTGTTTATGCAGATGATCAGCATAAACACGCTTGCCAGAGCTTATCTTACCATTTATTGAGTCTCTCTCTGTATCCTCCCTAACTTTCTAGAGCCCGAGTTTCTCTACTTTACAACTATCATAGAGTCACTGGGTCAATGCTCTGGAACTACTCCGTATGAAGCCAGTCAGGACTCTGGGGGAGCATGCTTCCTCTCTCTGAGCATGCTTTGACTTTCCTGGGCCTGACATTGGAGCATTAAGCATCCCCTTCCACACCGTGGGTTTCCTACAGCGAGTCCGCACAGGCGGGGCTCCTGGGGAAGCCGGAGGGCCCTGCACCCCAACTGCACAGTCAGACATGCCTCTCAGCCAGCCAGTAAAACAGAAGGTTTATTAGTTGACAGGAACACAGCGTAGAACAGAGCTTGCTATTATAGAAATCAGTAACTTTCAGCCAAGTCCATCTTGGGAGTCATGGGCCAGACGCCCTGGACTCCCCCTTTTCCAGTTTACCCACCCAGACTGCCAGCTTCCAGCGACCTGACCTCCGACACCCCCCTGTTGTTCCTCCTCCGTCTCTTTGTCTCACTTCCTGGGCAAAAGGTGTCACTGGTCGCATCCCCCACCTGGGTCTCAGATTACATAGGTGCAAACAGCTGGACAGCCTCACCTGCCCTGAAGGCCTCATCAAAAATCACACACCCAATTCCCACCACCAAAGGATTGGTGCAGTACACACGGAAACTGAGGTACACACAGTATTAGTATAGGACAATAGGATTCACATGCAACATAACAAGATGAATAAAATTCCACTTTGTCACAACAACTTTGGTGGTTATAACTCTCATTTGGGACATTCCTGATGTGGGGTTGCTTTATCAGCAGCAGAACATTCTTTTTTTCAATTTTAATGGTGAACTCCCTCAGTTTCACCGAAGGCTAGTTTAATTGGGGGGGGGGGGGGGGGTTGATCAGGTCTAAGGCCTACAATATTGTGGGAAAAGACCCCATCTTTAATGACTAGTCAGATGGAGTTGATTTTTAGGATACATCTACATTTGAGCTGGGGGAGTGGTGTTTCCCAGCTCGCGTAGACATGCTTGTGCTAGCTCTGATTGAGCTAGTGTCTAAAAATAGCACTGTGTTCATGGGGGCACGGGCAGTGGTTCAGGGTAGCCACCCAGGTATGGACCCAGGTGTCAGGCAGGATTGTACTCAGGGTAACTAGCCTGAGTGGCTGTCCTTGCCACCACAGAAACACTGCTATTTTTAGGTGCTAGCTCAAGCAGAACTAGCATGGGTACATCTACATGAGCTGGGAATCACACCTCCCAGCTCAAATGTTGATGCACTCATTGATTTCATCTGAAAGATGCAACCCGTTGAAGTAATTGGGCTTATAAATTTACTCTAATTGCGAGCTCAACTGTAAAAGTATGTGAAAGTTCATAAGATGTCACAATAACCTATAATAACAAATGTTGATTGGAAAAGGCACAAAAAGGAGATAAACTCAATTAGTCTAAACAAAAAGGCCTAGTAATATGGTTCATGGACTGTGTTAAAATCATGCTTGGTAAAAACGGAAGTTGTGGAACCTGAAATTAATGAACCAAAGTCAGTGTGTCAAATATTAGGCCTATCTGGTGAACAAAATCATGAGGGAATGGGCTATTCTAAAACACGTGTTATTTACTTATTTTATATTTCAAAGATAAGATCAAAACAATATGATAATCTATGAAGCAACTACAACGGCCTCTTTTGTCTAAGCTTCATTCTAGCAAAGTTATCTATTACTTTATTATAATCTACTTCAGTAGCCAATTGTCTTTCAATGGAGAACAAAGCTAACCCAGACAATCTATCTTCACCCATTGTAGAGCGCAGGTAGGACTTTATAAGTTTGTCGGCTAAAGGATCGTTCGCAACTGCGCTACTTATTGGCAAGGTCAGAAAAATGTGGTACAATCTCGAAAGGTTAGGATAAATGGAACACATATCATTTGGCAATCATGAATTTCAGTACACTGTTGACACTTGACTTTACCCTACTGCTAGTGCTCATTATCTCTTTGTATATGTCTTTAAATGAAAGAAACTCTTCCACAATTGCAGTTTGACTGTTGATCACATCTGAGTACGTCTGCCAAAAATTCTAATTTGTTCACATTATCCGCGTTGTCAAAATGCTTTGGATCTAAAGCACAACATTTGGCAGTCTACTGATGTGTCACTGAATGAAGGAGAAGCCCGGAGCGCTAGCTCTGCACTTGGGCACACCTGGAGTGTCAGTGATTAGGCTTGCTGGCCTGGCCCCCAGCCCCCATGCTCAGCTCACGCTGCCTCACACTCCTCAGGCTGGGGATGGAGGCTGAGGCAGGGGCAGCGCAGCATCTCGCTGTGAGGGGGCCATTGCTCGCACGCACCTGGTGGGACAGCGCCTCTCATCTCTCCTGAGGGGGCTGCTCTGCAATCTGTGGCCCCTGGAAGCAGGCAGCACACAGGAGCAAGGGGTGGGGCACAGTCCCCCACATGAGAGAAACAATCGGACAGAGGTGGGCAGGGTCTGTTGGAAGTTCGCATGGGGGAGAGGGGGTGGGGGGCTGCACTGGGAGACTCCAATGCAGCACCTAGCCACGCTGGCTCTGTGCATCATGAGGCCACTCAGGAAAAGGAGGCAGTAAGAGAGAGAGGCCGAAGAGGAGGTGCTCTTCCCCTCCCAGCTGGGTCTGTGAGTCCCTGATCTCACAGAGTCTCAGCGCTACAGGCACCCAGCCCCCAGGTACTGGGCTGCAATGCAAGTTAGGGGAGCTGATACAGAGAAGTCAGGACCAGTCAGAGCACTTCCCATGTCATCATGAAAACTCACTCCTGGAAAGCTGGGTGAGGTAATATGGGGAGGAGGGGAGGTAATATATTTTATTGGACCAGCTTCTGTTGGTGAGAGAGAAAAGCTTTTGAGCTTTCACAGAACTCTCCTTCAGGAAGAAGAAAGAACTCTGTGAAAGCTCCAAAGCTTGTCTCTCTCACACCAACAAAAGTTGCTCCAATAAAAGCTATTATTTTATTATACACCCACCTCGTGGCTCTAATTTCCTGGGAACAACAGGGCTACACCAATACAGTATACAAAAATGCAAGATTCACATGAACAGCACAGAGTGACTACCATCACACCAGGACACTATTTTCACGATTCATCTTAGCATAATGTCATCATCACACCAAGGAAGTAGCACCAGTACAATGAGATAAATATAGCCACATGTGCATGCCAAAAATTCACAGTACAAGCACACTGGGATCCAGACAGCAGGATAGTAGTGTCAGTTTAGCTCTCAGTCTCTGAGTCCATCCCCACTAAACTGAGTCCAAAGGTTCAGCTAAACACAAGGGCACCTGCAAATAGCTGTACTAACAGCAGGATCTACACTGGCACAATAGGAGAAGTTGCATGTCAGGGCACTAAATCTCAATCCCAGTGCAAGGCAATATGGGATCCAGGCACCAGGTCCTTAGAACCAGAATTTGTACTCACAGGAGAGTGGGATGAAATTAGAGAAGTTACAGAAGGCAACTCCCAAGAAACAAGACATTTGACCAAATGGCTGGGTAGATGTTAAACAACCATCACCAGCCATTGAGTGCAGCAAGTGAATGGCAATTAGTAATTTAATGACCACCATCACCAGACAATTACTCAACCCTGGGACTCAGCAATGCCCCCCCCCCTCCTCCCAACATGATCACAAATCCTTCCCTTAGGAGACAATTCAGGTTTCCCCTGATAGGAGAGGGAAAATCAGGCTACCTCTCCCTGCCCCCCAACATGGTGCCTGGACTTGTGTTTGCCAGAGCACATGGACTAAACACATACTACAACAGCAGATAGTTCCAGCCTTCCCTTGGGAGACAATTCGATCCACGAGGTTAGGAAGGTTCATATGTATTGGCCATGTCAGACTGAAAGATTTGCAGACAACGTCTATCGTGCCTTAAATTAATTTAAGAGACTGTTTAATGGAAAATCCCTTTAATTTAATAGGAAACAATATTTTTTCCATTACACTCTTAAACCAACCTATAGAAGTCTATACCTGGGACTGAATTCTCTATTAAATTATATATGTTCATTTAAAAATATCTATAGGGAACACATAATTGTCTAGTAGATTTAATGACCCTGGTTCAGAAAGGTACTGAAGCACATGGTTCTTTTTAACTACATGATGACTTCAGTAGGACTATTCAAATGCTTAATGCTAGGCATATGCTTAGGTAGCTCTCTGAATGTTTTTCAGAGAAATCTACATAGCATCCCAGTCAATTACAGACCCCTAGTTGGTTTAATTCTAATGAATAGGCCTGCAAGAATTAGCTTTTTATTGGTAACTGTTGGTAAACATCCATGTCATTGTTCCAATGGAAAAAAAACTTCCATTTATAATAATTGACACTTATAGATAGGCAGAGTAAGAAAAATGCTGCTTGAGAACTTATTAGAGTTTGATTTAAGGAGACTTACTCTGCACTATTTGAAGTGATGTTGACAATTTGTGTGTTAACCTTTTGATTCTCAATATCTGTCATTAAATAACTGCCTGACTCCCCCTCAACATTTCCCCAGACTGTCAAAAATTAAATTGATAATCTAAAAAAAGCTTTAAAATAAATGTTGATACTATTGACAAAATTATGAAAAAAATCAAATTCTGCCAAACTTACTTACCAATAGAAATGAATTTTTAATTCAAAATATTACACCATAAGCTTTGAACATAAAAATAAACAGTTCTTAAAATGAATGGGCATCTTTTAAGAACAAAATATTTGTTTTTAATGTGTGGATTTGACTACTCTTCAGATGTCTACATGTGTCCTTTTTGGTCATAGAAATATACGATTTCATGTCTGGACAGTTAACCTGCTTAGTTGAATTTAATGTATATTATTACGAAAAATGGCATTGCTTCAATATTTTTTTATCACCATGATAATACCTAAATAAAATAGTCTTATGATTTGGGCTCCTAAAGTCACTCTGTATTAAATTGTTCTTGGTACATTGTAAGACAGATCAATGGCCTGTACAAATGAATATCAGTCTACAAATATATAAGCTTACCCACGCTGAAAATGACAATTCATGTTCAAAATATAGAGACGGCCAGTGGTATTATTTGATAGCCTACAGCACTAAATTTTCAAAAGAATTTATGCATCTACTCAGCTCTTCATTGTTTTTCTTAAACCAGCTTATGACAGAATTTTAAATAACTAAAAGCAATTTTCTGAAATCACTGTCTGGGAGGTGAGGTGAGGGTAAGGGCAGTGACATATAACAAGTTAGCAGGTATTTTTAGGATTCCTTTCATGATATAATAATAGTAATTTATACCAGGCAGAATGAGTTTTAATTGAACATCTTTCAAGCTCCTGTGCATGCAGCCATTTCGATTAATGGTAGTAAATGTGGAGAGCCTTAATGCTTAGTTTCAAAGCATACAATAACTTCCTGTTTTATCAACATGTCAGAATGAAGCTTAAAGCATATTTGGCATATTTACATATTCATATTACGTTGTTACTGTGTAGATTCTGCAATGTGACATTGGGAAGACACAAAATAAGTAAATATAAAAGCCAGCGAGTATTAAGGCTGTGCAAAGCCCCCAGTTTTTTTCAGCTGTTTCTATTAGGGTGGCCACCTTTGTTGGATGGAAATAAGGGGAAAACCCAAAGAATAAGGGACAACACTTTATTATAAGGGATGTTTTAGGGAAATACCATTTCCCTTAGTATATTATGTATTTTTCTCTCAAATGCATGTTTCTACTCATCTCAAGTATACAATGCAATTATCATAAGATTCAATTTAATGTTTATAATGATACTTATCACTTTTAATACATTTCAATACATCATAAAATAAGGAATGGGTGGTCTCGCAAAGGGCCAAATCAATGAAATAAAGGACAGTCTTTTGAAATAAGAGATGGGTGGTCACTGCAGCATTCATAGATGGCCTTTTAGATCAAAAATGTACACTCTAGCAACTGAAATTTAGTAGCCCTCACTAGGCTCCAGAATCTAGCATTTTGATTGGCAAGTCTTTTTTCTTTCTTTCAGAGCTTTATTCCTCAGATATAGATATATCTGTGGCACAACTTGTAATAATTCTTAACTCCTATGGTAACTACATGCAACTTGAATTAGTAAAATGATATAATTATAATAATTACATTATCTGAGGGGAAACTCATGCTGAACTCCTTGGGTTTGACTCCTGGAGTCTGAATCATTCACGCAAGCAAAGAGTAGATAGGACTTTCCAACAACAGGGAGTTTATGGATCTACAAGGAATGATGGCACCAGCCCCACCAATCCTATAACACCTGTGAGAGTGGAAGCCTCTCCAGTGCTTTGACAGAGGCTTCTATTTCTTCAGGAACCACAACTGTCTCGAGACTCATATTGGACCTGTATACCCAGACTTTGTGAGTCTTTTGTCATTGATTTCAATGGCGCCAGGATTATACCCTGTGACTCCTTTCCAGTGAAGCTCACACAGTGTAGAGTGGAATTTAATACTGCTACATGCAGCTGTAATTTTGGAATTGTCTTTTTGTTCTGTTTGTACGGTGCCTAGCACAATGGGGTTGTGGTCCATTATGAGGGCTCCTAGGCACTTCAGTAATACAAATAATTAGTATATTTGCTACAGAGCAAAGAGCAAAACATATTTTTCAGTCTGGATGACTGATTTTTCAGTCTGGATGACTGATTTTTTTCCTAGAGTGAAGAAAACAAATAAAAATAAAGGCAAAGTGTCCTAGAGAGAGTGAACACAGAGATCCGCTAAAACATTCTACTGCAATCAAATACAAGAAGGGTGCTACTCCTACATTTAAAGGTGCAGTACACAGAAAAAGAGCACATCCTCATTTCTCTTTAATTACATACCAAACATGCCACACATGCTACTATGCTGCTGATTTTCTCCCTTTGACTGTGTCTGGGACCTTTCTGACTCCTTTTACTCTTCTCTGTACTATACAGGGGAGCATTGTCTCCAAATTAGCTATGTATTTACTACAGATTATTTGGTTGTTAAATTCAGGTACAAATATAATTAGCATTTATTAACCTGCATTTTAGAGGACAAAAATAAGTTCACTCAGTAATTATATGGTCTTTCTGTTTACAGTAATTACCTTACCACTATATATTGGTTTAATACGTAATCTAATGGTGAACACTTCTGAAAGGCTGAATATACCTGGTTCACTTCAAAGTTTTCATTTTGGAGGCACCAACTGTCATTATTTTAGTTTACAACTTTTGCTTTTATTTCCCCAAACTTCAAAAGTGTTACAGGAGCAAATATGATTTACTCTGTTTCTTTTGATTCCAGAGTTTACACAAGTGCCAGTGAATATGATTTTATTCATTTTTTCCATTATCTTTGCTGAGAAAATATATACAGAGAAGATCAGAATAGCAGCTTTTGATTTGGAAAGAGGATAATTTTAGTAGATTGTTAAACCTTAAAAAAAAAAAGATGCTTCATCTCTAGGTAATATTTCTGAAGCTTCGCACCAAACCTCTGTGTTGATTTTCTCCCTCCCTCTTCCCCTCCCCATATGAAACTGTAAAATAGAATAGATATATAAGGTTAACAAATGAAAATGCAGCTGTCTGATTAACTTGCAGTTGTTTTAATCACATCATGTTACATCAGACTATAAAGGGACTGAAATGCAATCCTATGTAAAACTGCAATTTGCTTGAGGTCAGAAATTTGAAGTTTTGTAACCAAAATCAATTGACTTGACCAGTTCATCATTATCCTTGTTTAACAAAGAAAGCAGATGCTGCCTGAAAGACTGGCCATTAGGAGGACCAAGTCACCCTGGAAAAAAAAGTATGAAGGAGAAAATATAGACAATAATATACAGAAAAATGTTGCCATTTGGTATAATTTCATAGCTATGTATAATGCAAAGTACAGTACTTTTTAAAAATGCTATTATGAAGGGTAGTTCTTCTATTGGCCCTCTTGTGTTAGCAAGATTTTAGCAAGAAAATGCTGACTAATTACTGATGACTCATGGCTCATTATCTGCATCCTGGGTATAGGCAAATGGCAGTGGAGAGGTAAAAGTGGATTACAATAGAGAGATCTCTTCAGGGAGGGCCAGAACTTCAAATGTATTTAGGTGCCTGAATAGGCAAATAGGCACTTAGTCTGTACCTACTCTGTAGCCGCAAATTATAATTTCCGGCTTGGGGAGAGGTACAAGTGCTAGCAGTGTGGCTGTGGCAGATGAGGCTAGCTGTCCCAGTACAACCTTGCCTGATTTCATAGGTCTATACTTTATTAGGTAAATCTTTCTAATATACTTGTCTTGGTCATCTTATATACACTCTCAACCTTAGAAACCACTTCTGTATTGATAAATTCACAGCTGTATATAACTATAGACATGTTTAATGGTGCCTTACTGCTTCCCATCTCTGCTTGTTTAGACCGAATACATTTGTGGCCTATCCATTTCCTCAAGCTAAATATTTTCAAAGACAGACATGCTTCTTGGGGCAACAGGAGCATTGCCACAAAAAATACCATTTTCTTCATATCTTTCCTATACTACTTGGAGCTTTCATTTGCCTCCTCTGTGTATAATAAGAGCATCATCATTAACAGTGAATTTTTCTTCTTCCTTATCTCTAATGTGTGCAAAATCTGTCACCATCTTCACACAAGATGGGGAGATGGGCTGCATTTCACCTGTTACAAGTTAAACTTGTCTCCCTATGTGAAGGAAATAAAGGCCATGTAATAGAGGATAGGAGCATCCTACCAGTACATCAGGAATCTGGGGTGGAGGTTGTTCAGGAGACTGTGGCAAAGATTACAGAGTGAGAGGATCCTCCAGGAAAGACCCTGAGTTGCCAGGTAAATTGACCTAGTTAGGAGGGCTGGAAATAGTCCACGAAGGCAGGAGAAGATCCTGGCACAAGGGGAGTTTCAATGTCGGAGCCTGAAGGATGAACTCCAGATAGATAAAACCTGGAAGAGGTGAATGGACTGGAGCCCAGCTCTGGGAAGAAGGGGTGAAAGCTCCCTACTTATGGAGGGAGAGAGACACTGGATAGGTGGCTGGGGCCTGCAGGTCCAGACTCCTGCTTGAAGAGTGAGACCTTGAATTAGGATGTGATCCAAAACACAGCAAGGGGGGTTGGGGGCTCCTTACCTAAGGTGGTGAATGGGGGGAGAGAGAGATTCTGAAGTGGGATTGGAGCTTGGGGGTCAGTATGTACCCAGATAACTGAATAAAGTGGACCCCAGAAAAGGGGCGTTTAAATTATCTTTGGACTGAGGGTGTAGATTTTAAGAAGAAGGAGGAGAAAAAGAGGCAGGGTGCCACAAAGTGACTTCTGGCCACCAGGGGGCACTTGGGTGGCAGCAGGCCCTGTTACAAAGTTACCAATCCCACCTCTGCTGCAGTCAATAGCATTGGCACCAGAAGGGTAATTGAGAATTGTTTTTCAATGCTGAGAAAGAGAGCAAAGCCGTATAATAATGGCAACATCTTTATCAACAGTCCATAGAATAAAATTACATAAAGCAAAGGAGTGGCAAGTTCTGCGGTATTCAAAATATAATGTAGACACTTTCCTGATATTGTGGGATTCATTTTTCATCAGCAAGGTTAAAGTTCCTCAAAATAAGAATTATTTCTTATGCAACGAGTTTTCTTCACTGTGCCTAATCAATGCCGCAGTATTGGCTCATTCAACTGCATGTCAGGACAGATAGAGATATTTAATTTGTGCACAAAAGATGTTTCATAGACAAACTATTATTTTATCAACAGACTGTTCTGCTTTTCGTACTGGTGTGTAGCATTTTCAAAATGCACCCCATAGTTTGCAGGACACAGATTCAAAGTGCTGGGCAGGCGGGTGCAGGAGATGTGGGGTGGGAGGGTAGCTTGGCAGAAGCTCCTTTTGACTGTAATCCTTTTGACTGGAGTCACAAAACTAAATCTCTGTGTGTTGCTTTGAAAATGTAGGGGCAGATGTCCTGAAGTAGGGAGTGAAAATAGCTGTCACTTTGCATAACGAGCCTTCCACAGTGCCATCGTTATAGTGACAATATTAAATGTCTGTGGAGAGGGACACTTGCTTTTACTGCTGGTAGGAATTTGACAAATTCAGACTTTGTATTAACTTTGATTCTGTGTGTATCTATGCACCCTATTTCGATTTGCGTGCAGCTTTTGGTACACAAATCCCATTAATTAAAAGTATTGCCCTCTTTCTCCTGTAACTCTTATACCAGCAGGTCTCATTGCAATAAATATATCCTTATAGGCATTTGATGACATTGTCTGTTCAGTTAGGAGTGGTGCAGTCAGCCTCCTTAACTTTCTTTTTTTACTCATAAATATGAAATATTGTAGATCATCAAACATCATTCTCCATATATTACAGAAGTTATGCTCTCTGGAGATAACCTAGATACTACTTAGATTTCATTAACATCCTTAGTGACTATTTAAAGCAATAATGATCAAGGTGCAGGTCATTTTCTGGGGATTAGTGACTGGCTGAGAGGAGTTGAAAGCACAAGGCACAGCTGAGGGCCATTAGCTTCAGCCAGTCACTATTCCCTAGGGAATTTAGCTATAAGATGAAAATAAAAAGCAAAACAGACGCATAAGGAAATTTTTGAGTGATAAAATTTTATGTATAAGCCTTTTATAAGCAGTTTTAGCTCTGTACAATAACAAGATTGCTTGAAACTTCATTAATCTTAAAATATGTTATTGGTATTATTTACTAACTGCCTTAGAAATTGGTCAATATTAAATATAATTATATACTTTGTGCATAAAAAATGGAAATTGGTGAAGTGCACTGACTCTAATTCTAACAATAAAAAGGTTGCTGTGAAAGAAAACAAAGAAATCCTCTAAAAGAAAGGTAAACAATTTATCTAAAATCTGACATTGTTTTCTATTTCTTCTTCACAGCCTGTACAGAGGAACATCAGTACATTGAAGAACCATTGTGATAACTTTTTAATGAAAAAATCTGAGGCAGTTGAAAGGTAAAAAGTTTTTCCACTCTTCTATGCAAAATTCAAATCAATTTAGTTTTATAAGGCATCCTTCATACAAAGTACCTTAAAATTCTTTACAGTGAAAGATAAAATAATGAGATGGCACTCATGGAAGCAGCTTCGATGAGTCTCATACAGACAACAAGCAAAAACAAATGAAACTGAACCCACTTGAACGGCACAAGCTTGAACTTTTCCAATAAAACTGAAAGCTAAGCTTTGATTTACATGATGAATCCTGTGCTTTTAACTTGGCTGTGGGGATAGGCTTTGTATTTGACCTGTTCCAATTTAGCTGCAGATTTTGTACACAAATGGTTATAGTCAATGAAATGTATCACCTTTCCTGTTTCATTTATTCTTAGCCACCTAATAATCAAGATGTAGTATGTGGTCTGAGAATTGAAGCAGAAAAAAAGACTTACTAGACCATTGGTTACATTAATTCTGATCTGTGTAGATGTTATATCAGGTCTTCTTACTGTTGGAATCTTCACTAGATAATCAAATCCCTTACTTCATAATGCCCATATAATTAACAAAAAGAAACAAACTAACACACAAAGAAACTATTAATGATGTTCCACAATGTGTACTAAGTCTTGCATAGGTTACTTGTAATGGCATATTTCAGGCCCCTTTTTTATTTTCTGTTTGTGAGTATTCATAAGAGCAAGATTTTATTTGCTTTATTTGGGGTGGAATGTGATCAGTGTTACTTGTGAGAGAATGGGTGTAGTTTTTTATTTGCTATTCATAATTGTTCTAAAATGTTTTAACCCTTCACTCAGTGAGCAGAAAGAATACCATATAACTTTTACTGGGAGAAATTCATCCCATATAGAGGTATCACACAAAGTCTTTGCACCACATAAGTTCCACTTAAAATAGGTCTATAATGGAATTTATGTGGTGCATGGTTATGTATTGCCAATCCCGAGCATTCAAAAATCATGATCCAGGTCCAAAGATCATTAGACTTTTGAAATTTAAAAATGAATTATTTGTATTTGCCTTTTGAATTGTAAGCCTTTAGCAGTAACACTTTCAAGCTGATCTCTACAACCATGAAACCTGGGATCTTACATTTTTTTATGAAAGTGGAGTTCCTGCTGTAACCGCATCACGCCAGGAGCTAGGACTTTAAGAAAAAAACAAGATTTTGCAAAACTCAGTAAAATCATGAGTTGGCTACACTACATAGTGCTTGTGTGGACCCTCTGTACAAGGGGGGACTTTGTCCATAATTAATACTGAACAGTCTAAGTGACCAGTTTATGAATAATCCATATAATGGAAGGCACTCATTCACACTTTTGGGCAAATGCTTATGAACAGTAGATATATTAGAAATCAGAAAAAAATTCCCAAGTAAAAAGAGGTAAATTCTTGGTTAATTTCATTTGCAATGAAAAACACAATCAGACTTTTATGGAAAGACACTTATTGTTGTAGTAGTGAATAATATGTATTATTTAGACAATCTGAGAAAAAATAGCCCTCTCTTCCTGGGATATAATCTTCAGTTTGACTTTGTGCAAGGAACTTCTGGTTTGAGTAAGGAAAAAGGGATGTATGGCAGAAGTGATGTATTTGGAAGACCGAGGACATATTTTCTACAATGCATCTGCTGGATGGAGGAAATAGAGGAGGTAGTATATTAATTTTTTTTTTTTTAATTTAATGGAGATATCCTATCTCCTAGAACTGGAAAGGATCTTGAAAGGTCATTGAGTCCATCCCTCTGCCTTCACTAGCAGGACCAAGTACTGATTTTACCCCAGATCCCTAAGTGGCCCTGTTCAAGGATTGAATTTGCAACCCTGGGTTTAACAGGCCAATGCTAAAACCACTGAGCTATCCCTCCCCCCAAGGTAATGAAATGGGTCATTTCACCTGGGATGGACACTGAGAGGTCAGACAAGAAAACTAATAGAAAGAGAAAGCAATCAAACAAAGGCCAAAGAGAACCTCCACAAGATTCAATAAAGCGCTATGCTCATCATGAGGCTGTAAATATGGAGCTGGTTTTACTTTCATTGGTTTTGTTCATGTTACAGAATAGATATTTAAACACTACAGAAAACATGTCAGAAATTCTAAATGATTTCCCTGGGAAATGGGTTTTTGCAACATGTATTTTTATTATTGCAGAATCAGAGCATGACTTAAAAGATAAATTTCAAATGGGAAAAATTGATATGCATCTCTGAATTCTAAATATAGTACAGTATTAGAAAACATGTCACACCTGTATCTCACTGCTGAGCCACTAGTTGGGCTTATGCCAGTGGAGGGGTGAAGGATGTGGCACCCAGCAGAATGTATGAAGTTCAGAGTGAAAACATTGGTGAGATTGTCTTGATTGTACTGGAAACCAGGAATCTCATGCATCTATATATGTATTAGAAACACTGACATTAAGGACACCCTGTTAAGTTTTAGATGTTTGTATTTTGCCAACATTATAGAAACAAATACTCTTTTAAAATATGAATTTTTTCTATTATTTTTGAGAGCCAGCTGAAGTGATTCAGGGGACTGAGGGGTGAGGAGGATTTTGCTAGCAAGTGCTAGCGACCTCTAATTCATCACTAATATAATTTTGACAGATGTCTAAAGTTTTGTTTTATGTTAGAGATTTTTGTTGTATGCTAAGCATATCAATTTCACTAGGGGTAAAATTTTCAAAAGCCCCTTAGTCCCATTTTCAATAGTGATTTATGTATTTAGGAGCTTAAGTCTCATTGAAAGTCTGTGGGATTTAGGCTCCTAAATCAATTAGGTTATTTTGAAAAATTTACCTTTAGGAGCCTAAGTCCCATTTACTTCCATTATAACTGAAATTGGGGCGATTCTGTTGATGCTAAACTGTTTTTCTACATTTCAGGCTCCTTCCTACCCGCCCTTTCTTTAGGGTCAGACTAGGGTCAGTTCCTTGTCTTTTCCTTCCTCTTCAGTGAAGAGGGTGTCCTCTCACATGATTATGGTGAAGGTGCTGTAATAATGTGGTGTAATCCAATCTAAACACCTGGTGTTGGATTGTGAAGGATGCTTGTCCTCTGTCTGGGGTGAACATCTAGGCCATTGGCAACATTCCACTCCTCCATGCTGCAATGGGTGAAATGGGTCTGGTTGTGTAGGCCCATACAACTACAATCACAATATTAAAAAAATGCCTATCCAGTTTATGTGTGATCCTGCAACCTTTGCTCATCGAAAAATCCCAATGACTTCAATGGTTCGCATAAGTAAGGCTTGATTGATCTGACTTTAATAACATCATAATGCTGTGCTACCGTTTACAAAAACTATGTGGTCTATACAGATGTTAAATCTTGCTTTGTTAAACAGGCAGAAACTTTGGGTAACTTCACAGATTGCAGTACAGTTACTCCAAATTTAAACAAGTATAACTGAAAACTGACTAAGATCTGCTGACTTCAGAGGAAAACTGAAAAATACAGTGTCTGCTTTTGTAATCACAGCATATATCCAGTCTTCTATATACTGACTCTTTTTATATGGCTATGTATGAAAAGCAACATCACACATTTCCAACCCAGTTGAAAACAAAAATGGCATACTGTATAAAATAAATATTCAATGCAGCTAAAAAGTATATTTAATTTTATGCAACATTGTATGATTCATTGAACATATTCACATTTCCCATATGATTCCTTTGAAGAGTTACAAAGTAAGGGAACCAGTGAATTCTCCTGTGCTTTGCTTTAAAAAGATTTTACTGATTGATAGTGACTGACAACCAAATATGGAAAGGAAGTTTAAATTGACTTCACCATAAAAAGTATGTTTCAAGATCTATGTCCTTAGCAAACAAGTAAGTTAGATTCCCTAATGCTTGCTACAAATTGTAAATAAAATGTTTATTAATCTTACATAACATTAAACAAATCCATGATATGATTGCACCAAACCTTTTCTCTTTATTATTTTAGAAAGATCAAGGTAACTTCATTCTAAAAGCAGCAGTATGCGTTACCTTCTGACAATAAGTGGACATAACATCTTGTAGGTTTTATATACATTACCAACTCTGCATATTCTTTCACTTACTTAAGGCAACCTAAAAGCATGCTTTTACACTTAAATCAATTTTTATGTGAGATACTATAACACTTCCATTGAAAATTGCTTTTAGGTTACAGTCAAAGCACTGCTGTGCTTGCAGATTGCTTTGACCATGACATTCTCCCTGACTAGCACAATAATGTAACCTTTCATTCTCATAAACATTAGGTGCAATGAGAATTTATGAAACGGGAAATTTGGATAACATTTATCCAGTATATTCAGTTTGTTCATTGTAAACATTAATGCAATACACTGTAAATTTAATTTATTGTATTATTACCACTGCAGCTGTTCCACATTAAAGGCCACAACCAGCATTCCATTAAAAGCCCTCATTTAATTTCTTACCACCCAAATTGTCCAGCCTTTCTCCTCTGCAGGCGCTCCCTCCTCCTTCCCCGCACACTCTCTTTACCTAGAAAATTCTCGTGCTTATATAGGTCAGAAAAGAAACAATTTTTAGAATAGCTGAAGCATATCTGTCAAGTTTTATCTGAATTGTGGGGTAATTATAACATATCTGACTTTTGCAAAATGTGTTCAATGTTTTTAGGGAGCCTATCTCTCTCTAAAACAAACAAAAATGTTTGGCTTTCTGAGTTCAAGCTTCTTGCTCCATTTTTTTTAACAGCTGGTTGAAAATGTTCTGCTTAAACTGTTTTTGATGGAAAATTGGAGTATATTTTTCATAAAAGTGTTTGTTTTCTGTGGAGAAATTGAGTTTGTTGCAAAATATCTTTTTGGCCTGTGATGGGCAGGACATTGCTGGTCAAGCTGGGGTACCCCCATCAGTCCAGTATAGGGGTGGTCCACTCCAACACTCAGTCATGGGCTTCCTCGTTAAGCAGGCGATTTCTGCCAACTTGTGGCCTGGCCCCTGAACGGGGTCACCTAAATGGGTATTTTGTGGATTCTGAGCAGCAAAACTATCAGTCTGTGGAATTAGTTTCTGGGTCAGGGTGAAGCAGCAAGCAGGCTGCAGCCCCTGGGAGGGGCAAAGTAAACAATTAGTCTATAGCCCGGCAGCCTCCTTGCTGGGGCAGCAAACAGTCAACCAGCCTGGGGAATTAGCCCCATGGATAGGGCAAAGCAAGCGAACAATCAGCCTATAAGTCTCACGTCTCTTGGGGCTGGGGCATAATTTAGGCAGCTTCCTGAACGGGCAGGAGCCCGGATTCCACGGCAGTCTCTACAGCCGGCGGGTCATCTGGCAGGTAATCCCGGTCCCTAGACTTTACCCCCAGGGGCACTGCAGGTACCTCTGCAGGACTAGCAGTGTACTCCCTTCCTTTTTCATTCCTGCCCCCAGACTGGCCTGGGCTGCCTCCTTTCATCTGAGTTCTCCACTTGGAGCATGTGCAGCAAGGAAGAGGGGGCGTGGCCTCATGGGCCCTCAATGATTGGTCTGCCTCTGGCTGTCCAGTGCGGGGCTGGTACATCTCATCACACAACCTCCCCCACATGTCCAGATCAGATGGCGGTCCCCCCCACACCCCGTTCCACTCCTACCCGGGAAAAGAAGTCCACATTTGCATGGGCTTGGCCTGGGTGGTGAAGTACCCCAAAATCATAGAGTTGGAGGACAAGGTACCATCTCATAATCCTGGCATTAGTGTCTTTCATAAAATGGAGCCATCGGAGGGGTTCGTGATCTGTGATGAGCAAGAAGTGGTTCCCAAGCAGGTAGTATCGTTGTGCTTCAATGGCCCATTTCACAGCCAGTGCCTCTTTTTCAATTGTTGGGTACTTGGTCTCATGAGGGAATAACGTCCTATTCGGGTAAAACAGCGGGTGTTCCTCTCCACCATGCTCTTGTGATAGGACAGCTCCCAGGCCTACCTCTGAAGCATCGGTCTGGAGTATAAACCTTTTCACAAAATCCAGGTGAAAAAAGACTGGCCCCTGACTTAACCGTGCCTTCAAGGCCTGGAAAGTGTACTTGCAGTCCCGGGACCACTGTACCCTCTTGGTTTGGGAATTTTTCATTAGGTCCGTTAGGGGTGCTGCTAATGTGGCAAACTCTGGAACAAAGCATCTGTAATAGCTGGCCAGGCCTAGAAACTGTCTCACCTGCCTCTTGTCATGGAGGTTGAACAGTCCTTCAGGGCTTGGACCTTATCCACGAGTGGGCACAGCTGCCCCCGCCCCACCATGTACCCCAGATATGTTACCTCTTTTTTCCCTAGATGACACTTGGAGGGCTTGGCCATCAACCTGGCTTCTACAGGGGCTTGCAGCACAGTGGTGAGGTTTCTAAGATGGTCCTCCCAGTTGGTACTGTATATCACTATATCATTGATGTAGGTGGCCACGTATTGCTCGTGTGGCCACACTAACTGGTCCATGAGCTTCTGAAAGGTCACAGCGGACCCATGTAGCCCGAATGGCATGTTCATAAATTGGAAGAGGCCAACTGGGGTGGCAAAGGCTGTCTTCTGCCGGGATGCCGGAGTCAGGGGGATTTGCCAATATCCTTCTGTGAGATTGAGAGTAGATATGAACTTGGCATTCCCCAACTGTTCCAGTAACTCATCTACCCATGGCATAGGGTATGCATCAAACCTGGAGATTACACTCACTTTCCGAAAATCAATGCAGAACATCAACCTTGGGAACAAGGGTGATAGGACTCCTCCACTCACTATGGGATTTCTCCATGACCCTGAAGGCTAGCATCACCTCAAGTTTTCCTTTATGATCCCTCACATCTTCCAGGGCAACAGTCGGTGATGATCCTGCACCTTCTGTCCTGGGCTGGTGGCTATGTGATGGTACATCATCTTTGTCCACCCAGGGTGGGGCAATAGAATGGTTGAGAAAGACAGTCATTGTAATTGTTGTCATTCCTCATTGAGCTCCTGCCCGATGTCAATCATTGTTGTGTCGGACGGGGAGGGGGAGGTTAGATGTCTGTCCCTTATTCAGGTTCAATTGGGTAAGGGGCAATTACCATGCCCTCGTGGGCTTTCCAGGCCTTTAGGAGGTTGACATGGTACACCCGGGTCTCATGCTGCTGTCTGGGCAACAGGACCTCGTAATCTACTGGTCCCACCCTTTGGAATACTTCAAACAGTCCCTGCCATTTGGCTAACAGTTTGGACTCAGATGGCAGGAGTAGCAACTAGACACGATCCCCTGGTTCGAAGGTCCGCAGACAGGCACCCTGGTTGTACCTCTGTTCCTAGGTCTGTTGTGCTTTTATTAAGTTCTTGCAGGCAAACCTGCCGAGTCTCTTAAGGCACTCTTGCAGTTGTAATATATATGGGATGAACCCGGTAACCCAGGACTCTTGTTCCTCCCAGGTCCCATGAAGGAGGTCCAGGATCCCCTGGGTTGCCTTCCCTACAACAGTTCAAATGGGGAGAACTGCGTAGATGCTTGGGGTACCTCACATATCACAAATAGCAAGGCAGGTAACAGTTTATACCAATGCCGTGGATTATCCTCTATGAATTTACGGAGCATCGATTTCAAGGTCCCATTAAATTTCTCAACTAAGCATTCAGTCTGAGGATGGTAGACAGAAGTCTTCAGGGCCCGGATTTTTAGTAGCTTGCATAACTCCGCTCTTAATCGGGATGAAAAGTTGGCGCCCCGGTCTGTCAGAATCTCTTTTGGTATCCCAACTCAGGCAACCATTTCTAAGAGTTCCTTTGCTATGGCACCAAACTTTTATCACAATATATGAAAAGATCTTAAATAACGAAACACTCCTAAAAAGGTATTCACTGTCATAGACATAAACTCCACCTCTCTCCCACTTGATTTCACATGCATCCCCCATTCTCAAAGGAATATCATGGGAGCATGGGTGCTCCTTGCAGTGTATCTTGCAGGTCATTAAAGCCAGGCACTGCTGAACCAAAGGGAAAAGCAAATTCTAGAGTGAAAGAACCATCCCATATGCAATATATTAGGAAGGGGCAGCTCTCATGTGATACCACAGCAGTTATGGAGAGAGCAGCTTTCTCCATTGGTCAGAACCCAAATTAGGTAGGGCTTTACAAATAACAATTTAAACCTCACCTCAAAGTCAACTGTTAACCAGTGCAGATAAAGAGCTCTGGTGTAATCTATTCTCTGCTGGAATACTGCTTAACAGGCAGGCCACCTCTCTCTGCACTAGCTGCAATGTCATGGCTTGAAGATGATTGTGACATACCAGGGTACAATCCAGACTATTGAGTAGCTGTCACCCCTGCCCTGTAACCAGTGGTGCCCTTTACACTGCTTTGATCCTGTAGCCTCCAGCCTAGACTGTTCACAAATAGCCTCCAGGATGCAAGTCACTCCCAGCTATGTCTCTGTGTGCTGCGGCTATCCAGCCACACCTTGGTTCTTAGTAGTCTTGGCTATATTACAGGGTTACCTCAGCACATTCCAAATCTTATATTTTCCACTAGAAAGGTATGTCCTCTACTGCCAAGCCCTGTCCTGGACAATACAAGTTTATATGAAGTCAGTTACTTCTTTAATAAAAATAAAATGCCCAGAACTTGCCACCCCAAATGGAATTTCCCAAACACTTCAATTTAAACACAATGGGTTAGATAAAACAATAAACTAAGTTTGTTAACTACAAAGCAATAGATTTTAAGTGATTCTAAGTAATGAGGCATAAAAGTCAGAAATGGTTACAATAAAATAAAATTAAAACACTACTGGTGCCTAACTTAATAAACTATATGAGATTCAAGCAAAGTTTCTCACCATATGCTTTCAGTAGTCTTACTGACCAAACTCTCTAGGTCAGGACCTCTTTTTCCAGAATTCAATGAAGGCTTCCTCTGCTGCTTCAGGTGCAGAGAATTAGAAGGCAGGTAGAGAGAGAGAGGTTACGTCTTGAGGTGCTTCACCTCCTTTTTATTCTTTCAGTCTCCCTTTGGAAAAACATTTTCAATTGTGTATATGGTCAAGAACTTAGTAGGATTCAAAAATGAATGTGACATTCATGTGGACAGTGAGATCATCCTGTTATATTACACAGGATTGAAGAAGAAGAAGAAATTAGTGGATATCAACCCTTGTACTTCAGAATTTGTGCCTATCACTAACTGATGAAGCTTAGTAGGAGTCTTCCCCGGTGAGCTGTCAATTATGGCATTTCTTGCACCTTTTTCTTCTGGTGCTGACCTCCACTGGAGAGAAGATGCTGAACTAAACAGTGTAACGCAGAGACTAGCTGGTGGTTCGCTACTTTGTCAGCAACTCTTATCAGACCTGGCAAACTCACTACACCTAACACATTGTGGTCACAGTATTTGTCTGTAAAGGAGTCTCATGTGAGGTATCAAATGAAAGCTTACACTATACTTATCATAAGCACTGTATGTAGGTACGTACTAAAAGTATGTTTAAACTATGTAACCATGCAAGGCTGATAAACAAGTTTGTCCTTGGGTTAACTGGGGGATGTGTAATCAGAGTGGGAACACACTGGAAACCAATACCACAGGGGATTGTCTTATCTTTGGGGTCAAAATGCTGAGCTTTGGGGAAATATAAGGAGAAACAAAAAGACACATTTGTTATCTATCACTGAAAGAGCAAATAGGACCATGCTTTTTGCATCCATGAGAGTTGGATACTGGCCCCAGGGATTGGTGATGCTGAGAGATTGCTTTAGGTTTAGCCTGTGAAAAGTTATGATTAATATCTTTGGAAGGGTGTTATACTTTTGATTTATGTATACTTTTGTTTTATTTGTAACCATCACTGTCTCCATTATCCCTAATCAATACTCACTTGAATCTGCAAATTTCTGTTTTTTTTTTAATAATCAAATTCTCTTTTACTATAAAGTCATCTCAGTGCTGTGATATTGAGTAGTCCATGCCTTCTCAGTGGTATCAAGTGAGGTGGTGTGTATACTGTCTTTTGGAGACAGCAGACTGTTAATTACTGTGAATGTTCAGTGGCAGGGGCTGAACACTACAAGGGGATGCTTATAGGAAGTTTGGGAATTGGGGTACACCAAGTGTTAATCTGCAAAGCAAAGTAAGGGCTGGGAGAGTTCTGGAAAGTTTATCTGTGGCTAATAGACTGGGGGATAGGGAGTTGTCATCCAGTTTAGCACTAGCAAGTCTCTCTCTCACTTGAGGCAGAGGCACATGGTGACCTACAGTTCTGGACTCTCTGAAAAAGTATCACTGGAATTAGATTATCTGATTTGGCATGGCAATTCCTATGTTTTTGAAAGGTGCCTGTGACAGGGTAATGAGGCCTAATCATTAGTCCATCCCATCACATGGTATGGCCCTTTTGGAAAAGGTCCAATTTTAAAGTTTGAAAGGTATGATTATATATACACACAAAGACCTCAGAAACATTGGGAGAGAGGAAGTGGTCCCAGAAATAAGAAGTCCCAGGAATAAGAAATGTTGGAGAGGAAAATCTGTTTCTTTAAGGGTCTGGGGCCAGGAGCCTTGCAGAGAGAGTGGCACAAAGTTCCTCTCTCACCCAGTCAATTAAGGATGAGCTGGGAAAAGGGGACCAGTGTTAATGCTGCTGCCTCCTTCTTAGCAGGGAAGACATCAGCAGGGAAAGTCTGGCCTGCTAAGCCCTCGGAGGCTGATTAAAGAAAAGAGGCTTCTGAGAGAAAAGCATGTTAACCTAGAACTCAATTCCAGAGAGGAGAGCTGAGGACTACTGCTTAAGGACCAGAGAACCCAGGTCCAGAGAGGAGAGCTGGAGAGACTCTGGTTAAGGAGAGAATGAAGGATTAATTCATACAGTCCAGTTCCAAAGAAGAGAGCTCAGGACTTCTGCTTAAGGATGGACAGAAAGAGTAGCACAGAAGGAACCAGGAAGAGTTCCAGGAACAGAGACTGCTTACGGGTACAGGAAAGAAGAGTCTTATGAAACAAGGAGACAGAGATGACAAATGTCTGAGTAAGATCTTACTTATACATAGAAGAGTAGGGCTAAAAGAGACGTCAAGAAGTCATCCGGTTCATCCCCTTGTGCTGTGGCAGAATGCAGTAAACCTAGACCATCTCTGACAGTGTTTGTCTAACTGGTTCTTAAAAACCTCCAGTGATAGGGATTCCACAACCTCCCTTGGAACCTATTCCAAAGTTTAACTACCCTTATAGTTAGAAAGTTTTTCCTTATATCTAACATAAATCTCTCTTGCTGCACTTTAAGCCCATTCCTTCCTGTCCTACCTTCAGTGGACATGGAGAACAATTGATCACCATCTTCTTTATAACAGCCTTTAACATATTTGAAGACTGTGATCAGTTCCCCCAACAGTCTTCTTTTCTCAAGACAAAACAGGCTCAGTTTTTTAACTTTTAATGTATGGATCTTATTAATAAATGAGAGCTTTAGAAAATGGGAGAAGGTGTGCTCTTTAATTTAAAATGTCCGTCTGGACTTGCTGATAATCTGGGTGAAGGGAAATGATACAGGGCTCACTAGCTATGCCGCACTTGATCAACACCGCTGCACCGAAGTGACTTTAACACTATTGCAGTGTCGTTCCTTTAAGAATTGGTATGTGACTTTTAAAAGGCCACTTGTTAACTGAGTCTGCAAATGTGCAAGTCTGCTTAAACAAGTTCTATCCAAAAAGCAGTAAACTTTCCTAGGGGCTTTTAAAATAATTAATTGTCTGAGTAAGTTCATTATCATTTAAGATCTATTTTAGCTACACATTTTAATATTCTGTTTTTTGTTGCAGAGCTATTTAGATACTGCCATTCATTGATAATAAGTCATTTATTCCTCATTAACTGTTAGGATGGATGTAGATATTCATTACAGTGAGACAACAGACTCATTTAACTGCATACAGTACTTGATTATACACTACAACCATTGACTGGAATGCAAATTTCATTCCACATGTCTCAGTTTGGTTGTTATCCACACCAGTGGATAGACTATTTTACCATAATCTGCTGTGCTACTTAAAAAAAATAGCATGTCACTTAGCATAACAAACATCACAAAGACCTGTTGATGCTGTAGCCTCAGCTACACTGTGTTACAGAGAAGAATGGTTTCCTCACTTGAAACTCATTTGAGTTGTTTCAATGTGTCTTTTAAACCCTGTGATCCTCCTTGATATTTATGCCAAAATCAGTTTAACCTTAAACAAGAGGAGTTTCCGCTTTAAAAAATACAAGACCATAACTGATCATCGTAACGCTGGTCACAGACGCAAGCTTTACTTTATAGTGAAATATAGACATGTGGTGCTTCCTGCCCCCATCTCACAAATGTCAAACTACCCAAAAGGAACTGAAAAGTATTTTCCATGTTATCGGCTGCAGTAACTACATGTCATTTGAGATCTGAAGTAAGTCTGATTGATTTTTTTTTAGTCTTCACATGTCACTACTTTTTTGCTTTCACATGTTTTATAAATACAAAGATATCTGCAAATGTAAAGTAAGATACTCATCATCCTGATTTTATTTCTAAATGCTTCACTGCTGAAGTGCTCAGAGTATTATACAATTTAGTTTATGTAAGAAAATTATAGCATCAGGTTAGATTGGGACTTTACATCTTGCTCTTTATAAAGGGTGGCCCAGAAGCAGCCCATGAAAGGAATTGTGACTGAATCACATGGTTGTTCTCAACCAATACAATATCATACTTTTTTCTACAGCCTAATTTACAGACCTTCCCCAGCTGCATGTCTCCTGGGAGTTGCAGGAGATGGATTCTTTCATGTGGCTGTCTGATAGCATGCAAGAGCAGAGCTCTTTCCTGTAGTACTCATAGTGGGTAATATACCCAGGTGTGAAGGTAGGTACATGGTAGAAATTGTTGGCTCAGTAGCTGTACCAGGGTACCTGCACATCCCCTTCATCATAGACTGCTGTGGAAATTCAAACTGGAAATAGACTGGGAATGAGACAGGGGCTGGTGTAGGGGTAGACACACATTTGTTTATGCGGGTCCAATTGCCCTAGTACCTCATACACCTAGCAGTGAAGGTCTGCAGACAGGGCCGGCCAACAACATTTTGGCACCTGAGGCGGGGAGCTCAAATGACGCCCTCATGCTCCCCCGCTTGGGCCAAAACTTTGAAAGGTCTCAATTCTGCCTTCTTCCTGTTCTACTCCTCTCATGGTACTACTCTGCTACCTACCCCGATAAAGGAAAACTAAAAACTTAAAATGCCTTGTTCAAAAATTTTAAGTAACACTTAACTTTCAAACACCTGGACAGCAAATGTAACTTTTCTTGTCTGCATAGTAAACACTGGCATTTTTATCTGTTTGAAATAATCAAAGTGGTGCTTTCCGTGCCTTCTTGGTTGCAAAGATTTGTACTGCTTCCTGCTGAAGGTCCACGGTCTGGGCCAGCTCATGCTCTATTGAGATGGTTGCAAGGCTGACCAGCCTATCCTGTGTCATTGTGGAGAATAGATGTGTTTTTATTAACTTCAGCTGGGAGAAGCTGCGTTCTCCACTGGCAACTGTTACAGGAAGTCTTAGAAGTATGCGCAGAACAACAAAAGCATTTGGAAAGAGGGTAATCATCTTATTTGTGCACATATATTCTAAAACAGCCTTTGGAGTTGATCCTGCTGAAATGTAGCGTGAAAGAGCTTTCAGTTCAGCACCTAAATCACTCGCATCAATATTGTGCATGTCATCATGTGTCAACACTGTCTCTAGTGACCTGCATTGCTGGTGTAGGTCTTTTTCATGTATAGTGAGGAGTTTTGGAATATCATACAACATCCCAAATATACTGCTGTATTGCTTGAGCTGCATGAAAGTTCTTCAACTGACTGTATTGCACAATCTAGCACCTGGTTAATGAATTCAACTTTGAATTCTTGTTTGGGGTCTCTTATGGGTTTATCCTGTGCCTCATAATAAAAATGTCTTCTTCTTCACTGACTTGTATTCTTGAATGGGTGGGGAAATAGGTTCAGTGTGAAGTTCCTCTGCTAACTTCTGTGCACTTTTCAGAATGTTTTGAAATCCCTCATCTGACTGGTAAGACTGTAGGTATGACTTTGCTTTGTCCAGTTGTTCCATTGCTCCAGATATATCAAGGTCAACATCTTGGAGTTTCTTGCCTACAACATTTATTTCAAACAGTATGTCATGCCACAACACTAAGCCCTGGTCTACACTATGAGTTTAGGTCGAATTTAGCAGCGTTAGATCAATTTAACCCTGCACCCGTCCACATGACTAAGTAATTTTTGTCGACTTAAAAGGCTCTTAAAATCGATTTCTGTACTCCTCCACGACGAGGGGATTAGCGCTGAAATCGACCCTGCTGGGTCAAATTTGGGGTAGTATGGATGCAATTCGACGGTATTGGCCTCTGTGAGCTATCCCAGAGTGCTCCATTGTGACGGCTCTAGACAGCACTCTCAACTCAGATGCACTGGCCAAGTAGACAGGAAAAGCCCCGCGAACTTTTGAATTTCATTTCCTGTTTGGCAACGTAGCGAGCTGATCAGCACAGGTGACCATGGAGTCCCAGAATCGCAAAAGAGCTCCAGCATGGACCGAATGGGAGATACTGCATCTGATCGCTGTATGGGGAGTTGAATCCGTGCTATCCGAACTCCGTTCCAAATGACAAAATGCCAGAATATTTGAAAAAATCTCCAAGGGCATGAAGGACAGAGGTTATAACAGGGACCCACAGCAGTGCCACGTGAAGCTTACCAAAGAACCAGAGAGGCAAACAGCCGCTCTAGGTCAGAGCCCCAGACATGCCGCTTCTATGATGAGCTGCATGCCATTCTAGGAGGTGCCCCTATAACTACTCCACCTCTGTGCTTCCCTCCTCCCTCACCCCTCCCAGGCTATCTTGGCAGTTATCCCCCCATTTGTGTGATGAATTAATAAAGAATGCATGAATTTGAAACAACAATGACTTTATTGCCTTTGCAAGTGGAGATCAAAGGGGGAAGGGGAGGGCAGTTGGCTTACAGGGAAGTAGAGTAAACCAAGGGGGTGGGTTTTAATCAAGGAGAAAGAAATAGAACTTTCACACCCGTAGCCTGGCCAGTCGTGAAACTAGTTTTCAAAGCTTCTCTGATGCACAGCGTGCCATGCTGTGCTCTTCTAACCGCCGTGGTGTCTGGCTGTGCGTATTCAGCGGCCAGGCGATTTGCCTCAACCTCCCACCCTGCCATAAACGTCTCCCCCTTACTCTCACAGATATTGTGGAGCACACAGGAAGCGGTAATAATGTTGGGAATATTGGTTCGCTGAGGTCTAACCAAGTCAGTAAACTGTGCCAGTGAGCTTTTAAACGTCCAAAGGCACATTCTACCACCATTCTGCACTTGCTCAGCCTATAGTTGAACTGCTCCTTACTACTGTCCAGGCTTCATGAGCCATGGGAGCAAGGGGTAGGCTGGGGTAGGTGCGACCACGCAATGCTGCCAACTGGGAGAGCAGCCTGAGGCAGAAGCCTCCAGCTGGCATGATATTCCAGGCAGGACTGAATCTCCATTAGACTTAAATAAGAGAATGACCTGGAGTCATTCCCATTTTTGTCTATTTGCCCCTAGAGGCCAGCTAGGAGCACCCATGTCTACCCAGGCGCTCCCGACCAACGTAACCGAGGCCAGCCAGGAGCACCCACGGGATGATGACGACGGCTAGCAGTCGTATTGTACCGTCTGCCCTCCGCAAGGCAAGGCAAGGCAAGGCAAGGCAAGGCAAGGCAAGGGGATGCTGCTGTGTAGCACTGCAGTACCACGTCTGCCAGCAGCACCCAGGAGACATACGATGAGAGTGAGCTGAGCGGGCTCCATGCTTGCCGTAGTATGTCGTCTGCACGGGTAACCCAGGAAAAAAGGTGAGAAACGATTTTTTGCCATTGCTTTCACGGAGGGAGGGAGGGAAGAGGGCCTGATGACAAGTACCCAGAACCACCCGTGACAATATTTTGCCCCATCAGGCATTGGGAGCTCAACCCAGAATTACAATGGGTTGACTGTGGGATACTGTGGGATAGCTATGCACAGTGCAATGCTCTGAAAGTCGACGCTAGCCTCGGTATTGTGGACACACACTGCCGACTTAATGCGCTTAGTGGGGACACACACAATCGACTGTATCAAATCGACTTCTAAAATATCCACTTCTATTAAATCAACCTAATTTCGTAGTGTAGACATACCATAAGCCACACAGAAATTTGAAGTTATGTGTGTTTCTGGTGATTCCATTTCCCTCTGCCACTGTTCTCCCATGAACAGTTCCTGTCATAGCATTATCCTCCATAATGGAAACTATGGCATCATCTATCTTCCCAATTTGGTGTTTGATAAGCTTTATCGCCTCTAATTGACTTTCTCATTGTGTGGCACTCAGTGGTTTCAGTGTCAGAGAGGATGTTCCCATATGTTGCTTCAAAATTTGCCATTGATGAGTTGATGTGGAGAAAAATACATATATGCTTTGAATTACATTAAAAAATTCAGCAGCCTCACTAGAAGCTGATGCTGCATCACTGACCAACAAGTTCAATGAATGAGAACTGCATGGGACAAAAAAAGCTCGAGGGTTTAACTCTCGGATCCATGTCTGCACTCCTCTGTTCTTTCCTCTCTTGTTGGCACCATTATCGTAGCCCTGACCTCTCATGTCAGCTATCACAATTCCCATATCTTCGAGCTTTTTAAGAAGTACATTTGTCATATGAGCTCTTGTAGTATCATCAATGTCAATACATTCTAGAAAATGCTCTCTGACAGTCACCATTACAGGGACATTTTCACTAGTTTCTGTTGTTGTTACAAAATGCACCATTAAAGTCATTTGTTCCGTATGGCTGATGTCAGGTGTGCAGTCCAAAATAACAGTAACTTATCTTGCTGACTTCAGATCTGCCACAATCTTCTGTTTGACTTTTATTGCTAGTAAGGGGGAGGGATAGCTCAGTGATTTGAGCATTGGCCTACTAAACCCAAGATTATGAGTTTAATCCTTGAGGGGGTCATTTAGGAATCTGGGGCAAAATCAGTACTTGGTCCTGCTAGTGAAGGCAGGGAGCTGGACTTGATCACCTTTTGGGGTCCCTTCCAGTTCTAGGACATAGGATATCTCCATATATTATATTAACTGTATGATCTCATTTTGAATTGTTTTTCCAGGGTAGTGGTGTGTGTACATTTCTTGGGTGGTGATTCTTCTTAGATGCTCCTGGAGTACAGCATCAAATTCAGCCATTAGCTCCACAATTTTAAGAAAGTTTCCATTATTTGGCACATACAGCTGATCTGAAGTGCCATGCAGTGCTAGGGTTTGGATAGCAAACATTCTCACAATGGCAATGAGCCTTTTCAGAACATTTTGCCAGTAAAGAGACTCTGATGCAATCTTCACTTAATGGTGATCATCTATGATGGCCTTTAACCTTAGTCTCATCTCAAGCTCTTTCCACCTATGGAATGCTCTCTATGGATTTGCTGCCTTCTCATGGCATGCCAGATTTCTAGCCAGATTTTTACAGTCCTTTGTTCCTGTAGAACCCAATGTGGCTGGAACGTTAGACTGGAAGAGTTTGCAACAAAAACAGTATGCAGCATTCTGGGTTTTTGAGTACATAAGCCATGGCCTCTCCACTTTGTCACCATTGGGGATTTCATGCCAGTAATGAGTTGGATGGAAACTTCTATTTTCATTGTCTTTGGGGAACATGAAGTTTTTCATATGCAGTACAAGGAAGTCTCTCAGGCTACTGCTCAAGTGAGTCCACAGTCTTGGATTCTAGACTTAAGGAACTAAACTCAGCAGCAGCTGTTTCTTGCGTCTCCACCACACTCTTATCTGATTTACACTTTTCTTCAGGAATGTGCATGGTTACTTCCATTTGAGATGGAGATATGGATGCTGCAGTAGCTGCCAGGTCACCTGCACTCTGACTAAGTGGAAGATCAGGCATCTCCTCACCACTCACATCATTACTGGGGCCAGAAGGCTCACCGTTAACATTTGTGTCTATGTATCTCAGGAGAGCTCCTTCCTGCTTAGATAGAAAAGCTTCCTTTGCTTTCTTTCTTTTTCTGAATGCTTCCCCAGAGAGGCGTTTTCTTCTTTCACTCATGACTGCTGTTCTGTGCCAGCTATAATGGCTCTCAACACTCAGTTGAAGGGGACAAATAAGCAGGCTGGTATCAGGGCCTGAGTAAGGGAAGATATCAGCATCTTAAGGGCCTAACTGGCTCCTACTACTTCAGTTGACTGCCTGTTCTCCTCGAGTGGGTTCAGGGAAGCAGCAGGAAACAGGAAGCTCCCTGAGAAGCTGGTGTTAATCAGTCCAGGCTCCTGGGGGTGCTAGAGAGGTACATAAGAGGCTCCTCTTCCTCTCTCTCCCTCCCTCCTGCAGCTTTCTGTTATTCCCTCTCACCTTTTCTCCTGCCTGCCTGTTATGTCTCTTATGCCCTCCTTCCTCCAGCACAGCACTCCACCATCTCTGTGCATCTAGAGCAGAGAGAATACATATGCACCAGCAGCAGACACAATTTTCTACACTCTGGGTCCTAGTGGTACCCCCCCCCCCCCCCCCCCCCGCCCCCAGTCTGGCACCTGCGGCGGCCGTCTCAGTTCACCTCATGGTAAGGCCAGCCCTGTCTGCAGAGAAGATTGCAGTCTATAGGCTGGAAGAGCATCTGTATTGCAGTCCTGGAAAGATGCATCAGAACAGGGCTTCTACTTGTGCACCTTACATGGTGCTCAACATCCCTCCCTGATTCTTTGCACTTTTGATTTATGTTTCATTAGTCAGCTAAGTTGGCAGAGCACAAGTGCACAGTATAGTCTTCCTCAGAAGATGCATTTTGGGCACTATCAGTTTTTGGCACATAAGTTTTTCTTTTCATAAGCTGTTTAACCAAAAAATCTTTTTATATATGGAAAAAAAGGCATTCTTGTGAAAAATTTTGTTTAGTCGAAAACCAAATTTTCCTTTCAAAAACGGTTTTGGCAGAAAATTTTCAACTAGCCCTACTAAGCATCTTCAACTGCCTCTGAGGTTGATGGGAGTTAAAGGCACTCATCAGTTTGCAGGATCAAGCTGTTTACAAGCTCAGTGAAAACTATGTTGTAGAATGTATTGCACACACATATTACTCCCAATGACTAACAACTTGGTCAAACTGAGACCATTTTTCACCAGAACATTCAAAGTCACTTTTCAGCAGGTTCTATTTCCAAGTTGTGTTCCAACTTTCTATTCTCTGCCATTTTCTCTTCAGAAAGAGCACTGAAATATATCTATCTATACAGATATTGATTTATTAATGGGGAAAGTGAATTTTTTAAACCAGTTTGTACTCAAAAATGGCTGAACTCTTTCTGCTCCAACTTTAAAAATAAGAAAAACATCTTTCAGATCTCAAGCTAAGAAAATTTCAGCAATTTGAGTAACCTAAACCAGAGGATTAGAATGGAAACAAGTAGGCAATATCACCATCAGTCCCCTGCTCCTGCCTGTAAGGGCTTAAAACAACCCTGGGAGAGGACTGTGGCAGGGGAAAAGCTGGGCTGATTGGGGAAGGCTGCAGCTGGGCCATGCCCCAATCAGGCCTCAGCTGGCCTGTATAAAAAGGCTGTGAGCCAGAGGCTAGGAAGCTGAGCAGGGTACTGGGAGTGGAGCAGGGCTGGGGGAAGGCTAGAGGAACTGGGGAGCTCCAGCCTGGAAAAACTCCAGGCTGTGGGCCTAGCTGAGGTCCTAAGGCCAGTACCAGGGCTGCAGAGGGGCAGCCCAGCTATAGAGGGAGGCATCAGGTCCAAACCCCGACTTTGCCTGTGATGAGTAGGCTGATATTGCAGTCTGCCCCAGGTGTGGGGGCTAGTTGGTGACTGGCAGTAGCCTTATACTGAGGCGAGGTGGGGACTAGTGAGTGGGGGTTCCCCTGGGAGGGGGAGACCCAGAACTGTGGGGGTACTATCATGGGGCAGCCCCCCAGATAAAAGGGCACCTGGGTCCAGGAGGGACATGGGGCCAGTGGCAAGGTGGATCATTGGCCTGCAGAGGGCGGTCCAAGGCTGGCAGAGCTAATTCGCGGAGATGACCAACAGGAGGTGCCGCAGGGGTGAGTCTGTGCAGGCGTACACTGCCACACCATTAAAATATAACATCGCTATTCTATCCAAAACTAGCTGAAAGGGTGCTTCACCAGCAAGGCAGAATGTCTTTTTTCCTTCAAGCAGTATATTAAGTGAAGAATTACAAAGAAGTATAAAAAAGTTTAGCATACAGTTTTTAAAAATAATTTAAAAATATTTCTATGGCAGTCGCATTATGACTTACAGTTACTAACTCAAAAGAGAGGATGGACAAAACTGAATTTCCTACTCTCCCACCCCAAAAAACCCCCCAAAACACCCCACTGGGAAATGTTTTGTATTCCTAAGTGAGTAAGCTCAATTGAATTTTTCAGCCAACTAAGTGCTATTTATATTTTTTCTTCAAAGTGTTGTGCAGTATAATTGATAAAATGTCGAAGCTGATTCATTCAAATTGGTGGCATGGTAGTTGACAACATTCTTCAAGTATTCAGATCTGCGTTAGAAACTGAAGACATATGTTGGGGAAGAAAATGGTGTAGGAATGAAAATATTGTTGATCCAGACAGATGGTAACTTTTTCAAAAAAGAAAACGAGTGACAGAAATATGACAGCTGAATAAAAGTAAAAAGCAATTAAGACTGACAAGGTAAAAGTGAGGCCAAGAAGTGGGGGTGGATTTTAAAATAATTCTTTAATAGTTTACAGAAGACAAATTGTTCACTTAAGACTCTCCCCCTCCAAACATATTTACTCTGATCTGAAGATTGGGCCCAATCTTGCATTCCTAGGTTCCCAAAACTCCCATTGCCTTCAAGTTTTAGGTGCTGAATGAATGCAGGACCAAGCTCCCATCTCCACAGCTGGTTGAATTATTCTTTGTAAAAAGTGGGACTAGTGTACTTCACACTAATGCCAGCCTTGAAAGTTAGAGTCATGAATTTGACTCCTTCTTCTGCCATCCCCCAAATTATGAGCTTTTTAAAAAATTTTGGTGTCTTTTTTGATCTTTGAACTCCATGTGTAACCGAATGCGGGTGATGATTAGCGTGTTTCCATACTCACAAATTTACAGTGAGTACGGTGTTTTTGCCCCACTACAGGAGCTCTAAGACTTGGGTCCCATTGTACAGCGCTTAGCACCAACAGTTAGTAAGAAATAGTCCCTGTCCTGAAAAGCTTACAGTCTAATTCAGAGAGCAGTGGTGAGGTTGCAATGTGGGTGCTGCAAGTAGGACTTCCCGGACTAATATAATACAGAAGTTGTCATAGGTTTCACCCCCACTCTGGACTTTAGAGTACAGATATGGGGACCTGCATGTGAACCCCTAAGCTCAATTAACAGCTTAGATCTGGTCTGGCTGCCACCACCCAAATGATTTATGAGTTATTTGGGAAACTCTGTTTTCCCCCCAAAAACCTTTCCCTTCCTGGGTAGCCTTGAGAGACTCCTCCACCAATTCCCTGGTGAACACCGATCCAAACCCCTTGGATCTTAACACAAGGAGAATGTAACCATCCCCTTTCTTCCCCCCACCAATTCCTGGTGAGTCCAGACCCAATCCCCTTGGATCTTAAAAACAGGGAAAAATCAATCAGGATCTTAAAAAGAAGGCTTTTAATTAAAGAAAAGAAAGGTGAAAGACAAACCTCTGGGAGAGATTAGCATACCAGCTACTCTCACAGACAACAGATTCAAAACACAGAGGATGTTCCCCTGGGCAAAACTTAGTTACACAAAATAATACCCAATTTGATTATTCCCCTAATTGCAAGACAAGTTACAAAAAGAAAATAAACAAAACCTATTTATTCCTTTTCTAATACTCACTACTCTGATAAGAACTGATTCCTTGATCTTTTCTACTCCTGCCAAAACTGAAACTGACCCAAACAAAGGGAACTTCCCTCCTTCCTTTTGAAACATTTTGTCCCCCACTTGGTTCCTCTAGTCAGGTGTCAGCTAGGCTAGGTGAACTTCTTAACTCTTTACAGGTAAAAGAGGTATTAACCCTTAATTGTCTGTTTTTGACAGAGGCCATCAAACTTCAGATGGAGAGGAACAACTCAATCTCTGCTGATCTGAGCAAGGTTCAAACCTGTAAAAATGCTCGCTAACTCATTTATACTGATCTGAGGCATCCCGTCTCTGCAAGCGCCATGTTACATCTCTGAGAATGAGGCTTGCTTTGGGGGGAAAGATAAAGGTATTACATCAAGGTCTGAGCTTTTGGAATTTACATATGCAGAGTTTTCTACTCTCTGGATACATAGGCAAAAATCTCCTACACATTGCTTTCAGTCTCAACAAACGCAGCCTCCCACACCCTGTTCTTAAAGGAACAGCTCCCATTAACCAAAATACAACAGTATAAAACAAATATTAACATAACCTACATAACCTACAGATTTGTGTGTAATCACAATATACAATCATTGCGATAATCAGCCCAAGGTCCTTATATTAGTTTGTATACATTTTTTTCTTTTTTCCTTTCATCTGCACATGGAACATTAACTTTCAGATCCATAGCACATAATTGTTCCACTTCATCTATAGGAATAACCAGTGATGTGGGAAACCTGCTGTTATCTTCTATGTGGAGCAACTCATACAGGGAAACACAATATGCACAATAGCAATGGATTGCACAAGTATTTATGAGACAGAAGTGGAATGCTGGGTACATGCATTCTTGGTTTTTCTTCCAGGCTCCTGAAGCAGACTGTGGTCTAGTAGCTACATATATTTTAGCCAAATGTAGTAACACCCTCTGCTTGGATGGTCTTGGAAGACTGAACCCTGGATGTAAGAATATTGACCTTTATCATTTCAGATAAACAACAAGGTCTCCTAGAAGGGACTCAGTAATGGAATTATACACCTTTGCTGTGGAACTGATGGAAAAAATGAAATTTCTCTCTGGCAAGAAATTCTAAAAATATCAAAGAAAAAAATTCATCCCAAATCGTGATGAAAAGTCATAGTATTGAAACTTTCACTAAATGCAACATTTCATAAAATGAAAAGAATGAAAAGCTTTTTTTGTTTAAAGCAAAATCAATTCAGAAACATAAAAGCATACTGTTGTGTTCCTCATTTTCCACTATAGGCCCTGCTCCCTTGCTGGACCATATCTCCCATGATGCACATTACTTGCAAAAGTTGGCATCACTGATATTAGGAGTAATTCTATTGAAGCCAAGAGAGTTACAAGGAAGTAAAACTGGTCTAAGGGCAAATAAAATAAGCCTCCCTATTCATTCTGAATTTAGTTCTATTTTTCTGTTTACAAATCAATCCTGCTTTCTGCGACTGAATTATTCATTGACAAGTATTCACCGAGGGCTTAATTCTGGAGCCCTTACACATCCTGGTGAGCACTTACCCAAGTAGTCCCAAGGAAGCCAATGAATTAAGTGCTTACATATAAAGCTGCTATAGCATGTGGAATTTTCTGTTGATTTCCATTTATAAAGAATGGTTTTGAATCTTTGCCTCTTATTTCACTCCATCTGCCTTTTTTCTACACATCTTAAAATTGTGTATTTTGTCTCATCTTCAAGTTTTTGTGGGTGTACTTGAGCAGGTAGAGTTGAATTTGATATTATTTATTTTTTTTATTTATTTTCAAATGAATTAATATTGAGGGTTTACAAGAAAAGAAGCCCTGGAAAGAAAAGAGGAAAAATATAACTATTGTAAGGAAACCTACCTTTAGACACCAGATTCCAAAACAGGATTTCTAATTGAAACAGTTTAATCTGTGTCAGATAACCTCAAATAAAAGAGAGAAGTACAGAAATACAATAATTGCTTTGACATGTGGTGATAAAACAGCATAACACGGATGAAAACTAGTTTGAACTTATCAGTCGTATTTCATTTCCTTCGAATGATCATTTTTTTTCTGCTGACAAGAAAAAAATATGCTTGGTTCAAACATTAAAGAACATATTTTATTTATAGCCATGCAGGCTTGAAATTCTTCATCCTAAATCCAGACTGAACTTTACAGAAACCTTTCAAAACTCAATTACATTTAGGAGAGGCTGTTTCTCCAGATTTCAGGGTCCAAAATTTTAATATTCTAGAATGAGGACACTTATTCTAAAAGCCTTAATGTCCATCCTGTCATCCTAACCAGGTTTTCTCCATGAGTTCCTTGAAGTTTATCACAAGACCTTTCATTTTCTATTGTGATAATTTTCTTTCTGTGATATTTATTCTACTAAATGACAGTCAGTATTCAGTGGTAAGTTTAAATTGGGTGTCATTTTAAAAAAAAGGGGAATAGATTATTCATTATGAGTATTTATATATAGTCTCACAAAGCAAAAATGTATTAAAGGTATTTGCTGGATGATACATTGCTTCCTGACTATTTATAGACCAAAAGCCTCTTGTAATGATTCTTGCAATAGAAATAAAATAAAGAGTTGCAATGTTGGCTGCCCAGGAACAAATGGAATAGAGCACAAAATCCTATGATAAGTCCACACAGTAAGAGTGGTTGCCAACTCACCTTTTATTTTAGCATGCTTGAATTTGAAATTGACAAATGAGATAATAAATATACCACATTTTATAAAACATTATTCTCCCCATTTTATGGATGAGGGCAGAGACTTGAGGAGGGTTACCAAAGATCACACAACAAAGTCAGTGGTACAGTAGAGATTAGAATTCAGGAGTTCTTGGACTCTTTTTTGGTGTTCAGTATACTGCTTCATGGTATTTTAGAGCTCATTTTAATCAGGGATCAGTTTGCTAATGGATCACTGGTAACCTGATTTCCAGGGGATCTCACAAATATGTTTTTGGTTAACTTCTCAGTAATCAAAAATCTATCATTTTCAGAATATGATTGGTTGGGAAGTGATTCCAGTATGAAAGAGAATCTCTGGATCTCCTGAAGAACGTAAAGGGAAGATGATACAAGGTGATCAGTAAGAAACAACTACTCTGCAGACTTCCTGACCAAACATTGCGCCCATTGTATGAGAGAGAACAATAGACGTATACACTGTGGATTAGCAGTGGGATGCATAAATCTGTACTGCAGCTCTAAAACATTTCTTTTTCTGCAGGATGTAGAGCAAAGACTGAAATCTTATAGGAGAATCATTCTATGACTAAAAATGTTATTCTAAACATTAAGAGTTGTATTAATTTTGATGGAATAAATTGGCTCAAAGAGTCAAATATGTGAATATGATGTGGTTACAGTTCAACATTAAAAGTTTTAAACAAAGTTCTGGGTTTGGTATACAGAGACCTCAACCTGCATTGGTACTGTTGTCAGATGCTACCGGTGTGGTGCTCTGCTTTCTCCTATGTTGATATCACT